>NC_138209.1:10714230-11026730 GCF_964194415.1 Vipera berus | reverse complement strand
ACTGTGGCAAGAAAGGTTGTAAAATGGCACAAAACTCACCTAACAGCTATCTTGCTTAGCAATGGAAATTTTGGGTTCATTCGAGGACTGCCTGTGTAGCAGGTGCAAGTTGCATTTCTAATGCATCCAAAGAGCACAAGGTTGTGGAAAGCTTGTTTAAAAATGTCAGGAAAGTAAACAAACATGTAGTCCTCAACTTACAACCACAACTGAGCCCCAAATTTATGTTGATAAGCAAAACATTTGTTAAGTGAGTTTTGCCCCATTTTATGACCTTTCTTGCCACAGTTGTGAAGTGAGTCCCTGCAGGTGTTAAGTTAGTAACACAGCTGTTAAGTGAATGTGGCTTCCCCATTGGCTTTGCTTGTCAGAAAGCCGCAAACCACGGGACACTGCCACCATGACAGGAGTCAGTTGCCAAGCAGCTAAATATTGATCACATGACCCTGGGGATGCTGCAACGGTCGTGTGAAAAAGTCATGTCCCTTTTTTTAGGGTAACTTTGAATGGTCACTAAATGAACTGTTGTAAGTCGAGGATGACCTGTAATTTCTTTTGTTTCACTAAAGATTCACTCTTTTATCTTAACTTTTACCTGGAAAATGAATGTCTGCAGGATACCTGCCTTGCCAGCCTACCTGTTAGACAAGAAGCAAAAATTAGGTCAAAGAAACCAGAACTCACACTTCTGAACTGAAGTGTCACAACATGAGTGGCACAAAACAGCCTGATTCCCAAAACATGATGTGTGCATTTTTTTTCTCTCTTGGCCCTTGAATACTTTGTCTGAAGCTACTCTCCAGAAAAAGAAGATTCAGTCAGAAAAAAGAAAAGAGGTATGGGTTGTCATCTTACAACCACAACTGGGACTGAAATCTTGGTCGCTAAGCAATGTGGTCATTAAAGGAGTAATCCCAGACCCAATTTTACTACCATTTTTTCCCATGGTTGTTAAATGAGTTGTTGTTGTTAGCTGCGAAGTCGTGTCCGACCCATCGCGATCCTATGGACAACATTCCTCCAGGCCTTCCTGTCCTCTACCATCTTCTGGAGTCCATTTAAGCTCACGCCTACTGCTTCAGTGACTACGGCCCTTGAATACTTTGTCTGAAGCTACTCTCCAGAAAAAGAAGATTCAGTCAGAAAAAAGAAAAGAGGTATGGGTTGTCATCTTACAACCACAACTGGGACTGAAATCTTGGTCGCTAAGCAATGTGGTCATTAAAGGAGTAATCCCAGACCCAATTTTACTACCATTTTTTCCCATGGTTGTTAAATGAGTTGTTGTTGTTAGCTGCGAAGTCGTGTCCGACCCATCGCGATCCTATGGACAACATTCCTCCAGGCCTTCCTGTCCTCTACCATCTTCTGGAGTCCATTTAAGCTCACGCCTACTGCTTCAGTGACTCCATCCAGCCACCTCATTCTCTGTCGTCCCCTTCTTCTCTTGCCCTCAACCTTTCCCAGCATTAGGCTCTTCTCCAGTGAGTCCTTCCGTCTCATCAGGTGGCCAAAGTATTTGAGTTTCAACTTCAGGATCTGGCCTTCTAAAGAGCAGTCAGGGTTGATCTCCTCTAGGACTGACCGGTTTGATCGCCTTGCAGTCCAAGAGACTCACAGGAGTCTTCTCCAGCACCACATAAGTGAGTTATGTGGGTATTAAGCAAAACTGGCCTATTGACTTTGTCGGAAGCTGGCTAGAAAGATCGCAAATTGTGATCATGTGACCACAGAATAGTGTAACCGTCACAAATGTTAGTTGATTGCCAAGCGCCCAAATCACGACTGCACGATTGTGGGGAGGCAGCAATAGTCATAACTACGAGGATAGGTCATAAGCCACTTTTTTAAGCACCATTGTAACTTTGAACTGTCATTGAATGAGTGGTTGTAATTCAAGGACTTCCTACAAGTCATTTGGTGCTTTCCTATAATCAGATCAAGTTAAACATTTAGCCTTTGCCCTTGGGTTATTCTTTCCCCTTCTGTAAACTGAAAATTACAGTTAGACAGTAACTTCTGCAAATCTCCAGAGGGTGTGCTCAAAATTTGGGAGCATCACAGGCAGCTTCAGATTTGCACCGTCACTCAAGGGTATAACTTTGGGCTAAAACATCAGCAGAGACATGAGGTTGTGAGAAAAGCTCCTGGAAAATTATTCTCTTCTTCTGTCTTCTTGTGGTTCTTTTTGAGATCTTGCTAACAATGCAGATTGATGCAAACTCAAATGTAGTTTTAAAAAGAGCTTAAAGAACATGTGCATCCTGAGAAGCTAATTCTAGAAAACAAATTTGCATGAGTTTGACATTACATAAAAGGAAGTGAAAGTTGATTTTCATGAGAAAGGGAGATAACCTTGCTTCCGAAAAGCAAAGATTAGAATTTGGGATCTATGCTGCTTATCAAGGCTTGTTAGTAGGATTTATGCCAGGCGTCTTCAAACTTGGTCCTTTTTATGACTTGTGGACTTCAACTCCCAGAATTCCTCAGCCAGGTACGCTGGCTGAGGAATTCTGGGAGTTGAAGTTCACAAGTCATAAAAGGGCCAAGTTTGAAGACCCCTGATCTATGCTTTTTGTTAAGGTTTGTTAAAAAAGCAGCGCGCGGGGGGTGGGGGTGGTGTTGATTAAATTAACCTGCAAGTCTCAACAAACACCATGGCTTCAAAATACTAAAGTTCGTTTCGAATATTTTGCTTTATTGTTTAGGATTTCCTATGGCTGTAAATATGAAAGGATGCTTCTGTCGTGGCTCCTCTATGGCAATGTGATCCTTGTCCCAGACAGAATATGGAGATCTCAGTATAGGCAGTCCTCAACTTATGACTGATTGATTAGCAATGCTTTAAAAGAGCCTTGGTGGAGCAGTGGGCGAATGCCTCCTTAAGTAACACCAGCTGCCTGCAATTAGTGCAGGTTCGCATCCCACCAGGCTCAAGGTTGACGCAGCCTTCCATTCTTCCGAGGTAGGTAAAATGAGGACCCAGATTGTTGGGGGCAATTAAGCTGACTTTGTAATAATGCTGCTTGGGGGGGCCCAAAAGCCCTAATAAGCAGGCATATACATAGAGTGAAGGCTATTGCTAAGCACATTGATTTGTGCTTTAGATTGTAAGCCGCCCTGAGTCTTCGGAGAAGGGTGGGATATAAATGGGATTTTTAAAAAAAAGCGTGCCTGGCTGAGGAATTCTGGGAGTTGAAGTCCACAAGTCATAAAAGGGCCAAGTTTGAAGACCCCTGCTTTAAAGCTATGACTGTCCCGAAAAAGGGCACTTCAACCCAAATTAGAAGTTCCAATGACCATGTCACCTCTTCAGTCAGCAAAATGGTTGCATTTAGTTCTTTACAGCAAAGCTGCACCTATAGCAAAGCATCCATTTGTTTTATGACTGCTGCATTCATTTAATAACAGCCACAAAAAAGGTGATACGATTAAGGTGGGTCATGCGACCAACCCATTTTATAAATAATAATAATAATAATAATAATAATAATAATAATAATAATAATAATAATAATAATAATAATAATAATAATAATAATAATAATAATAATAATAATAATAATAATAATAATAATAATAATAATAATAATAATAATAATAATAATAAAAATAATAATAATAATAATAAAGTTGGAAGGGACCTTGGAGGTCATCTAGTCCAACCCCCTGCTCATGCAGGAAACCTTATACCATTTCAGGCAAATGGCTGTCCAATCTCTTCTTAAAAACCTCCAGTATTGGAGCATTCACCACCTCTGGAGGCAGGTTGTTCCACTGGTTAATTGTTCTAACTGTCAGGAAGTTTCTCCTTAGTTCTAGGTTGCTTCTCTCCTTGACTAGTTTCCATCCGTTGCTTCTTGTCCTGCTTTCAGGTGCTTTGGAGAATAGCTTGACTCCCTCTTCTTTGTGGTAGCCCCTGAGATATTGGAACACTGCTATCATGTCACCCCTCATTCTTCTCTTCATTAAACTACACATACCCAATTTCAGCAACCGTTCCCTATATGTTTTAGCCTCCAGCCCCCTAATCATCTTTGTTGCTCTTCTCTGTACCCTTTCTAGAGTCTCGACATCTTTTTTACATCGTGGTGACCAAAACTGGATGCAGTATTCCAGGTGTGGCCTTACCAAAGCATTGTAAAGTGGTATTAGTACTTCACTTGATCTTGATTCTATCCCTCTGTTAATGCAGCCTAGCACTGTGTTGGCTTTTTTGGCAGCTGCAGCACACTGCTGGCTCATATTGAAGTGATTGTCTACTAAGACTCCGAGATCCCTCTCACAGTTACTACTATTGAGCAAGGTACCACCTATACTATACCTATGCATTTGATTTTTCCTGCCTAAATGTAGAACCTTACTTTTTTCACCATTGAATTTCATTTTGTTAGATAGTGCCCAGTGTTCGAGTCTGTCCAGATCCTTCTGTATCTTAAGCCTATCTTCTGGAGTATTGGCTATTCCTGGCAGCTTGGTGTCGTCTGCAAATTTGATGAGTTCCCCATCTATCCCCTCATCCAAATCATTAATGAAGATATTGAAGAGCACTGGGCCCAGAACAGAGCCCTGGGGCACCCCACTACACACTTCCTTCCATGTAGATGCGGTTCCATTGAGGACCACACGCTGAGTACGGCCTGTCAGCCAGCTACGAATCCATCTGGTGGTAATGCTATCTAACCCACATTTTTCTATCTTATCAAGTAGTAGGTTGTGATCTACTTTATCAAATGCCTTACTGAAGTCCAAGTAAATTATATCTACAGCATTCCTCTGGTCCACTAGTTTTGTCACTTGGTCAAAGAATGTAATAAGATTTGTCTGGCATGATCTGTTTTTGACAAACCCATGTTGACTTTTAGTGATGACTTTGTTTGCATCAAGGTGTTGGGTGATTTGTTGTTTGATTATCTTTTCCAGAATCTTCCCAGGTATTGAGGTCAGGCTGATAGGTCTGTAGTTTCCTGGATCTATTTTTTTCCCCTTTTTTGAAGATGGGAACTACATCAGCTCTCTTCCAGTCCTCTGGTAGTTCCCCAGTGCTCCAGGATCTTTGAAAAATATAGTTCAGTGGTTCTGAGATCATGTCTGCCAGTTCCTTGAGAACCTTGGGGTGTAATCCATCTGGTCCTGGTGATTTGAACTCGTCTAGGCTGGACAGCTGCTCACTTACCATTTTCTTCCCTATCTTAACTTGCGTTTCTATTCTGTTTTTTATGGCACTGGTTTTGGTATGTTGCACTGTTTTTTCCCTTTGTGTAAAGACAGATGCAAAAAACGAATTAACTAGTTCTGCTTTCTCCCTATTGCTTGTCACCTTCTTGCCACTTTCACCCACTAATGGACCAATCATTTCCTTAACTTTTTTCTTGTTTTTTATATGTTGAAAGAAGCATTTCTTGTTATTTTTGACTTTGGTCGCAAGCCTTAGTTCATTTTGAGCCTTAGCTTTCCTCACTTCATCTTTGCAGGCACGGGCTATTTGCTGATATTCTGACTTAGTTATGTGCCCCTCTTTCCAATTCTTCTACTTGTCCTTTTTATCTTTCAATTTATCAGAGAGTTCTTTATGCAGCCATGCTGGTT
The DNA here is from genome assembly GCF_964194415.1 of Vipera berus. Lineage (NCBI taxonomy): Eukaryota > Metazoa > Chordata > Lepidosauria > Squamata > Viperidae > Vipera > Vipera berus. The sequence goes on along the minus strand of NC_138209.1, from coordinate 11,021,141 downwards.
TCTTTTGAGAGCTGTTATTTTTCTTCTTTGTTGGTATTGTACTAGACTGGGCCTTTATTATCTCACTTTTCAAAATTTCCCAAGCTTCTTGAGTTGTTTTCCCCTTTAGGATTCTCATCCATGGAATTCTTCCCATGGTCTCTCTAAGTTTATTGAAATTAGCTCTTTTAAAGTCCAAGACTCTAGTTTGGCTGTGTTCTATTGCTTGTGCCTCCAGAATGTTGAATTCCAATATTGCATGATCACTTCCCCCCAAGGTTCCTGTGGCTTCGACACCTTCTATCATTTCATCTCTATTTGTGAGAATTAAATCCAATATGGCTAATCCCCTAGTTCCCTTCTCTACTTTTTGGGAGAGAAAGTTGTCTGCTAGGTTTGACAGGAATCTGTTTGATCTTCCACTTGGTGCAGAGATCGTATTACGACATACGATTCGTAGCAGGCAGGCTGTATTATGGCCATCTGGTCAAGGACTACCGGATAAGCGGAGTTACCTAGTCTTAGGTTTCTGCATGCTTCATACTTGTCTGATTTTCTTTGACAAAGTCAAACCAGCTGCAGACTAGAAATTACAGGTGTTGTCGCTACGGGTTTAGATTTAGGGAACAATGTTTTTGCCAAAAAACCCCAACAACCCAAGTTTCTAGTTCTCTGACCTGTATTTTCATTTCAGCAGCCAACTTTAGAAGGAAGAAAAAAGTAAGTTGATAAACAACTGAGTTTATTAAATTTACACCAACTTGTGGTGTTGAAGTCCTCAAGTCTTAAAGTGGCCAAGTTTGAGGAGCCCTGGGCTAGAGTCACAAGCCAGTTCCTTTGCCAATATTTCATCACTGCTCTAAATTCAGGAAGCCCCTCAACTTACATTGAGAAAGGAAATAAATGCGAGTTATCTGAAAAACACATTGTTAATCCATCATATAACCACAGGATGCTGCAAACAGCCACAAATGCAAACTGGTTGTTGCCGAGTGCCCAAAATGAAATCACATGACCGCAGGAGGGTGGGGGTGCGATGGCTGTTTAATCCAGGCCGTAAACTGAGCACTGTCTAAATAATAAGCCTATGGAGATTGTCAGTCATCCACGTCGTGGTTTTTTCAAAAGGCAATTGAACTTTTTCCTCAAAAAAATGTTTCACTGCTCATCCAAGAAGCTTCTTCAGTTTTGACTGAATGGTGGTGGATGGAAGGATTTCTATTTCTTGTAGTGCTGTGGTTGTTAGCAGTCTCTCTGAGTCATTGAGGCCACTTGGAGTTTTAGCTGTACCCTCAGGGTCACCTGAATAGTGCAAATTGGTGTGGAGCCTTCTTGGAACTGCAGAAAGGACTGTGGTGTAAACAGGAGGTAGGTGATGTCACATCCCTCCCCCTTTGTTGAGGGCTGTTCAATCTTAATGTAGATGGCCTCTTTTACCCTCTTTCAAATCAATGGCCCACTCTGTCCACATTCTCAAAGTCCATATTCTGAACCACTGGTTCCACACCCATTTGCGCTATTCAGGTGACCCCGAGGGCACAAACAAACCTCCAATTTGCCTCAGTGACTCTCAGAGAGAGTGCTAACAACCAGATGACTGCAAGGAATATAAATCCCTCCATCCTCCACCATTCAGTCAGAACTGAAGAAGTTTCTTGGATGAGAAGCGAAATGTCTTCAAGGAAAAACAAAGTCCAGTTGCCCTTTGAAAAAGCCCCTTTGGCACTACCTATGTAATAGTTCAGCCTACTTGGATAATAGGCATCTGTTAGATAAATGCCAAGACTTACATTTTAATGCTTAACAGTTTTTGACCAGTAATTTAATTTTGGTAAAGACCAATCTAAATGCGGCAAATGAAGTACCCAGATACCGAGTAATGGCTCAATTTCCATCCCATCTTTATTGGAGCGAATGTTATCTAAAGAGAATGGAATTTCAATTTTCACAACACACAAACATTCTCAAAGTTACACGGCAACCAAAATTTTAATATAAAACTTAAAACATCTTCCTCTTTTTAAATGACAGCTTAAAAGAACGTTCAGTCTGTGCCACTATCAAGGCTCTTAACAGCAACAAGCAGAACCCAAAGCCAGAAGTTCAATTTCCTAGGTTTATTTCACATTTTTAGAAAAAACAAAAACAAAAAACCAGAAACAAAGAACCATCCAAAGAGTGGGGGAGGTGTGTGTGATGAAAGTCTATTGAGCCATTTGAGCTTCCATTGCCTGTGCTGTCCATTCTGGAGCCGTCTGACTGATCTTCTCCAAAAGGTTGTTAACCTGGAAGCAAAGCGATTGGATCTGTTTGTCCCATGTGGGTAAGGCTTCACGAGCTAAAAAACAAGGAAACAAACAACATAAAATCAGAAATTTTCGTTTTGGCTAGCTTTTGTTCTGATAAAATGTAGTTTATTACACATGACGAGCATTAGCAAACCTTCTGGATCTTTTGGAACATGAAATCGACGGCACTTCCAGTGTATACAGACTGCCATCTGAAGGTTAAAGGAAGAATCACCGACGGGTGCTATAGCACAGAGGCCCCCAATATAAATATTCAGCCGCAAGTCCTGCTTCTAAGGCAGGGGTGTCAAACTGCCGGCCCGCAAGCCAGACGTGTCACGAGGAAACCGCAACCACCCCACTGCCAGCAATGGGGGGAAAGTTCCAATACGTTGCGCGACGTCGCAGGTTTGACATGTCTGTTCTAAGGGATGAAACAGCACAGCCTAACCAGATCAGCTGTTTATCGCAACAAGGGCTGTGGTATGGACTAGTCATAAAAAGCGGTGTTTTAAAATAATCATTTACGTAAGATTCTTTCATCGTATCCTGAATAACCATCCAGTAATTTGGGTGAATTATGCTTCCGTGGGGGCCACTGAAAATTATTACATTCACACTTCGCTGGAGACTCAAGAAGACAAAACGTCTAATGCTCTTTGAGTATTCCTACTACGTTATTCCCTCCTGAAGTTGTTATAACTGACACTCTTCAGGGAAGCCTACTTCTATCTTCAGATTAATTCTTGATACGGTGTCATTAGTAGAACCACAATCATGTAGCTAGTTGACATGGCATCTCCAAAGTGGTCTGTCATTTGAATAGTATTACAAAAGAAGTCTCTACAGCAGAGGTTCCCCCAACCTTTTGGGCACCAGGGACCGGTTCCGTGGAGAGAGGTTTTTCCGCGGACGGGAGGGGGCCTGGTTTTGTGTGCTGCCTGCATCCCATGGATGGGGCTTTGCTTGTTTGTGCGGACCAGTTGCTGGCATGCTGTGGCCCAGTGCCAGTCCACGGACTGGGGGTTGGGGACCCCTGCCCTATAGCACAGGAAACTTATTTTCTACATTGTGGCTTTAAATTAGTGGTCCCTTTTCTCTGCCAGAGACAATGGCACTAGGATTCAGCAAAGAGTTAATGTTTCTTGTCACTAAGCAATAACTATGGGAACATAGAGCACAGTTCAGCAGATGTTAGCTAGGTGAATAGGATTGTGACCACAGTATCTGAAAAACACCTTTTGCCATACATTCCTACTTATGGCATGACATACTGTAATCAACAAAACACTCTGCCTTGGGTGTCCCAGCACATGGCAGAGGGTTGGTCAAGAAAAGATCTGTATTAAGGCAATTATTTAGGAAACAGGCTTTTTCAAGCTTTATTTCCAAAAGAACTTTCACCGGACAAGTTGTTCATCTCTGCTCCAAGTTATAGCCTTACATAAAATGATGTATAGATGCTTAATGACATAGTCCTCACTTAATAACTGGTTGCTTAGAGACTGTTTGGAGTTATGATGGATCCCCAAAAGGTACTTATGACCCAGATTCCAAGTTCTGACAGTGGCCCCCTTCGCCCCCCCAAATTCCTGCGGTCTTCTGACTACATTTTCACACTTGGTCCACATTTACACTCCGTTTGCAGTATCCCATGGTCATGTGAATGCAATTTATGACTTCTTTTGCTGGAAACAGGCATTTACTTTCGGTTTTCAACCAAAAAAAAGTCCCGTTGCAAATAGTAGGCCTGCCTAACCATCGAGGAATTTGCTTAACAACTGCTGCAAACAAAAGGTCAGAAAATAACCACTGCAATTCTGGGTTCAGTTAGTCATATGTTGAGGACTACCTGTATCTTAATCACAAAAGTTTAGCAAGCTGGTAAACAATATTGCCTCCTTTTGTTTGGTCTGGCACAGAGACTGTTATGTCCCCGCTGTTCCTCCACAAACAACACGGAAATGCACTGAATCATGCGCTTCCCATTTTGGCCACTTACTCCACTGAAAGCAGAAAAGCTTCTAAGCACACAGGCTGATGGAGCAGAAATGGTTAGCCAATCCTGTCCGGTGGCTCGTTTATTCAGCTGGAGGAAACTTAGCTGGTTGCACTAAACCAGGGGTCTTCAAACGTGGCCCTCTTACGACTTGTGGACTTCAACTCCCAGAATTCCTCAGCCAGGCACACTGGCTGAGGAATTCTGGGAGTAGAAGTCCACAAGTCGTAAGAGGGCCACGTTTGAAGACCCCGGCACTAAACAGTCACCTGTAGCAAAACTTACTTTCAAAGTGAACTATTCCATCTATTTGATCGATAAAGCCATTCATACGTCCCTCGGTTATCATCTGGGAGGCTATCTTTTCTGCCTGAAAAACAAAACCAAGTGGCCTATCAGTTTCACTTGACCAAAACAAGGCAGTCCTGACATGGTTTTCAGGACACATATATGAAGGCATCCAATTTACTTTTTCATCCTTCCAAAGGATTGGCACTGTGGGGAAGGGGAAGTGGCAGGAGACAGCTCTGTTTCTCAACCTCAGCAACTTTAAGATCTGAGGACTTCAATTCCCAGAATTCCCTAGCCAGTACCTTTAAGCTGCTGAGGTTCTGAATGCTGGTCTTCACCACCTTGAGCTCCTGAATGAAAGGTGGAATAAAGACCCGAAGAAATCAGCAAACAATCCCAAGCACGTCCCGAGATTAATCTCAGGACTTCTGAGTGGGTCTGTGTGAGTCTTACATTACAATGCAGTTTACAGGTTAGAAGAATTACGCAAGCATTTGCTGACAAGTAACAGAGCCAATGAATAGGATTGTTAAATTCTAACATTAAAAATGGGAACTCAACAAACTAGATTGAAATACCTTTTCCGAAATAGGCATGGAATATATGGGGGGGAAAAAACCATCTCATGCATCATCCCAAATTATAGTAATATAGCAACAAGAATACGACATCATGAATCTTTTTTTGTCTTTGCATCTCTTGCAGTATGTCCAAAGATCAGTTCTCCCTCAGTTTGGACAGTTCTTAAAATCAGTTCAATTCAGTGTCCTGATCTTTGCAATTTCTTATATAAACTCAACAATAATGCTATTTCCATCATTCGACTCTCAAAGATTCGGCATTACAATTTACAGTTTAGCAAAAGAATGAATGAATGACTAAAATATGTAGACCTTGGCTGCAGGTATTTCTAATAAAGCTCCGAGTTCTTCAAAGGTAATATTGTTATATAGTTTGCTTGCAGATAACAAATTATGTTCAATGACAGCTCTGTCCAAAATACTAGAACCTAAGGAGAAAAATATATCACTATATGTTTGGCTACAAAACGGATAAACACAATGCATAATACATATGGCATTATATATGTGTAAGTATGTGTTAATGATGATCCATAAAAGAAATAGAAAGAAACATGTATATATTAGTACAATGAAATTTTCAATTAACAGTTCATTTGGAAGAGGGGGTTCCATTAAATCCAAACGTCTGTTAAATCTGAATATAGAGAATCTGCAACAATTTATGTCATTGGCATAAACGGCATCATTTGCAATGAAACTCTAAGGCAGGGGTCTTCACATTTGGCCCTTTTATGACTTGTGGACTTCAACTCCCAGATTTCCTCAGCCAGCGTGCCTGGCTGAGGAATTCTGGGAGTTGAAGTGCACAAGTCATAAAAGGGCCAAATGTGAAGACCCCTGCTCTAAGGTAATGAACAAGCCATTATGATTACAAACAATGGACATTATTTATGCTAGACAGCTGAGCTGAAATCCTCTGCTACAGCTAGTCCTCGACTTACAGCAGTTCGTTTAGTGACCATTTGAAGTTACAAAGGCACTAAAAAGTGACTTATGACCGCTTTTCACACTTAGGACCAATGCAGGATCCTCATGGTCATGGGATCAAAATTCCGACGGTTGGCAACTGACTCATCTTTATGAGGGTTGCAGTGTTCTGGGATCATGTGATCACCTTTTGCGACCTTCTGACAAGCAAAGTCAATTGGGAAGCCAGATTCACTTAACAACGTTACTAACTTAATGACTGACAAATTCACTTAGCAACCATGGCGAGAAAGGATTTTAGGAAGAATTGGGGAAAGCAGGCTAAGAACTGGTTAGGAGGATGAATTGAAACCAGAGTCAGAAATCAGCCACAAACAGTTCCTCTTGGACCTATTTCAACTACAGCTCTAGCATTCAAGAGAAATAAATCCAGTGAAAAGCACGGAACATTCTGAGCCAGCATTACAGAAGACTCCGTAATCCTTCCAAAGCATGCCAACCAATCATTCCTGTCCCTAGAACTTTCTATTCTACCTGACAGACCAGTCAGTCACATAGTTCCATCCTTTGCCCCGTCTATCCCATTTTTCATATAAGTAAGCAGGTCTTCCCAGTTGCAATGTATGGCTGTGAAAGTTGGACCATAAGAAAGGCTGAGCGCCAAAGAATTGAGGCCTTTGAACTCTGGTGCTGGAGAAGACTCCTGCGAGTCCCTTGGACTGCAAGGCGATCAAACCGGTCAGTCCTAGAGGAGATCAACCCTGACTGCTCTTTAGAAGGCCAGATCCTGAAGCTGAAACTCAAATCCTTTGGCCACCTAATGAGAAGGAAGGAATCACTGGAGAAGAGTCTAATACTGGGAAAGATTGAGGGCAATAGAAGAAGGGGACGACAGAGAATGAGGTGGCTGGATGGAGTCACTGAAGCAGTAGGCGTGAGCTTAAATGGACTCCAGAAGATGGTAGAGGACAGGAAGGCCTGGAGGAACGTTGCCCATGGGGTTGCGATAGGTCAGACACAACTTTGCAACTAACAACAACAAAGCAGGAGAACAAAAATACAGATTTTTTTCCTCTCCAGATACACATCCTGCAGTTTGGTGGCCTTTGTGATATAGGACCGAATCCCGGTTTGTGTCGGAAAACCAGTTGGGGATTCATCTGAATCTAACGCGTGTCCCCAATACATCAATGTATATATAGCATTGCCCAAGTACTCAGTGAGCAATTATCTTCCTTTTTGAAAGTGAAGAAACGAAAAGAAAAATGTTTTGTGTGCATCCTATTCAATATTTCAGATACGATGCACCACACTAGGCAAAGATAAAAGTACCATCAGCTGTTGTTGCTTTCTGATGAGGCATGAGCATGGCAGCAAACTCTTGCAACTGGTTTCCCCTTATAATCCGGTCAAGGTACATTTTCTCCAATATCCCGTAGGCTGCAAGCTGCTGGCATCTTTCGTCCTTGAAGAGGGTGGCTAACATTCGGGAGCGCTGCTGTCCTGAAACACAGCAAGAATACAGTAAACTACTCCAGCCCAGATACAGCATGTAAAAATCTGCAACAGATTTTTTTTCACCACTTGATTTGTTTGCCGATGCTGAATTTCAACCTGTTTGTCCAACTTGATCTCGTGGTTAAGAAAAGATCCCATCGGGTCGAGGTTGACTTCTGTTGATTAGCTGGGCACAATTACGGGTAGTCCTTGTTTAGTGACCGACTCAAGACAGTAGCTGCTCACAGCTACAAAAGTGTTGAAAAACTTCGCGACCGATGCCTTCCTTTACCACCTTCGCAGTGTCTGTCATTCATGTATTCCCCATTGCAATCACTTTTTTATTTTTATCCCCCCCCCTTTATTATTTTTATAAATAACTTGTGAAGACAACATAGTGGAAATATGTGCTATTAATCATGGTTTTGCTGCTTCAATCGATTTATTACAGTCAAGACCCAAATAAAAAACAAAATACAAATATTACAAGTCCAATTACACTAAGTAAAACAGTCATAAAAACATCCAGCAGTGATTTACTAGCAGACCAATATTTTATACTTTCCTAATTAATCCACAACTTGTGTCCCTAATCTAACAGTCGCCACCAAAAGAAGTTGGCTGTAGCAACAGGCTGAAGAACAGCTTCTATCCATGGGTTGTCAAGCTCCTGAACGGGAAATAACTCTATGTATGATTGACTTGCAAGGCCGGTGTGTTGTGCAATTAGCTCACATGGTGTAAAGGTGGGTTTGTTGTCATTGTGAGTTGTGGGGGGGGGCATGAAGGGAGGCTCAGCCAATCCCACTGTATACATGTTGTACTTTGATAATAAAGGTTCATTCATTCAAGAGTCACTGTGGAATTTCTGTCCGGCAACATACTTTTAACACATTCCAAATAAGATCAGCGTGGTAGTTTTTTTATATGGGTCAGGCCAAGTCCCAGAAAACCACAATATAGAAATGATAAATTAGAATATGCTACACCAATTTTGCTTCTTTGTCACAGCAATGGAAATTTTTTATAGAAGGATCCTCGAATCTTCCATTCAGCGAGTGTGAGGGGGAAACATTTAATTTGGTCTTGGTAAAAGCAACCTGGTGTTTGCTATAAATAAATTGCTTTTATTACAGACTTATGGGAAGCCTTCTGTATGGTGTAATTACATTGAACATACCCAGTGAATAATGAACAAACTAATTTAGCTTTAGCTATTAACTTCGGTAGAGAATTATCCCATACTCTCGTTTAGTGAAAAGTAAAATATAATACATCCTTTGAAACAGACTAGCAATAGACCTATGCTGTATTTTCTGGATTAGTAATATAATTAAGCAACTGCTAAAACTGTAATTTGAGAGTTGAAGTAGTAACTTATTTGCTCCTTTAAAAATACAGATTTTAAATAATTTCATTGCAAACAGCAGGCTTTAGTTTCAAGAGGGCAGTTTCTGGTTTCAGGAAAGACTATGGCATCTGAACACAACTTGGGACATTCATAACAAGCTTTTAGAAATATTTTGTTTAAACAAATGCATCCATGAGTCACAAATTAAACCCCCGTAACGGAAACCTACAGAAATCAATAAGTTGTACTTTAAATTTCAAGACTCATTTGTGCCCTAGTGTTAGGAAAGCGGGTTTTTACATGCAAATCCCCTCAAAGTACCATTATATCCTGTTATGTTAATGTGATGTAATATAATGACAGGTAGTCCTTAACTTGCAACAGTACATTTAGTGACTGTTCAGCTACAATGACATGGAGAAAAGTGAGTTACGACCATTTTTCACAGTTACGACCTTTGCACCATCCCCACGATCATGTGATCAAAATTCAGATGCTTGGCAACTGGTTCATGTTTACGACCGGTTGCTGTGTCCCAAGGTCACGTGATCACCTTTTGCGACCTTCTGACCAGCAAAGTCAGGGGGGGGGGGACACGACGAGATCCACTTAAACAACAGGGTTACTAACTTATCAACTGCAGCGACTCACTTAACAACTGAGGCAAGAAAGGCCGTGAGCTGGAGCAAAACTCACTTAACAACTGTGTCACTTAACAACAGAAATTTTGGGCTCAGCTTTGGCAGTAAGTTGAGGACTACCTATACATTCCAAAGATCGGCATAAAACAGAGTTAAATCTTCACCTATTGTTTTACCTGCTGAGGCTAAGATAGTGCAATGCAAGGCGTGCTTCAGGGCTTCGAGCCGTTCACTTTCGTGGACTATGCTTTTATAAGAAAGCTCGTTGTATCTTTGGGCGGCTTCAATGAATTTCCTTCTGTAGTCAAGAACACGAGCATAGCATACCTGGAACAAGGAACAATGTGTAACGAGAGATCGTTTTTGCTGCCAAAACAGTCTTTCTAATGTTGCGGAACAGCGTCTCACATGGCAGTCAAATCCACTGGTGCTATTTTCAAAACAAAAATTAAATCAAACAGCTATGATTGCTTGGACTTCATTTGTTCTGTTCGGTTTGGATATTACGAAATATGTCTCTCTGAGGAGGCCGCAGCTACCGTTGTACGTCATCAGTTCAGAGAAGCATTAAAAAAAAAAAGACTGTGGAAATAATATCTGTCAGCAGGGCATTTTGTGAAACCTTTGTCTCTGCATATCAGCTCTATCACCAATTATTATTATTGTTATTATATTATTATTACTGCTGCTGAGTGAAGGAACATGGATCACTGGACAATTTTAAACCTAGAGGATATTTGTCAATATCCTATTGATACAGCACATGCTTTTATATCTACCAGTTAAAAAGTATTTTGCTTAATACAACAGACCACCCTGAGGGCGTATTACACAAGAATAAGTCATAACTAAGCATGCAAGGGGCCTTAAAAGATTAATTAGTTGTGTTACAATCTAGCATTACGTTAGCTACAAAACAAAACCTATTGTAAATATTTACCTTATAATGAATTTGTAACTGCTCATTGGTTGATTCATTCTGAAGAAGAGATGCTCTGTTTATATAAGCCTCGGCCTGAACAGGATCATCATCTTCCAGATAAAGTCGGGCAATTTTCAGATACGTTTCCAATTTATAATCCACATTGTACTGCCTTGAATAGTGAGGGAGAAGACGCAGTTTCAGTCCCATATTTGAACAGTATCACACATTTTTGCAAGCACACTTGAACAGTCTGCAAGATTTCGCAATAAAGCCAGAACTGTACGAATAAAAAAATTGGAGATGGTTGTGTTCAACAATAGACGGCAATTTCACATTCTATCATCACTCAATAGCGGGAACTTTTCAGAGAAGAATGAATAGCGAGGGGTAAAAAAGCTGTTCTTCCAGATCAATGCAATATGCCTAGTCAGAGCCGTTCAAAGTCCGTGCTTTTTTCCCCCCCACCATCTGAGAAATATCTATTCAATTAAAAAAAAAAGACTGGATTTAATATGCTAATGACAACTTTGTAAAGGAAATGTGAGCCTTGGTGGAGCAGTGGGCTAATGCCTCCTTAAGTAACACCAGCTGCCTGCAATTATTGCAGGTTTGCATCCCACCAGGCTCAAGGTTGACTCAGCCTTCCATCCTTCCGAGGTAGGTAAAATGAGGACCCAGATTGTTGGGGGCAATAAGCTGACTTTGTAAAAATGCCACTTGGGGGGGTGGGGGGTGAAAGCCCTAATAAGCAGGCATATACATAGAATGAAGGCTATTGCTAAGCACATTTGATTTGTGCTTAGATTGTAAGCCGCCCTGAGTCTTCGGAGAAGGGCGGGATATAAATGGGATTAAAATAAAATAAAATAAAATAAAAAATGATATTCAAATTATTTTCCATCCAGCCTATCTAAATCTCATTAACTCCCTTTTCAAGACCCTGTAATCCCTTAATTCAGGGTAGAGTTAGGGTGACTAGTTGGAGCTGAGCGTTTATTGGCTGGATCTAAATCACATTCAACCAACTAAATGGCCACAAAGCTTAAACAAAAATCAAGTGTACCAACTACAACAATAAAGCAAAGCACAAAGCCTTCAGAATGTTGTTTCTAACAAGAAGCAAGATGCAGGCTACAAGTTTCAAGAGACAGACCCATAGCTTCAATTAGAGTAGCTTAAGGAAGCAGGCTATTAAAATGCAGCTGGCACAACACTGCATCCTTTTATAATCAGGAATGCAACCCTATCCTATCGCTAAATGGCTCAGTCTGAAGTATTACCTAAACTAAAAATATCCTCAAGTTAGCTCCTGGCTAGCTTTTTCAGGGAGGCATACACATGCAGTTTGCCTTTTGGGGGGATATTTTCGAGGTCTTGATCCATTTTACTGGGTAAGTATCCACTAGATGACCTTCCAGATAAGTACCGCAATAATTAGACCAAACTTACTTCAGCTTCCAAAGATCAGTCATGTGCTGCCACTTTCTGAGATAAGCATTTTAACATAAAAATTTGACGAGAACACAAAGGATCCCAACAAGGATAAGACTTTTAGAAGACTTTTAAGTGAGTTATATGTTTCTGCTTCAAACATAAATTATTGAAAATGATTAGGTTTCTATACCAGGGGTAGACAACCTTGGCTCTTTTATGACTCGTGGACTTCAACTCCCAGAATTCCTGAGCCAGCCATGCTGAGGGGAAAGGGAGAGGTTTCCAAGCTGAGCCATGTTGGCTCAGAAATTCTGGGAGTTGAAGTCCACAAGTCATAAAAGAGCCAAGGTTGCCTACCCCTGTTCTATGCTATATTATGTGTGTGAGAGAGAGCAATAACTACACAAACACCTTAGACTGAAAAAAGGGCAAAGAACATACCAATTTCTGTGTTAAAGAAAAAGGGATAACTGTTCTATTTACTTTTGTCCTGTTTCAAGAGGTATTCCCACCAGCACTTGTGCTGCATTCCGCCAATCCTCTTCTTTCTCATAAATGGATGCCAGATGTTGTCTTATAGAAGCAACCTGCATGGAGAAGGGAGGGAGAGTGAAGGCACAGAATAAACTATAACCCACTTATCTTATCTGAAAGATGGTCATTTTCCAGTGGCCTCTGTGCTTCTGTTTCTATTTTTCCCCAACCAACAGACTTTGATAGGATCCTCGTTGACAAAACAAATGTATGGAGGAAATATTTGCAGAACAGGCATTTTCTCCCAATCTCTGAAAATGAACCTGTTAACTAGAATTCAATGTATTTCAGGATGGATGGCCTTGGTAACAATATCTAGGTCAGGGGGTTAGGCAACCTTGGCCCTTTTATGACTCGTGGACTTCAACTGCCGGCATCAAGCTCCCTTCGTCCAGTGCGCTCCCACAGGGAGGGTCTCCTCAGGGTGCCGCCGGTAAAAGATTGCCGGCGGACAATACCCAGGGGAGGGCCTTCTCAGTGGGTGCGCCTGCCCTTTGGAACCAGCTGCCAGTGGAGCTTAGGACTGCCCCCGACCTCCGTTCATTCCGCCAGGACCTGAAGACCTGGCTCTTCGAGCTCTCTGGTCCAGGCTGAGAATTTTAATTTTAATTTTAACTGGGGTTTTTATTTGTTCAGGGATTGATATAATTTTTTTTAATTGTTTTCAACTTTTGTATTTTTCGTTTTAATCAACCTGTAAACCGCCCTGAGTCCTTCGGGAAAGGGCGGTATATAAATATAATAAAATAAATAAATAAATAAATACACTCCCAGAATTCCTGAGCCAGCCATGCTGGGAGTTGAAGTCCGCGAGTCATAAAAGGCCAAGGTTGCCTACCCCTGACCTAGGTAATCAGATAAATGACAACTCTTATTTACACAGGAGTGATTTGTCACTGATCTACAAAATGAAATTCATCAACAAGGTGAATCCCAAGAGAGTTTTGCTACGGTTCTTTTTTTTTTAATGAATGAATGAGTGAATGAATGAAAATTTATTGCCATCAAAGAACCAAATAACAAGCATAATGACAGAAAGAAAACAACATACATTTTGTCATTACGTGGGAAGCAAGTAATTCAATACGTATTTTCTTCCCTCAATTCTTTTAAAAACATTTTTAAAGGTTTCTTCTTGCATCAAACCAAAGTGTGAACAATTTAAAAGAAAAAAAAATTGTAATACAAACATGCCTAGCTAGCAGCAAAAGCATGTTGAGGTACATAGCCATGTTTCTCTGGTTATAGTCTAGTTTCAAAGCTGAAACAAACAAGTGGTTAATCAAGTGACTAGTGCAGGGGTAGGCAACTTTGGCTCTTTTATGACTCGTGGACTTCAACTCCCAGAATTCCTGAGCCAGCATGGCTCAGCTTGGAAACCTCTTCCTTTCCCCTCAGCATGGCTGGCTCTGGAATTCTGGGAGTTGAAGTCCACGAGTCATAAAAGAGCCAAGGTTGCCTACCCCTGGCCACTAGTGAAATGCTTCCAATGCAGATATATGCTGAATAATAGTTGAATGTAACAGAAACCCAAATGCTACTGGGGGGGAGGGGGGAAAGGGACTTTTAATTCCTCTTCAGCTACAGTTCTCTCTGCACATAGTACATCCCTCCTTGTGACAACTGCTTCAAAAATCTGTTGATGATTTAACAATAATCTAAAGCACATTTTAAGGCTGTGCCATAAGTTACAAACTGCTCCCTCCTGTTGGAAGATTGTCAGTAAGTATGGATCTGGGGGTGGGGTGGGGGTGTTGTCCCTGACGTCTTGTCTTACCTGCTCCTCAAATGAAATTACACGAGGTTGGATCTTTTCCAATGTGAAGTGGTAGATTTCTTTGGCTGTACTATCAGGAAGATTTGGAAGATGCGTGCAAAAATCGGTCAGCAACTGGCGTGAAATTACTAAACTGACATTTTCGTTTACCACTGATACAAAAGACACACAAGAGAAAGAATTTCATTTTTGTGTTTTCATTTTAAACAGTACTCTCTGTTCGTCACTCATTTTCTTAGTAAGCACTGAATAATTAAATCAGCCGACAGTTTCCAGGGCAAAGTTTCCAGCCTCTGAACCATCTAATGATTGTACGGGACATAAAATTTCCGCACCAGCACACACCAGAGTTCCTATTCCATAGTCTGGCTTTGCTAATATGCTACCACAATGTCAAATTACATAATCCAGAAGCAGGCAGATAAGAACTTGCTCAATCTGCGACCACAACACAAGCGATTCAGATTCAGGTGTTCAAATATTTATGCTAGCAAAGCTATTTTGCACAGTGATTCCCTTGGACTATGAGAAATATCCAGAAATTTCATTACAGTGTTTCCTACAGTATTTCTAACCTCCCTTGCTTTCTTAAAATTTATTTTTTAACAGTCCGCTCCTAAGTACTTTCCTTGAACAAGAACTTCCAATCTCGTGTCCACAAAAATAACTACTTTTCATAGTTACAAAATATGGCCCAATTACATAGAAACTCTTACCATAAAAAAACAATTAAGATATCTTTTTTTTTAGCCGCCGGAAAGTATTACATGCACAGGAACAAGAAAGTGAAATTACTTGTGAAGAATTCAGATTATTAAAATTTGACTCTTTATAAACCAAGAAAAAGGTGCCAGAGCAACTCAGAAAATCACTTTTTCACTCATCACAGGTTGTGATCCCAAGCATTCTCAACAGGAATAATTCCTAGGGGGCTTTACTACAAATATTCAACAAAGAACGTCAGGGTTTATTAAGAACTATGAAATCTCCAAAATTTAGTTATAAATATATAAAGCCAGAGATTTTAGTTCAGCTCTCCACTTTGTGTACAGTAAAACTGTTCCCATTAAATGGTCAGTTCTTCTATTATGTCTGTTTTTGTAATATTCCAAAGGCTATGCAAACAAATAGGATGATAAAAAGATGCAAGTCAAGAAATAAATCGCTTCAATTTTATCAAAATGCCCCAGTGTGCATAATTCAATTAATTAATAAAGCAAAACTCTATAAACATCTGGTTAAATATATAACTGTGATACTACTCAATATGCTTTTCGATTGCAGTTCAGTATGTACAACATTGTCATGCAACACCAACTGCAGTTTAATAAACTCACTTGCTTCTACAAAAGCTTTTAAAGCTTCCAGTTGTTCCACGCCTGACAGCTGAATGGCTTTCTCCAGTATCTGTCGATACCTGCCAGAAAGTTGTAAAAATAAATGGCAGTTAACTCTACATCCTAAATAGGAACTTTCTATTTCATTTCTTCCATTTTTTAGATAATACTAGGTATATAAATAAGCTTGAATGCTTTTTCTTAACCTATAAAAGTTATCCTATTCTCCTTTACTTTGGTTCCTTATTTCCTGGCAGGTTGTTTATGATGGCAGCAGATCTAAAATTTGGATGACCGTTTTGTTTTCAGAGTAGAGGCTAACATTTTTGGTTTTTGAGGAAGGCTGTTGGATATAACCTTAAACTTGCCATACTTCTGCAACTTCCACCCAAGTACAGATGCCCTCAACTGCTAACACATTCATGTCTTTTTTTAGCTGAAATATAGAAATGATTTCCTACTGCTGTCTTCCTACATTAGAATTCACCAATGGGATTTCATGCCAGTCTTGTTGCTTAGTCACTAGGCTGTGTATGACTCTTTGTAACCCCATGGATCGCAGCACACCAGGCCTCCACTGTCTCCTAGTTTGCCAAATTCATTGAATCGATAACGCTATCTAACCATCACATCCTCTGCCGTCCCCTTCTCCTTTTGCCTTCCATCTTTCCCAACATCAGGTCTTCTCCAATGAGTCCTCTCTTCTCACTTGGTGGCCAAAGTATTTGAGCTTCAACTTCAGTATCTGTCTTTCTAAAGGACAGTCAGAGTTGATTTCCTGTAGGATCGACTGATCTGTTTTCCTTGCTGTCCAAGGGACTCTGAAGGAGTTTCTCTGGCACCACAAATTCGAAAGCATCCATTCTTTGGCGCTCAGCCTTCCTTATGAGCAAACTCCCACAGCTGTACATTACTACTGAGAAAAGCCATAGCTTTGACTATACATGCCAGTATTAGCCAGATCCAATCGTCCTTAGATGATGAGCTGAGGTGTTCAAGAGGTCAGATAGGTTCTGCCAGACCTCATTAGCCCTAAAGAACTGCCTTGATTTGGTTTGCCAGTTTTCAAATTCTTTTACATGTTTGCACTGTCTGTTAAGAGGAGTTGTGGAGAACTGAGAATATGGAACAATTTTTGTATCATTTTGGTTAGCTCTGCTAGTAGTATTCAGACAGCCATTTGTCTGAAATGGTATAGATTTCCTGCCTGAGCAGGGGGTTGGACCAGATGACCACCAAGATATAGAATATTTTAGTTAGGTTAAGCTTATAAGTAGCTATTAATATGTGTATTAAGTTAGAACAGAAATAGGTCATAGTATAGTCATTGTATAGAGACATAAAGTGGAACTAAAGTGGAATAAATGCTAAGTCAGCAGTGTGTGAGAGAGACTGAATTGATTCCTACCCCTACATAACTTCTTAGACATGCTTTAATTTCTTCTGAAAGTTTCTGAAAATTCTTGTGACACGCACTGGAGATTACAGGAAAAAAATTTATTGAGAGCAGTTTTCCATTCTACAGATATTTTCAGTCCAAAGAGAAACGTAAACATCTAAATACTTCATGTACTTTTCCTTCTGTAATGGGGGGAAGGGGGAAGTCTTCAACTATTGCAGCAATAGGCAGTCAATTCCTAGAACCTACGCCAGTTCAGTCAAGTTCATGTTATCTCTTTCCCATTTTCTTAGAAATCACCTGTCTTGTGAACATTTTCTTCTTTAGCAAAGTAGTCTTTAGCATTTAACTTCTCCAGTGGATTTGGGGATAGAGGATTAGGAAAACTGAGTCAAACAGCAGACACAGTACTGTACTTTGAAACCTGGTGCTTTTGTATATATGTTGGTGCAAAGGAGGAGAACTTCAGTGGAATAATCATGAGTACCTCTTTCCTTTTTTGACCCTCCCTTCAAGATACTGAGGTACATACAATATTGTTAATCTCAATTCTGACAGCCCTTGGATGAAATATTCTGACTGTTGGCAAATATTCTGCTGTCTACATATGGAGTTGACTGCAGTGGCAGTCAACGGTACCTGCCAGTATGGAATCCCATTTTCAAATAAAGTCAAGTCTTATCTGAGCCAAACTCAACTCTGGTAACTTAATGTCCATGGTGTTTTCTTGGCCACAATAATGAAATAATTGCCATTGCTGTATTCCAGGATTTTTTTTAAAAAAAAAACATTTTCCAGTCTAGCTTACACATTGGCTATTTTATGGCAGTCTTCTATCCTAGTCAACAAAAGTGCGTATAGTCAAGGCTATGGTCTTCCCAGTTGCAATGTATGGCAGTGAAAGTTGGACCATAAAAAAGGCTGAGAGCCAAAGAATTGAGGCCTTTGAACTGTGGTGCTGGAGAAGACTCCTGCAAGTCCCTTGGACTGCAAGGCGATCAAACCGGTCAGTCCTAGAGGAGATCAACCCTGACTGCTCTTTAGAAGGCCAGATCCTGAAGCTAAAACTCAAATACTTTGGCCACCTAATGAGAAGGAAGGACTCACTGGAGAAGAGCCTAATGCTGGGAAAGATTGAGGGCAATAGAAGAAGGGGAGGCCAGAGAATGAGGTGGCTGGATGGAGTCACTGAAGCAGTAGGCGTGAGCTTAAATGCACTCCAGAAGATGGTAGAGGACAGGAAGGCCTGGAGGAACGTTGTCCATAGGGTCGCGATGGGTCGGACATGCCTTCGCAACTAACAACAACAACAACAACTTCTATCCTATCTGTTTAGCTTTTGGGGATTAACTAGAATACACCTTTGACTCAGATCTCCCACTGTGTTCTTGAACTACAGCCTGACCAATTGTCAGATGAACATAAGGTAAAGGTAAAGGTTCCCCCGCACATGCGTGCTAGTCGTTTCCAACTCTAGGGGCCGGTGCTCATCTCCGTTTCAAAGCCGAAGAGCCAGCGCTTGTCCGAGGACGTCTCCGTGGTCATGTGGCTGGCATGACTAGACGCCAAAGGTGCACGGAACGCTGTTACTTTCCCACCGTAGTGGTCCCTATTTTTCTACTTGCATTTTTATGTGCTTTCGAACTGCTAGGTTGGCAGAAGCTGGGACGAGTAACAGGCGCTCACTCTGTTACGCGGCACTCAGAATTCGACCCGTCAAACTGCCGACCTGATCGACAAGCTCAGCGTCCTAACCCACTGAGCCACCGCGTCCCAGATGAACATACTTTGTTTTAAAAAGCGCCTATGTAATCACTTTAAAGCAGATTTTCACCTGTTTACTTTGAATGTACAGAAATTAAGAGAGAGCCAGCTTGGTGTAGTCAATGTGCAGGCGTAAAAATCAGAAGCTTGTGAATTGTAGGCCTGTCTTAGGTATGAAAGCCAGCTCGAGCTATGGATCAATCACTCAGCCTTACCCACCTCACAGGAAAGGAAAATAGAAGGCAGCAGCATTAGGTATGTTTACAGTCTTGAATCAACGCTCTCAAAAATCTAATATCACAAGTCCTGGATCTTTGTTAATTAGCTGTTTTATATTTATGCTCTAGTAGTTGATTGTAGCGTATTACTGCTTTTTTTAAAAATCCCATTTATATCCCTGTCTCCAACCTTCGCTTTCTTGTGAAGGTCGTTGAGAGCGTGGTGGCACGGCAGCTCCCTTTGGTTCTGGAGGAAACTGAGTATCTGGATCCATACCAATCAGGTTTCAGGCCCGGGTATAGCACGGAGATGGCATTGGTCGCACTGGTGAATGATCTCTGGCAGGCCCGAGATAGGGGTTATTCCTCTATCCTGGTCCTATTAGATCTCTCAGTGACTTTTGATACCATCTACCACGGTATCTTGCTGCGTCGACTTGAGGAGTTGGGAGTGGGAGGCACCGTTCTGCGGTGGTTCTCCTCCTACCTCTCCGGCCGTTCGCAGATGGTGTTGGCAGGGGGGCAGAGGTCAACCCCTAGGCCCCTTAGTTGTGGGGTGCCTCAGGGGTCGTTACTCTCACCCCTCCTGTTCAACATCTATATGAAGCCGCTGGGAGAGATCATCCGTGGCTTCGGGGTGAGGTATCATCAATATGCTGATGATACCCAGCTTTTCATCTCCACCCCGAACAAACCCAGTGATGCCCTCGATGTGATGTCCCGTTGCCTGGAAGTGGTACAGATTTGGATGGGAAAGAACAGGCTCTGGCTCAACCCGGCCAAGACTGAGTGGCTTTACGTACCGGCATCTCGTGTAGTCCAAGAGGTTCCATCTTTGGTTATAGGAGGAGAGATGTTACCTCCCGTTGATAGAGCACGCAATCTAGGCGTCCTCCTGGATTCACGACTCAGTTTTGAAGATCATATTGGAGTTGTGGCTAGGGGGGCATTTGCCCAGATTCGCCTGGTACACCAGTTGCGCCCCTTTCTGGACCGAGATGCCCTACGCACAGTCACCCATGCACTCGTTACCTCCCGTATAGATTACTGCAATGCTCTCTACATGGGTCTGCCCTTAAAGACCACCCGGAGGCTTCAGCTGGTGCAGAGTGCGGCTGCACGGGTAGTGATGGGAGCACCCCGATACTCCCATATTACACCCCTCCTGCGTGAGCTGCATTGGTTACCGGTTGCCCTCCAGGTGAGATTTAAGGTGCTGGTACTTACCTTTAAAGCCCTACATGGCTTAGGCCCGGGATACTTGCAGGACCATCTGCTGCCGGGAACGAATTCCCATCGCCCAGTACGCTCACACAGAGAAGGCCTCCTCAGGGTACCGTCGGCTAGACAACGTCGGCTGGCGACCCCCAGGGGAAGAGCCTTCTCTGTGGGAGCGCCAGCCCTGTGGAACCAGCTCCCCCATGAGCTTCGGATGGCCCCGGATCTCCAGTCCTTTCGCCACGGCCTCAAAACACTCCTTTTCTACCTGGCTGACCTGGACTGACAGGGATTTTAATTATGTTTTTAATTTTTTAACTCTAATTTTTAATTTATTTTAATTTTAATTTATTGTACAGAGGCCTTTAATTTTAATTTTTTATCTTAACTTCTGTATTTATTGTATGTTATTTTTGTTAGCCGCCCTGAGTCCTTCGGGAGATAGGGCGACATATACGGTAAGTCCCATTAATAATATATATATATATATATATATATATATATATATATATATATATATATATATATATATATATATATCCCGCCCTTCTCCAAAGACTCAGGGCGGCTTACAATCTAAAGCACAAACCAATCTGCTTAGCAATTGCTTTACTCTGTGTTTATACTGCACTAAGCTATAAGCATATAATAAAAGTTGGTGCTGAGCTAGAAACGTGGGTTTCAGTCCTCCCTTAAGTATGGAAAACTGGCTCGATGACTTTTCTCAGCCTAGCCTACCTCACAGGGTTGTTGTTACGGGAGCATTATGTACACCACCTTGAGTTTCATAAATTCAATCATAAATACATAAAAAATAAAATACATCTGCAACGACTCGCTACCATTCTTTTTTTATTGATTATATTATGCTGGGTGTATGTTACCCTGTATCAATAATCCGAAAAGAGGCTGAGAAAGAGTAACTGACCTGAACCTGGGGCTCCAGCTCCGAACCCCAAACTAGTCCCCCGCTCCGGTAGGCCCATCCGTGGCTTCCCTCGGTTAATAACCACACTCCGGCCTTTCCAGAACCTCCGAATGGAGACTCGCTCCGGCTTCTTTTATCTATTCCCACCCGTTCCCGATCCGCTACCAGCCACCAGGAGGGGAAGAAAAAAACAAGAACAAAAACCGGCCGTTGGGGGCCGCTTCACTCACTTCCCCGCCAGGTCCTTGTGGGAGCCGCTGGAGCTCATGAGCTGGGTCAGCTCCTGTCTGACGGAAGCCGCCATCTTGCTCCTCCTTCGCCAGGCTCGCCCGTCCCTCCCGGCTGGGAAGGCGGCACGGGCTCCGAAGCCGCTGAGCAACCACAGAGCGGACCCGCCTAGAGCGGCTGGGCGCTGCGCCTTCTCTCTCTCTCTCTCTCTCTCTCTCTCTCTCTCTCTCTCTCCCACTGCCGGAAGCGGCTAGCGACAGGTGGGCGGGAAGAAGGCCGGAAGTCGGGGCCAGCTTTGAGGAGGGAAGGCGGGAGAATGGAGCGCAGGGGCTGAGGCTCCGTAGGGGGTGGCGCGACGTCGGTTGTCAGGGCGCCGCGGTCGGCTATTATGGGATGCGGCGGCGTCGGAATGGCGCGAGGCGCGTGATTTTGAACCGTGACACGGAACCTGCCGCCGGGCTGGGCTGCTTGTGGCGTGGGAGCCGGCCGCGCGCGGGAGCGAGCGAGCCAGCCAGCCCCGGCCAGGTACGCGCCGGCGGGGGCAGACGGAGGGGGGGGGCGGGGAAGCGAAGGGGGGAGAAGCCAGCGCCGCGCCTCCCCCCCCCTCCCGGCCCCCCGCGAGGCCGCGGCAGGTGAGTTTGCCGGCGTCGGGCGGGCTTGAACGGCTAACGGCGAAAACGGGGGGAGCGGCCGAACGCCTTTGACAAGAACCGGCCCGCCCTGCCAAAGTGAAGCTGGCGAGGAGGGAGGCTGCCCGACTGTGGCCGCCCTTGGCCGCCTCTCCCTCCTCGGGGCGGGGACTGCCAGACCCGGGTTGGGAAGCGCCGTGAGAACCGCAGTCGGCGCCCGGAGTGTGTGTGTGTGTAGGGGGGGGGGACGGAGAGAGAGTTTCCCCGCCGCGGTGCTGAGCTCGGCGTGGCGCCGTCCGGACGTGAGGCGGTTCCAGCTCCGCGTCAGGTTGGCGAAAGGGCGGCCTTGGCTTTCACGGTGGGGAAGGGGGGGCGGCGGCGGCGGGTTTTGGTGTCGCCCTTTGGAGAGGATCGCGGCTGGGCCAGCGTAAGTCGACCCTGGTAGGGGGTTGCTTTGGGGGAAGCAAGCAGGCATTCTCAGCGCTGGGTGGGTGGGGAAGAGAAACCAGTAGAACAGGGGTCTTCAAACTTGGCCCTTTTATGACTTGTGGACTTCAACTCCCAGAATTCCTCAGCCAGCTTTGCTGGCTGAGGAATTCTGGGAGTTGAAGTCCACAAGTCATAAAAGGGCCAAGTTTGAAGACCCCTGCAGTAGAATATTTACTTAGCTTCCAAAATAAACCCCCTAGGCTGGAAACGATAACTTGGTCGGAAAAGTCTTTGCTTTTTTTTATATTTTTACTTTCTGTGAAAGGAAGGGAAAAAAGTTAAAGTAAATTTTGTTTGCGTACATAGATATCTACCCTGTCGTATCCTTTGTGAGGTGGGTGGGGGGGAGGAGTGTCAGCCACCTTATTCCAGGTGCAGAAAAAAGGAAATAAAAGAAAGACTTGCTAGATGAGAAAAAGGAACCTAAGCAAATCATCTGGGGCACTGTCATCAGATTTTAGTACCATTTTCTATACTTGCCTGGCTTTGCAGACTATTCTTGCTGGACCTCATTTATTTATTTTTATTTATTTATTTAATTTGTATACCACCCTTCTCCCGAAGGACTCATGTGCTGTCTTATTATCTCTAATCAGGATTCAGAAAACGGGTCTGTTTTGTAAAAAGAAAATGAGAGAGGTTTTATTTGCTATTAAAGGAATCTCAATTTGTTCTTATCATAAATAGGTGTCTTTTTCTCCTACTTTTGGCAAGTACATTTCAGTTCCATAGAATTAGTAGTATCTTCTGAAACTTATGATGATCCATTCCTCAGAAAACAATAAGAGAACCCAATGACCAAATAGGTTTATATAAAGCCACTCATTGTGGGTGAGTGGAAAACTATGTAAAATGTATTTGAAAACCATTATGAATGTTGTCTTAATAAGTTGCTTTATTACTATGTTGACTGTGAAAATGATATTGGGAAGTTGAGGTAAATCTACAGAGTACTTAGAGCCAAATACTAGTGGCATATTAAGAACCTAATCCCTTAATAAGGCTGTGTAATTTTTTCAGTCCAAGGACTGTACTTGGCCTTTCATTGACATGCCAGGGACTAGACATGAAAAAGTAGGTGACACCAAGGTAAAAGTAAAATTTGACTTCTATTCAATGGAGTGGAATGTGGGGACTCTGCAGGCTAAACCCAAACTTTTCAGGGGGTGAATACAACATTGGCCATACATTGTGAGCCTCTGTTCTATAATATAATTATTTTAAATGTAAATTAAACAGATTGAGGTTTGGGGTTGTTGTTTTTTGAGTCCTTGATGCTCTCTGAGCTTAGTTGTTTGCTTGCAGACTTCATTACTAAACTAAACTGTGAGCAAGTAACATTAGCAAGCAAACAATCAAGGTCAGAGAGCACCAAGAACTCCACAGTTCAACCCAGAGCTACATATATTCTCTTCTGATGGGATCTATTTTGTTCCCTCTGAATTAATGCCAATGTAGGAAATGGAATCAGGCTTTTATCCTATTTTAGCATGAAGGCGATGGTATTCAGATTGTAACTGCTATATTTATAAGACTGATAAACATGTACAGTAAGCTTAGCATATACAGAATTTTCCATGAAATGTTTGTTATGATTGTTGCAGCCAATGGTTTGGCCAGATTATTTATGCTGAGAGTCTAGTACACAGAAGGGAAACCAAAATTTGCCCAGATGTTGAATTGTTGTAATTTGGCAACAACTGGGAATCACAGATTTATTGCTAGTGTACAGTATGGGCCCAGTATTTATGCTTGTGCTCATCTGTGACAGAGCATCGGCTTTACAATTTTTCTCATGTGGTTTACAGAATACCTTGAATAGATTCATGGGTTAAAACATTTGTCCTACTACAGTGCCATTTTCATTTGACTATTAAGACGTATGTTAACTGCTTATAGAAGCAGTGCCTGTCAGTCAAAAAAAAAATCCAAGGCTCAAATTCTTTGTGCAACTTCATAGCTGTCAGCTTTCCTTCTGAGTAAATAAATATGTATCACCTTAGTTCACTCAAGCTCTGTAATACTTTGTTGTTTTCGGTTTTGCTTTAGTTTGCTCTGCTGATTTGGGTTTCATTCTTGAGAATTTGGCAGGTGACCCAAGTAAATAGTTTTTGAGATAAGATAATACAGGGGGGGGTTGTTTTTGTTTTTGTTTAAAAAAAAAACACCTGCACTGTATTTTTTGCTCTCGCATTTTCTACACTACCTTTTCAAGATCTTAAAAAGGTCAGTTTCTGTTAATATCAACTGTTTGAGATCCCCGCTCCCCGCCTCTCTAATTTAATTAAATGACTTTCCGTCCCGTTTTAAACTGGACCTTGAAGCAAGAACTGTGCCCTGTCTTAATTCAAGACGAAAGCTCCTGCTCGTAAATCCGCCACTTTTTCAATTGTCCAAACCGCGACGAGCCTGTTAAGGTGCCGCGGGGACTCGAGGCGGCCGAGCCGCCCGGCGGCCTTTCGAGAGCGGGTCCCGGCCTCGCCCACCCCACCCCCAGCAGCCGCGCCTTCCTCTCGGGGCTCAGCTGCCGGGCTGGCTCCGGTCGCCGCCGGGCGGGGAGGCGGCCGGGGGGGGGGCTGGAAGGGGCCCATCTCCCGCGGTCCTCCTTTCCTGCCGGTGGGAGGGCTTTCCCTCGGCGGGGCGGGCTCCGGGCGAGGAGGGAGGCAGGCGGCTGTGGTGGCTGCGGAGCTGGGCTGCGAGGGTGATGACGAAGTGAAAATGGCGGATCTTTCGAAATCCTATCCCGGCCCTTGACATTCCAGAGGCAGGAGCTCAGCCGCCTGAAGAGGCTCTGCCCGCCGCCGCTGCCAGCTGCCCCTCGGCCGCTCCCTCAGCTGGGCAGAACCCTCCAGGCGGGACGCGCGCCCCCTCCTCCTCCTCCTCTCCCTGCCCATCCGGGAGCTGACACCGGCCCGCCCGGCAGGACTCTGGCGGCTGCCTCCCGGACAGGGTGAGAGAGAGAGCCTGGCGAAGCTCCGGCCGCCCAGGCCGACCCGAGTGGGTCCTGCTTGGCGCCGGCAGGTGTCCGTGCGTCTCTTTCCCCTCCCCCCCCCGAAGCGCCCTGGCTTCGCTGCTGGGAGAGGGATTGGGAGCTCCGGGGGCCTAAGGGTCTTCCCAGGGGCCGATGGAGAGCTGTCCAGCTGTGCCGCGGTTACGGTCAGGGTCAGCTGGAAGGCTAGGAGTCCCGGGATGGGGGGGGGATGGCGGGGACCCTTTCTTTTTTTATGGAGGAATGCGGGCTCTAAGGCTTGCTGATCCCTCGGTTACCCGGGAAGCATTCTCCTCCTCCTTCTTCTCCTCCTCCTCCTTCTCCTTCTTCTCCTCCTCCTCCTCCTTCTCCTTCTCCTCCTCCTTCTCCTTCTCCTCCTCCTCCTTCCTTCTTCTTCTCCTTCTCCTCCTCCTCCTCCTCCTCCTCCTCCTCCTTCTTCTTCTTCTCCTTCTCCTCCTTCCTTCTTCTCCTCCTTCTCCTCCTCCTCCTTCCTTCTTCTTCTCCTCCTCCTCCTCCTCCTCCTCCTCCTCCTTCTCCTCCTCCTCCTCCTCCTCCTTCTTCCTTCTTCTTCTCCTCCTCCTCCTCCTCCTCCTCCTCCTCCTCCTCCTTCTTCTTCTTCTTCTCCTTCTCCTCCTTCTTCTTCTCCTCCTTCTCCTCCTTCCTTCTTCTTCTCCTTCTCCTCCTCCTCCTCCTTCTCCTCCTCCTCCTCCTCCTTCTTCCTTCTTCTTCTTCATTATTATTATTTATTTGCTTGCTTGCTTGCTTGCTTGCTGTACAGGGTAGTGAAAAATATGTGTATTTTAAAAGCGCTTGTGGGACACAAGGCAAAGGTGGTAAAAACTGATTTCGTAGCTGCTCTTGCCACCTTCATGGGTGTGTTCCAAAGTCGTCTCTTTTAATTAGCGCTTTCGCTGTGGCTGGGGGACAGCAAAGAAAGCTTCCAACCTGTATTTGGCTGTTCATATTTTAAATTTATTTTTATTTTATTTTTATTTATTTTTTAAAAAAACACCTCATTAACTTGAAAAAGTGAAGAAAGCTCAGCGCGGCCAGTAAACGAAAAAAGTTTCTCCCCTTTTTTAAATAGGAGGCTGTGGGTACTTAGGGTGATTTTAGGACAGCCCCTTGTTCCTGGCAAAAATGCTATAGAGAGGAATGATAATTATTCCGCCTCTGGAAGGAAAAAAAACATTTTTATTTAACAGCTCAATCCTAAACTGCAACAAATTAATCTCACCGTTGTTGTTTAGCTTACTTCTGGGGTAGAACCATTTTTCTATGACTGTAGCTCTTCCGCTATTTTGAACTTTGGAGCCTTTCTATTTTATAGATCTTATAAGGTGATTAAATGTTATAGGAGTGATTTTGTACCCAAAAATAATTAGAGATTGTATGTTCAAGTGATATATTAGAAATAAAATACCTGATAATGTAAACAAAGGATTCTTTTATATTTTCTCTTCTACAGTTGTATTTAAAGGGCCTCATACTAAAATAATACATAAAACAAATATAAGGCACTGCAAATTATTTAAGCATAATATACAGCATAAGGCAGGGGTCTTCAAACTTGGCAGCTTTAAGACTTGTGGACTTCAATTCCTCAGGGCTGGCTGAGTAATTCTGGAAGCTGAAGTCCACAAGTCTTAAAGTTGCCAAGTTTGAAGATCCTTGGCATAAGGCATTTAACCAGTGTAGAAAAGAACTGTGCTTAGTTTTGAATTCCAGGTGTTTGATGGAGTATCTTTTCTGCTTTTAAATGAACTTTTGCAGAAGTATAGGAGAACTTTTTATGTTTAATTATATAAACTTTATATTGCATGCTGTAAAGTGGAAACCAATATGGTCTGCAGACTACTTGCCTGTGTTTTATATATGTTATATTCTTAAGTAAAATACTTTTACACTTTCAGAAACTATTGTGGGAAGTCAGCCCCCCCCAGAGAAGGAAATATTAAAAGGGCAGGAAAATATATTTCCTCAAAGGATCTTGAAGAGTCAGGAAAGCATGGCTAGTTTTCTTAATAGCCCCAGGTCTCCCTCCCCCAAGCAGAAACCAGCTCTATAGAGATGCAGATGTAAATCCAGGGAGCTAGGAGATTAAGAAGACAAAGACGTAAAATACCCCAGCCCCAGGGAAGGAGGATATGACCTTTGGACATAATAGGAGTAACCCATCACCATCAGAATACCAGAAGGGCAAACCCAGACTCAGCTCAGAATACACAACACAGGAAATCACTCCAAATAAAAGGCTCCAGAGGGTATAAAAACCCACTCCCTACATGTGCTCAGTCCTTTTTTTTCTGCCAGACATCTTCCTGTCTGGTTCTCCTCTCCAATAAACTACAACCTTCTTCCCAAAGCAATTGCCATGTTTATTCCCAGCTTGGATGAACCATGATGAAGACCTTCCAACATTATGCAATCTGTTTTTTACCTGTAATACACATTGCTAAGCTTAAAATCCCAAAACCTATCTCAGTCAGATTAGATTCCCAAGTAGTCCTTTTTAACAACAGTAAGATACGGTTTGTGTAATATTGGGCTAATCTTAAGTGAAATACATCCAAATATCACGTTTACATTTTTTTTAAAAAAACAACACCTATATTCTGTTAACTGCCCAGACTCACTTAGGTGAAATGGGTGATATAAAAATGTAATAAAATAATAAAATAAATAAACATGGATAAGCCTGAACATGAAATCTCAAAACTTGTAACAGTTAGAATAGATTTACAGGTAGTGATTGGGAGAAGCAATATCACAAACAGTGCAATTGTAAAGCATGATGTCACCTAAGCGCACCAACCTATGACAGCAGTTGCAGCAGTTCTGGTTGGTGTCATTAAGTGAATCAAGTTATTACGTGCAATGTCGCGTGATTGCTATTTGTAGCTTCCTACCAGCTTGTCAGAAGCCTTCAGTGAAGTTCATAAATGGCAATCATGTGACTGCAGAATACTGTGTCCATTTTAATTGCGAGCCCTTTGCCAAGCTTCTGAATCATGGTCATGTGACTGGGGATGCTCTACAGTAAACCAAAGAAGAAAACGGTATTATCTATGGTTTATAGGTAAAACTAATTAAATGTATACCGTAATTGATTCTCTTGAGCTCATTTTGGATAGTGGCATTTCTTTCTTGTAAGTTGTGGCTGGTAGTATGTACTTGTATGTAGTCAACCAACCAGCCTATAACAAATTATCAGCAACAGTAGAACAAGCCACATTGATACAAACACAGGAACCAAGCTTTGCAGCATACCCAGATTTATATTTGAACTAGCAACACTATCTAAGTCATAATTTTATATGCCCACAAATCGTCAATTTATCGTTTGATTGTATGTTTTTTTTATTAAAGAGTTTTACAAAAACAAAATTTTACAATATATCCCCAAATCCCTCCCACCCCAAACCCACCCACTTCCCCCCCACTTCCCAGAGCTAAATACAGGATTATAGTTACAATAATCATATTCTTAATAAAAATTATGCATAATATACAATTAACCAAATTCATAATGCGCTTTAACTCTCTTTTAACATAACTACAAACAACGTACCAATAACAATATCCCACTAAATCTACTCATAAGCTAAATGGTACTTTTTGGTCCCATATTTGTTTTGAATATAATTTATCCATCTCCTCCAAACTGAAATATATCTTTCCTGTGAATGATCCTTCAGATATGTTGATATGTCAGCAATCCTTGATATGTCAGCAGTCTATGTAGAGTTAACTTCCTGGTTTAAATACCAAATGGACACTGAATTAAAAAAAATGTCAACACCCTTAAACAAATAATGAATGCTTTACATTTCTAGGGCTTTCTATCATTGAGTTGAAGAATCTACTCTTAAATCCCCCAAAATGACAAAGAGCAATTTCATTGCCAAATATGTGAGCCACAGCTCATCCAGTGACTTAGTTCTGTCCATGGATTGCACAGAAACAAAGGGTTCTAAAGCTCCTTGATGTAATATGTTAATTAGTTCACTAGTGAAAAGATGTTTTGTAAATAGTTGCTATCTGTAGATAATTAGGATTTTTGCCCTCTGTTTCACCTTTCTTTACTGTTTCTTCTACCCTTATCTCTGCATGTGTTTTGTGTCAGTATCATAATATTCAAAAAGTGTAAAATAGAATCTGTGGAGGCTATTATCAGCTTATTTGTCTTTTTAGATCCCACAAAACTGGCTTTATTTTGTTACTACAAAAAACTAGCATGGGTTATCTCTAGAAAGTGTTAATTCCGGGAGCAGACCATAAATTAGAGCTCTCCTTTTGTAATGCATTCAGTCTGTTTGATCTATTATCTTATCAGACTAGTTTGTAGAATCTAAGGAGTATCTTTCTTTCCTGTTCCTTTCCTAAAGTAATATTTGCATATAGCACTTAAGCATAGTATGATTTATTTTGGGCTTATATTAGAAATCATACCACTGTAAATATAGACATGATTCTATGTAACGCAACACGTCTTCATACATGGGATCTACAGAAGACTAGTAGCACAATAATATATACTTCAAATACTTTGCTAATTGGCATAAAACTTTCATATGTTATTTAGTAATATAGCTACACAATAGTTGGATTTAACAGATTCTCTTTCATGTTTTCAAGTGTAGTTTTTGAAATAGGTCAGTATGCATTATTGACAGTATGATTGCATTTTTATATTTCCTTGTAAGTGCACACTATGGAAGTAATCCAAAGGTATCTTTGATTGTGCTAATACCTATCTATTTCCTATAAAACATACTTATTTCTTTCTTCTTCAAAAATTGTTCAGGAAATCCATAAATATTAGATGTAGAATTGGAGAATCCAGTTTCTGCACTTAAGGTTTTTTTTTACAAAAAAATCTAAGTTCAGTCACTTTACTTACAGTAGTACTACAAGTTTATGTTAAAAAAATATTGGCTGTTGACTAATCCAAAGAAGGATTTATCAGTAAATTCCAATTTTGTCTAAGAACAGTTGGTATAAGTCTAGTGGTACTACTAATTACAAGTAATTCTCATCCAATAATGACAAATGAAAATTTAAATAAAACCTGCCTATAATCTTGGATTTCATGGCCTATAAATCTGAAATCCAAATATTTATTATAACAAAGTTAAATAAGATTCCCATAAATGTAAACCATTAATTAAACATGGAATACCTGGTAAGCTTATCATAGTTAAAACATTTTTAAAAATCCCAAACTAAAGCACATTGTTTTATGAATGACTAAACCTCTAGTCCTGTAGCCTGTTTTAATTATTAGTCATAAAATAATACGGAGCCATAAATAACCTCTTTAATCAGTGACCAAATTATTAGTATTTCATTAATGTATGAGAATACTTTGTAGATAGGTCTTTAATTATGCATGAGAATTTTATATAAATAGTCTGTTGTAGCCTCTTTGGTATTAACAATTAACTTTGAGGAACTAAATGCAACTATCCATGTACTCTGATATTTAGGGTACTGTTGCCTGTACAGAAAGACTTCTGTATAAAATAATTTTTCTGATGAAATCTAGTTGGGGAAAAAAATAACATCCTTGTTGATGGATGTTAAATTGGGTAGACATACAACTGACTATTTTCATATGTACAACGGACATACCCACACGTCTCAATTATACAAGATAGTTGTGTTTCCTCTAAGCCAGGGGTAGGCAACCTCGGCTCTTTTATGACTCATGGACTTCAACTCCCAGAATTCCTGAGCCAGCTTGGCCGGCTCAGGAATTCTGGGAGTTGAAGTCCATGAGTCATAAAAGAGCCGAGGTTGCCTACCCCTGCTCTAAGTCAAAAATTCCTAGTGGGTATTCTAGTACATGATAATATACACTCTCTACAAAAATCAGTGCTTAAAATAAGCACTCTTTAAAAATAAAGATCCATTTGAACCCACCATAGCCAACAATTGAAATGCCGACCTTTTCTCTTGTTAGGATTTTTTCTTCATTTTCCAACTCAGATTCTGAAGTCAGGTTTTGAAAAACAGGAGGGTCTTTCAGAAGATGACTAATTTTTACAGATTTTTTTAAAAAATAAAACAGTAAGCTTCTGAGTGATATATCCAGTTAAAAATGTACATCAGCTTTCAAATTTAGGAAAACCAAGGCATTATAAACAAAACAAGCTGCTACATTTTTCTTCTATGGTTAACAAATTATGCAATAATTTATTTAATATGTAAATATACTATCTGTATGTCTGCATGTAGCCCTTAAAACCCTTCCCTCAGATGATTATTATTATTTTTTGTGTGTGGTAGTTTCAGAGCTAATCCTGACTGTAGTTGCTGAACTGAATGGCATGATTTCCTCCATTTTGATATAATAAGTGCTCAGTATAAAAAAGGATTCAAGAATTTTTTAAAAAGAAAATCCTGAAACTCTTTAAGAACTTCACTTTAAAAAGTCATGCCCTACCCATTTTGTATTTTCTGTACTCCTGTTTTTATACCTTGATGCTGAAACATATGTGTAGCCGTCAAAAAGTTTCCCATCCCTGCCCTGGTTGATTGTAAACTAATTGACTACTGTGGGCAATAAATTATTGGATAAACTGCTCTTTAAACTGCTCTCAAATCAGGATCATAATTGTCATTTGAAAATGAAAATTATGAGGAACAAAGTGAGGATCATAATTTTCATTTGGAAAATTATGTTCTTCCCTTTGTTCCTCAATACCTCATTAACCATGTGTATGAAATACATTTCTCAGTGAAAAATGTATTTGAAATACTCTGGCAATAACTAGTGCTGTGATTCACATCTAAAACTGTATTAGTGACACAATCTTTTAATAATAATTTAATAATTCATGGAACTTGTATGCTTCCCAACTGCCAATAATTCTGAGTGGCATTTTTTTGGGGGGGGAGATATCTTTGCTTTTTAAAAGTGTTTCAGTAAAAGACTATCACACAACTAATAAAACTCCAGATTTTTATAATGGTTTGCAGAACAATTATTTCTTTATTATTTAATCGCATTTGTATAGCCACCCATCTGACATAGTTACAAGTAATCCTCGAATTACAACAGTTCATTTAGTTCGACGTTAAAACGGCAATGAAAAAAGTGATATGACCATTTTTCACTCTTAACGACCATTGCAGCATCCCCGTGGCCATGTAATCAAAACTCATACATTTGGCAACTAACTCACATGACAGTTGCAGAGTCCCGGGGGTCACATGACCATCTGACAAGCAAAGTCAATGGGGAAGCCAGGTTCACTTAACAGCCACGTTACTAACTTAACAACTGCAACGATTCACTTAACAATTGTGGCAAAGAAAGGTTGTAAAATAGGGCAAAACTCGTTTACACCAGTCTTGCTTAGTAACAGAAATTTTGGGCTCAGTTGTGGTCGTAAATCAAGGACTATCTGGATTCTGGTAGTAATAATAATATTAATAATAATAATGATGATGATGATGAAATACCGTGACCTGGCCATCGAAACTGCACGATTATGGATGAAACGCATAACAGTGATACCCATTGTCATCAGGGCACCGGGAACTATGTCCAAAAACTTTGCAAAATACATCAAGAAATTGCAGCTTCCTGCAATAACTCCAGCAAAGCTACAAAAAACTGCGCTACTTGGTACATCTTACATTTTAAGGAGATACCTGGTTGATACCTAGTATGCTGGCAGCAGCCCATGTCAACCATTAGTGCCAGTCAATTTGAGTGTCCAGTTGACTGAGTTTCATGTTTCATGAATAAAGGTTTAATAATAATAATAATAATATAATATAATAATAGAAGAAGAAACCCATTAAAAGTATTTAAATTAAATTTTTTAAAGATAGAAACAAAACAACAAAATGGTGGTAAAACATACACAGAGTACTTTCTATTAACTCATAACATACTCTACTCTTCTTATGATTTCCCCAACCAGCACATTGAATTGGACCCAAAGCAAACTGGAAACCAGTTCAGCTATGGATCAGAGGCGTAGCGTGTGCTGTCCTAGGGCACGCACACATCACTGCCAGCGTCTCAAAAATGCTTTTTCCAAAAGGCAACTGGACTTTTTTCCTCTTCTTTTTTCCTTTGAAAAATCTTTCGTTTCTCATCCAAGAAGCTTCTTCAGTTCTAACTGAAACTGCTTCTGTCTTCTAAATTTAAGAAGCTTCGTGGGTGAGAAGCAAAATGTTCTCAAAGAAAAAAATATGACAGTCCACTTGCCTTTTGGGACAACCATGACCTGGATGATTGAGAATTTCCATAAACAATTCTCTGCATTTTGCACCAGCTGAAGTTCCTGGATGCACTTGAAGGGCAGCCCCACATAGAGCACAATTCAGTAGTTCTTTGGGAAATGGGCACATCAGGTGACAACACTAAGCTGCAAAACGGGAACGGTTGCTGGAATTGGGTATGTGTAGTTTAATGAAGAGAAGGGTGAGGGGTGACATGATAGTGTTCCAATATCTTAGGGGCTGCCCCAAAGAAGAGGGAGTCAAGCTATTCTCCAAAGCACCTGAAGGCAGGACAAGAAGCAACGGATGGAAACTAGTCAAGGAGAGAAGCAACCTAGAACTAAGGAGAAACTTCCTGACAGTTAGAACAATTAACCAGTGGAACAGCCTGCCTCCAGAAGCTGTGAATGCTCCAACTCTGGAGGTTTTTAAGAAGAGACTGGACAGCCATTTGTCTGAAATGGTATAGGGTTTCCTGCCTGAGCAGGGGGTTGGACTAGATGACCTCCAAGGTCCCTTCCAACATCATCATCATCATCATTATTATTATTATTATTATTATTATTATTATTATTATTATTATTATTATTTATTATTATTATTATTATTATTATTATTAAAATGACCCTCCTAGGCATGACTGGAACCCGCTTCTTGAGCAGGAGTTGTGAGTCCAGAAGGACCCCCCAGATTGCACTTTGCTTAGGGCAATGCAACCACACTGAGAGCACCAAAGATCCAAATCCAGAAGACCCTACAACCTAAAGCCCCTCAGTCTTGCCAGGATCATCTGAAGCCCATTGTTCAGGCCCCTTCTGCCTTCAGGCACTGTGAGAGGATATCAACGTGGTGTATATGGAATTGGCCTTGACAAAAAAAATATATCAAAAGGTGAAGGAAAATATTCTGACAACGTAGCATGGATTTGAAAGTAACAAACGTTGTTGTCTTTTGCAGCTTCAGCAGATGGTGCTGCACGATGATGCTTTTGGAGGTGCACTGATGTGGATTTAAAAGAAATTCAGGTAATTAGAACTATTTCTCTTTCGCAGAATCACTGTCACTACTGCATTGCACCAATGTCCGATCTAGACATATGTCAACATGTCAAGCATTTTGCATCCTCCCTGCTTTTCATCAAAATACTGAATTTAAATATGAATTCCCAACATTCTTTATAATACTTTGCTTCTGTAAAGCTGAATAACAATACCACTATAATACGTGTTATAGAAAGAAAGTTATAGTGTCTCTTTGGCTAGCCACACGGTCCCCTTCTTCCCCCAACCCAAGTGTCTTCATGTAGGATTGGTGCCACTAGAAGATTTTGACTAAATCTATACATATTGTATACAGGGGTCACTTTCAAAGAGTTTGCTGTTGAAGGAGGATGGGCTAATCTGTCCCTACATACTGTCATTTCCAGCAAAAATCCTGCCAGCCCAGTGATTTGGTATAATGAAAGCTTATGTTGTTAACAAAGGAGGTTACTTGAAAACAATTGAATTGCCATTTGGCTATCTATGGTTTATATTTGGTGAGTAATGGGTTAACCATCCCCTCCCTGTGTAACATGAAATCAGAGTATCTTTCGTTCACAAATATGTGTCATGCGTTTGCTGATGGGAATTTTTCTGCATTAAAACACAAACATCATGCTGGAAGGGAGGAAAACACACAAACACACACACACACACACACACCGATTGGCTGAAGCTGAAAGAGATCTTGTTGATTATTCAATATATTTACGGCTAATATGTGATTAGAACAGGGAATGTCCTGATTTGCAGCTCAAGCTCCTGCCTTCTAAGCTATCTCCCTTTCAATACAATTGGTAAATATTCGTATTAGCTAACAGATTAATGACAGCTAATGGGGGAGGGGAATGCTAGTGGTGTATTTATCCACAGCTGCTAATATATCACTTCCACAGTTATACACTGTGCAGCTATGGCCCAGCTGATGTTTCAAGTTATATAGTTTTGCGGGACATGAAAACTGAACATTTTTTTTAAATGTCGCTGCAGTGGCTTCTGTTGAACCCACCATCAACATCTGCAAAATGGAGGTTGTGTCAGCTGAAGTGAACAGCTTGCTCCCCGAGGAGATCATGGACACAGGTATAACATTGGAGGAAGATGAGAGCATTGAAGCTGTAATTGTGGGTGACCCTATTCCTATGGAAACAGAACTGGAGGGAATAGCAAATGTAAGCTCTGCTGATGATCCTACTACTAGCAGTATGTCGTCAGTCACTACGGAATCTGTCACATTGCCCAGCAATTGTGTTAGCCACGTTACCGGCAATTCTGCCTTCGTAAAATCTGATGCCAGTGTGACCGCACAACCTTCTTTTCAAAGCAGCCTCCAAAAACTAGGCACCCAGACTCCAGTCTCTCTGTCAGCCAGTCAAATCATTCTTAACAAAGCAACGGACTTGAAAATTAGTAAACAGGCCATAAAGCAGGAAGGTCAAAAACTCATAGTAACAACTCTGGGCAAGCCCGGACAGCCGATTGTCTTAGCGCTACCCCACAGCCAGCTGTCACAGTCTCAGAAGACCACATCACAAGTACAAGCAAGTGACTCCAAAGTTCCAGCACAGCAATTCAAGGTGGTCACAATTGGAGGAAGGTCAGAGGTGAAACCCGTCATTGGTGTGTCGACCTTGACTCCAGGGTGCCAGCTGGTAAACACCACAAACCCGTCGTCCGTACTGCAGACCCAGCAGCTAAAAGCAGTGCAGGTAAGGAAAGGTTTCTAACAATTATTCCCTTTGCAATAAAATTGACGTACAATTGAGAATTCCCTTTGGTGGCCAGCAGTAGGTGTGGAGGACAGCTGGCCAGGTAAAAGGATCCCAATAAATCTACAACAAGCACGTTTTGGAGCAAGGATGTTAAAAAGTCAGTGGAGATGATGAGAAATTTTAAACAATAAACTAACTGTCCATTGAGGTGGTGTTTTTTTTTAAAAATTCCATTTATATCCAGCCCTTCTCTGAAGACTCAGGGCGGCTTACAAGCTTAGCAGTAGCCTTCAGTCTATGTATATGCCTGCTTATTAGGGCTTTCACACACACCCCAAGCGGCATTATTACAAAGTCAGCTTATTGCCCCCAACAATCTGGGTCCTCATTTTACCTACCTCGGAAGGATGGAAGGCTGAGTCAACCTTGAGCCTGGTGGGACTCGAACCTGCACTAATTGCAGGCAGCTGGTGTTACTTAAGGAGGCATTAGCCCACTGCTCCACCAAGGCTCTTGTAGCAGCACATATCAGAAATTGCTTCCCCCAGATTATCAAACTTTAGAAAATTGACTTTTTCCTCAGGACTTGATTTTGGTGAGGTGGTGAGCCTCTTTCAGGATTTACCTGTTCCTTTGAATGTTTCCCTCTGGGATGTGTCCTATTCTCTTATTATTATTTTGGTTTCCATAGTTTTTAACCTTGCATGCGATTCAGAGTCTTACTGTGTCGATCAGTTCCCTAAAGTGAGTCAATTGATCAATCGGATGATTACTAAAAGTGGAAGTTGGCAGTTTGTAGACCAGCCTTAAGACTGGTCTTGTTCAGGTGCGCTGAAGAATGAAAGTACACACTGTGGAAAAAAAAATGTGGAAAGGAATGGCAATTAGGTGTGCAAGCATATAAACGTATGCAAAAATTTTAAACCTCAGTTTAGCAGTGATTCATGAGGGTAACTATAAACTCAAGAACTGTAAACCTTCATGTCCATGTCTGAAAAATATTTCTTTGGTTCTGACTTATGAAAAAGCAAAAAAAAGTGGTTAGACTATATTTACAATTACCTTTTTTAAAAAACTTTTTCATAACAGGCCCAAACCAAAGGAATATTTCTTTAGGCATAGTAGGCATGAGGACTTGCAGTTCTTGAGCGTATAGTTACGCCCATGAATAACTGCTAAACTGAGGTTTAAATTTTTGCATATGTGTTTGTACATACAGTTTTCATTCCTTTTCACATTTCTTCACCCAGTGTGTACTGTCAGCTTTTTTTGCTTTTAATCCAGTTTGGGAAGATTCTTATTCATAATAAAAGTACATAAATATAATAATCAAACCAGTGTATGAATCTGTTAACTCATTTTTTTTATTTGCCTCCCATCCCTCTATTACACTTCTAATCCACCCCAACCCACCCCCATCTGCATGTTCAGGCAGTCCTCGACTTAAAACAGTTCATTTACTGGCCGTTCAAAGTTACAACGGCACTGAAAAAAGTGACGACCATTTTTCACATTTACGACCTTTGTGGCATCCCCGTGAGCGTGTGATCAAAATTCAGACGCTTGGCAACTGGTTCATACTTACGACCATTGCTGTGTCCTAAGGCCACGTGATCCACCTTTTGCGGTCTCTTCACAAGCCAAGGCAGTGGGGGGAAGCCAGATTCACTTAACAACCGTGTTACCAACTTATCAACTGCAGCAATTCACATAACAACTGTGGCAAGAAGGTCATAAAATGGGGCAAAATTCACTTCACAAGAGAAATGTTAGCCTCAGTTGTGGTTGTAAATCAAGGACTATCTGTACTTGTCCTACCCATGTAGCTTTCATGTGATAGGATTGAACTGTTGTTTTACTTTTGGGGTGAGGGTTTCATTGGAGTTGGGTCAGGGGTGGTTCTCCCTTGCTTCTAAGTCAGACATGTCAAACACAAGGCCCAGTGTGTTTGCGGCCTGCAAAGCCATCCTGGAAACAGGAAGGGAACAGCCCCCACTGCCTTGGCCCTGGCCCAGAGACCCTCCTCCTGCCAGAGACCCCCAGATCTGTCCCACTCCTGCCCAGGCCCCCATAGGCACCCTTGATGCAAACGATGTAGAGCTGGCCACGCCCACCCAGTAGGCCATACGCACTCTAGCCATGCCCACCCAGTAGGCCACACCCACCCGGCCCCCTGAGGGCAACGCAATGCTGATGCGGCCCTCCATGCAATTGAGTTTGACACCCCTGTTCTAAGTAGTTTGGGTTCATTTCTTCAGAAATGATGGGTTATTGGATTTCTCACTGTTTTTCAGATTGCTAAGAAAGCCAGGACACCAACTTCAGCCCCAATGATAACGAAACTCATCATCACCAAACCAATCAATAGCAAAGCAGTTACAGGGCAGACAACTCAAGTATCACCAGTCATCGCAGGTTCATATCTGAATATATTCATTAATGGCTTGTTTTATGTTGTGGTATTTACCCAGTGCGTTACAGGTAAATGAAGCATAAAGTGACGCTTAATGGATTTTGATTTCACGGTGGATTTTCTGTCCTTTTTTCACTCCCGTTTTCTTGAAATTTGTCGAAACAATATTACCTGCAAGCATTGGGAGAGCATTAGGTTATGGAAAGCCCCGGAATGGCTTTCTTCAGCCTAGATTCTTTCCAGATATTTAAACTTCGACTCTGCAGAATATACCTGATGGGGGAAGTTTGGGAGTTGGTCCCTGCCTTTGGAGGGCATCCAGATTGGGGGGAAATTACACTAGACGAAATGCTGTTCAAATATATTAGGATGCTGGCTGGGAATTCAGGGATTTGTTGTCCAAACACCTGGATGGTGTTACTCTGAGGAAAGTTGCTCTAGACTGCAGAGCAGGCTGTTTCTCGGCCTTGGGGACTTCAAGATAGGTGAACTTCAACTCCCAGAATTCCCCAGCCGCTAAGATGAGTTAAGGTCCACTCATCTTAAAGTCCCCAAGGCTGAGAAACCTTGCTCTAGAGCAGAGGTCCCCAACCTTTTGGGCACCAGGGACCGTTTCCTTGGAGAGAGGTTTTTTTTTCCTTGTACCAGAGGGTGCGTGATTTTGTGTGTGACTGCATTTCGCAGATGGGGCTTTGCTTGTCTGTGCAGACCAGTTGCTGGCATGCCCTAGAGCAGGGGTAGGCAACCTCGGCTTTTTTTATGACTCGTGGACTTCAACTCCCAGAATTCCTGAGTCAGCATAGGTGGCTCAGGAATTCTGGGAGTTGAAGTCCACGAGTTTTAAAAGAGCCAAGGTTGCCTACCCCTGCCCTAGAGCATTTCTCAGTGTAAAAGGGAGTCAGACTTGTAATGTCTTGGTTTCTTTTATGATTTAAAGAAACATTTTTTTTTTCTAAGCACAGGTGCTTTGAGTGCCAGCTATAAAAAGGGTTGTTCTCCAGCCAAGGAGGAAGTATATAAAAGTTTAGCATCTTATCCTTAACAGTTCAGATCTTGGACTGTTGTATGTGGGAATCCAGGCAATCATCTTAACAAGTTCTAAATATAGAAAGCTTGCTAGTTTTATGAATATGTGATAAAGTGCAGGGATGCATTCTTGGTTGGCTTTGAATTATGCTGTCATTCCATCTGGAATTATTTTGCAGTTAAGAAATCAGTATATTGACTGCACATGTTATTTGAAGCATTACTGCCACATTTCAGCATATTTCAGCATACTTATTTTTGCATTAGATCAAAAGATCAATCTTTTCTTAGGAAATTTTCAGTGCAGCAATGTTTGGAATTAACTTACTTTTTTCTTTTGTCATACACTCACTCTTACAATCAAGGTTAATTGTTTCTCTTTCTTACTATTGAGGAAATACAGGGCAAACATTTGCAGATTCAATTACGAAATGTACATAGGAGAGGTGGGCTGCAGAGGAAAGGGAGTGAAATTCTGATATAAATTTAACTTGAATATTTTATTTATTAAATTTGTATACCACCCTCTCACTGTTTGGGGTGACTGGGCAACATTTGATCAGATTAATACAAATCTCATTTGTCTTTTACAATGTTTAACAAATTCTTAAGATCATAATCAGAATTGTATCAGCATTTGGGATTATACTAAGATGCATTACTATAAAATTTGTACTTGTTCAAAAGAGAATAGTGGGTTTGGGGGTTTTTTCACAATGTGGCTGATTATTTAGGTGAAAAAGTGTTTTGTTTTTAACTGCTGTTTGGGATGTCTGCTTGGTAGCTTTTTAGGTGAAGACCATTTTGTTTCTGATTGCCAAAGTATTGTTTTTTGTTTAAATAAAGTAGGTAGGTAGGCTATTCAAGAAAGAGAGATAATTCAGTGAAGTATATAATAGGTTTTATAGTGCCACAAAATGATGATTGCAGCAGTTTAAATTTAAATTGTATGTTTATTTTTAAAGTTAAGTGGTCTGCCTTCAAAACCGATTCCTGTAGTGCCTGGAAAGGGTTAATGCCTTTATCAGAAAATCTTGTGCTTTATCAGCTGAAAAGATAAGGAATGAGTAAGATTATAACTCTCTGTTTTTCTACAGGTAGAGTTCTTACACAGACTGCTCCAGGGACACCTCCCAAAACTGTAACTATATCAGAAAGTGGAGTTATTGGGACAACTTTAAGTTCCACAATACAGGAGGCCTCAAATAAGATAGCAATCTCTCCTTTGAAATCACCAAACAAGGTAAGCTTATATTTCAATTGCTTCTATTATTGCAGTGAATTGGTATTTTCCATTTAAACTTAAGTCAGTCTGATTTTGAAATGGACTTTCTAAAGGGCTCTGACTGATTTCAGCTATTTTAGAATCATCTGCTCTCTGGCATCGTTCCGCCATGGAAATATGGTGCTAGAGGGGAATTCACAGCTCCTCCAAATAAAATTGAACATGACAGAAAATAGTATTTGTGTCAGTGAAGGAACATAGACACAGGTGGTCCTTGACTTAAAATAATTCATTTAGGGAGCACTCGAACTTACAACAGCACTGTAAAAAGTGACTTGTGACTGTTTTCCACACTTAACGACCGTTGCAGCATCCCCCATGGTCACGTGATCGAAATTCAGGCGCTTGACCACGTACTCAGATTTATGACGGTTGCAGTGCCTCAGGATCTTGTGGTCCCCTTTTGCGACCTTCTGACAAGCAAGGTCAGTGGGGAAGCCAGATTCACTTAACAGCTGTGTTACAAACTCAACAAGTGCAGTGATTCACTTAACAACTGTGGCAAGAAAGACTGTAAAATGGGGCAAAGCTCACTGAACAACTGTCTCGCTTAACATCGGAAATGTTGGGCTCAACTGTGGTTGTAAGTTGAGGTCTTACCTGTACATTAATACAGCAATGCAAACTCTGGACTGAACGGACTTGCAGTTGCCACTACCCCGACCCCTCCCACTCTCTCCTTTCTTCTCTTCCCCTCTCCCTCCCCCCCCCCCCGTTGATTATAGGTTTACTTTTTTCCAAAATAGAGTAAAACAGCCCCACTGCATTTTGAGCTCCCTTGCTCATTTTGCCTCCAGATCCTATCCGTATTGTGGAAAGTCTTGACCTCTTAACGCATTTGCAGCGTTAACACATTTTGAAGTTGGGACTCTGTGCTTGTGTGATCCTGTTCAGCAGCTAACGGTGGTGTCAGTCGCCTCGCAGCCTCCAAGCTCCCCGCAGAAAGCAGTTGGTGTTCCTCTAAACGTAGCCCTGGGACAGCAGATTCTCACAGTGCAGCATTCAACGCCTTCTTCCCCGGGAAAAGCTGTATCTAACAATACAACTGCTCAGGTACACACTAATTTGAGTCCGGTTCTGAGAGCCTGTTCTTCAGATTGTGATTTGCAGCATTGCATAGCTTTAGGCATGACTTACTTTCTTTCTTTCTTTCTTTCTTTCTTTCTTTCTTTCTTTCTTTCTTTCTTTCTTTCTTTCTTTCTTTCTTTCTTTCTTTCTTTCTTTCTTTCTTTCTTTCTTTCTTTCTTTCTTTCATTAAAGCACTATTGACTAGCTTAAAGCCAACCCAGAATCATGCAACTATACTATACTCCGCAAATAGCTTCTGGCCTAATAATGAACAGTATGGTAGCAGTGTTTTATTTGTATGTTAGGCTCACACCTGAGGGAAATTGTGCCGACTCTCGTTAGAAACGAAGAATTGGTTTGCCAGCAATCTTAAAAAATAAATTATATTGTTTCAACAGGCTGTGAAATCTGCAGTGCAGACCCTCACCGTTGGGGGAGTGGGCACTTCTCAGTTTAAAACGATAATTCCCTTGGCAACGGCACCCAACGTTCAGCAAATTCAGGTACCTGGAAGCAAATTCCATTATGTCCGGCTTGTAACTGCCACAACTGCCAATAGTACAGCACAACCAGCCAATCAGAATCCCAGCACCAGCACTGCAAATCTCCAGCAAGGTTAGAAGACTTTTTATTTAAATATATTTTATGATAATTGGAAGGTGCTTAAGAAAAATGCAAGTAGGAAACTACAAAAGAATTTTGATGAGTATGGCAAACTGGAACACATGCTTTATGAAAGTTGAAAGCTTAGCTGGAATTGGTTTTCTATTTTTTTAATAGATTTAGGATTGAAACATGATTATTTGTTATTGATCGTTGCTTAGTTGGAGAATGCCATAAGGAAATACCATTTCATTAAGATTTAATTATGACCATAGTTTGCTCGTCTTACTCACATGATCAGCTTTGCTTCAGAATTCTTGGGAGGTGTTTCAGAATTACAATAATGCTTGTTGCATT
Source organism: Vipera berus (assembly GCF_964194415.1). Taxonomy (NCBI): domain Eukaryota; kingdom Metazoa; phylum Chordata; class Lepidosauria; order Squamata; family Viperidae; genus Vipera; species Vipera berus. Next base: position 10,977,970 of record NC_138209.1, on the reverse strand, counting down.
ATTTTTCATGGCTTGTGTAGTGTATTAACCAACCATGTAATAAAGATTTGATATTTATGTTCACTTTTATTTAAAGTTCTGAAAGATTTTCTTTTAAAGGTAGACCATTTGGCAACGTGGGTGTAAAGCTCTATGGATTAATTTCAAACAGTAATTTGAACCATTAATCAATTTTCAGTTAATATGTTTGCAACTGGGATTTGCATCAAAACGTTGCAGTGGGCACTGATATCCCTCCTCCTTGCTTCATTTCTCTTCTCCCCCCCCCCCACACACACTTTTTTCATTCTTCCCATCACACTGACCACTTCATAGCTACTGGACACATTTTTACCTTCATTAGAATTGGGGGGTTGAGGGTGGAGGTTCCCTACTCAAGTTGTATCTGAAATCTCAATGTTTTTGTATGCCTTGGAATTCTCTTAAGCCTGCTTGTGAATTGTTAGCGGGCTTCATAAGAAAAACCTTGCAATGTGGAGTGCTTCCAAGCATTCCTGTGGACCAGTAGTCTCCATCCTTGGCAACTTTAAGACTTGTGGACTCCCAGAATATCTCATCCACCCACGCTGGCTGGGAAATTATGGGAATTGAAGTCCGCAAATCTTAAAAAGTTGCCAAGTTTGGAGTTTGTTATACACCCCTGCAACACAATTTCCCACCTTTTCTTGCTGAATTTTTCCCTTTCTTGGGCATGTCTGTCATTTATTGTGTTTGAACGTCTTCCTCTAGGATGTTCTGTATTATTATTATTATTATTATTATTATTATTATTATTATTATTATTATTATTATTATTATTATTATTATTATTATTATTATTATTATTATTATTATTATTGCCATTTGCAACCTTTGGTCCACCAAGTCTGCTAATATTATCATAGCAACATAAGTAACAATTCTTGGGAAACAAAATTGGAATTAAAATGTACAACCCTGAAAACAGCTCTGCGTTGCTTTGACTTATTTTTGACATTAAAGTTACCCAAATATACTGAACATATACACTACTGTGGAAATTGTGTTGCTGCAGTCAAAATGCTCGTATGGGCCATGTTCTTATTTTGTTTCCCTGACATTTAGCTTCTAAACAAAATTGTATCTGGTTTTTTAATAACAAACTTTTTTTCAATTCATGACATTTTTCTGTAGCTATTTATATATGGGCCGGAGGGTAGGACTTGCTGGTTAGCGTATCTTGCTGAACATGACATAGCTCAAGATAGACCTACCAGCTTATGTTCTAATAGATGAGAATGAGGGAGGACTGGATATTTAAGGAAGCTGCCTAACTTTTTCTTAATGTCTTAGAAAGTTGCGTATTGTATCTCATTCAATTTCTTTTGAACAGCAAAACCAGTGGTGGTGAATGCAACCCCTGTGCGGATGTCTGTGCCTATTATTCCAGCAACACAGACAGTCAAACAAGTAAGTTCCTCGTACCCCAGCTTCCTATGAATTCCTAGTTTTTCACAGAAACCTTCAGTTAATTTAACTCTGACTATCCTTATAAAGTTATTTGTTGCAAAAGATTATAGTGCGATATACAAGAGAGATGTCCTGAATATTTCCTTCCTTGCAGGTAGCCCCCAAACCAATGAACACAACTTCACAGATAGTTACCACAAGCCAGCCACAACAAAGACTTATTATGCCTGCCACGCCACTGCCACAAATCCAGCCCAACCTCACCAATCTTCCCCCTGGCACTGTCCTGGCCCCTGCTCATGGCACAGGAAACGTGGGATATGCATTTCTCCCAGCTCAGTATGTCACACAGGTATGATATTATGGGAAGGAGTTTACAAAAAATACTGTTTATAACTAATACCCTTGGAGAAGAGACTAGAGAATTTGTATATTTGGTAGCTGGAGGCAGTTTCTCATCTTCCAAATCTTTTCAGCATGCTGGCTAGAAAATTCTGGGAATTGAAACCCACGCATCTTAAGGTTACTGAGGTGAGAAGGGCTGGTTTAAGGGATGCTGTGAGAAAGAGCTCATTAGTAAGGTTAAATCTTAGAAATAATCTGAGATGTTTTCTTCATTTTGAAAGTTGAGATTAAACATTGCAGAGTATATGAAGCAGTTACCTGCTTAACATAGTCTAGAATTTGTCAGTTGCTCTTCGAGAAGAGGGAATGTTCTTTGTTCCCTAAAAATCCAGGGGGGAAAAAAAATTGGGACAAGACTGTAAGAAATGAAGTGTGACATAATGTAATTTAGGTGGCTAAGCAGAATGTATTTCTGCAATATCACATTTAGAGAAACTCAGCTTGGCAATATTTAAAGGGCAACTGCAGGCAAGAAAGAACAGCTGTTCTTCAACATTGTCTTCCGTAGCCTGTGCATTCTTCACATGTGTGGATGTCACCACCCAGAATTCCCCAGCCAAGCTTCTAAGAGTTCTGAGTGTTGAAATCCATAATTTGGAGGGTAACCAGCTTGTGTAAAAGATGCAAAAAAAGAGTTAATGACAGCAAAATACATTTATGGGAAGCATAAAATATGAATAGGGAAAATCAGGTTCACAAGCTTGATTTGGGTTACACTTTTCCCTTCAACTCTAATTTTTTTCAGGTATTACACATTCTGAATAAATCCTGGATCAGTTTTTATTTTGCTTTTAAGATGCTCATCCATTCTGACGTTATCTAGCCTTAAATGTATTGAGGGGGGGAAATGGGTTATCATAAAATGAGTTTCAGAAAATCTGTAAAGAAATGTTTTGTAGAAATCCACTAAAGCAGGGGTCTTCAACCTTGGCAACGTCAAGACTTGTGGACTTCAACTCCCAGAATTCCTCAGCCAGCAAAGCAAAGCTGGCTGAGGAATTCTGGGAATTGAAGTCCACAAGTCTTAAAGTTGCCAAGGTTGAGGACCCCTGCACTAAAGGCAATAAGAGCCCAAAGCAAATACTGGAACTGCAGAGAATTATAACATTATTGTAAAAAAACAGCGGTGGGAACAGGATGTACCATGCTTAGCAGAAGATTCCTGATAGTTTTCTGCAGTTTTGACTCCTGAAGCTAGCGTGCTTCGACAGCACCAACTGAAAATCAACGTAGCATGTTTTATGTATGTGCAGTCAAGCAGGCTGTTATTTTAAGTGACGTGGTAAATTTTCCTATCTCTTTCTTCACTTTAAGCCTTTATTCACAATCAACATTGCAACTACAGTACAAGAGATTAGACCAGGGGCCTTCCAACGTGGCCCTTTTATGACTTGTGGACTTCAACTCCCAGAATTCCTCAGCCAGGTACGCCTGGCTGAGGAATTCTGGGAGTTGAAGTCCACAAGTCATAAAAGGACCACGTTGGAAGACCCCTGGATTAGACTATCCTTGTAGGTATACTAGATTGGAAGATATCATCCAAGACCAAGTTTCTAGAAAGCCTTATTGCCTAAAAATACCAGTGACCATCTTATGACTTCCAAGAATGGAAAAAGAAAGGGGTGTGATTAATGCAGCTATTTGTGAAAATCCTCATCTACAAACAGCATGTCATGCCTTAACTGTTTGTGTGTGTGTGTTTTTTAAGCTACAGCAGCCATCTTGTGTCTCCATAGCGAGCAGTACTAATCTTAGTGGGACATCAAGTATCCAGACCCAAGCCCGGCTTCCATTCAATGGGTGGGTATTGTTTATATAAATTACGCAACATGCATATTACATGGAAGGAAATGAGTTTGGAAAAAGTATTTAATGTTCAGCTGCTCAAAAAAAACAGCTGCTGCAATCATAGCATCTTGTCTATGTACACTTGATATTGAAGATTTTTCCTTCTTTGTTTTGCATAACTTGGCTACCTGATCAGGTTGTCGTGTTATTGATTTGGTTATTTGATCCCAGAGTCTCAAGACAGAAAACAATTTGAAAACAGGCTGTTAAAAAGAGATAAACATAGAGAGAGGATCTTTCAAATATTAGAATATAACCTTGCAGCCATCTGTTAGGCTTAGCCTTTATATAGAAGAATCCAATAAAAGAAGAGCCAGTCCATCCACCTAGCTTATTTTTACATCATATTTTCCTGGTAATGCAGAGTCAAAAGTCAGATTTGAGGAAGATGGCCTACCTGGAATTGCCTTTCCGTTTCTTAGAAAAAAGGGATGTTTTTGTAGTTGCCACCTGGATAGGTTTCTTTTTAGAGTATGTATGTGCATATGATTTCCAAAAGAGCTCACCTATGAATTTTGGATTGTTGCTAACGTGGGCGTACTTGCAAAGAGGAGTTTAACGAAGTTTAAACTGTCTAGTTTAATGAAGAGAAGGGCGAGGGGGGACATGATAGCAGTGTTCCAATATTTCAGGGGCTGCCCCAAAGAAGAGGGAGTCAAGCTATTCTCCAAAGCACCTGAAGGCAGGACAAGAAGCAATGGATGGAAACTAGTCAAGGAGAGAAGCAACCTAGAACTAAGGGAAATTTCCTGACAGTTAGAACAATTAATCAGTGGAACCACTTGCATCCAGAAGTGGTGAATGCTCCAACACTGGAAGGTTTTAAGAGGAGACTGAACAGCCATTCGCCTGAAATGGTATAGGGTTTCCTGCCTGAGCAGGTGGTTGGACTAGATGACCTCCAAGGTCCCTTCCAACTTATTACTACCATCCAAAAACAGTGATTTGTGTGGAAATTTAGGCACTGTTGTCAAATGACAGCTTCTTCCTCATTGGAATGAATGAATGGCCACTTGCCACCTGATTCTCATCTAAAGTTGTGCCTTACTGGAAAGAGCCCAGGGGGAAAGCCACAGCAGATAGGCTGTGCTTCACTTGGTGTCTTAAACAATTTGTCTTCTCATAACGTATCAACCTTGTTCTTTTGAAACGCTGATCTGTAGGAGCGCTTTGCTCAATGCCTCTGAGTCACGCTTCTGTCCTCTGATTGTGGAACACGTTGAGTTGAGTTGAGTAGGCTAAGTTGTGAAGGGATGTTATGTTGTTTAAATGGGAAAATATCAGAAATGTCATATTCTTCTTTAGAAAACAAAATGGGGCTTCACCCCATCACATCAGCTGGTCTCGCTTATTCAGGCAAGGAAGGTATGCTACGGACCCCGTCAGTCAAGGAATTTTGTCTGGCAGGGTCTATAGGGGTAGGCAACCTCGGCTCTTTTATGACCCATGGACTTCAACTCCCAGAATTCCTGTCAGCTATGCTGACTCAGGAATTCTGGGAGTTGAAGTCCATGCATCATAAAAGAGCCGAGGTTGCCTACCCCTGGTCTAGGAAGAGAACCTTTGCTGAATTTATGGAATGTCCTGCCCCCAGATGTGAGGAAGGCCCACACACTCTTAGTCTTCTGCAAAGGGATCAAAAATTGCTTGTGCGGCCTTGTGGGGGGGGGAACATTGGGATAGCCCTATGAGAGCCCCCTCCTTGCCTGTAGTAACCATCATTAAATCCCCCTCTTGGGATTTTTATCCTTCAGAAGTTCATATTGTCATTATTTTGTCATTTATTTTTTTAATCCTAAATTAATGTTAATGTTATTTTTTTCTAGATTTCATTTATCAATTGTATTATATTGTACACCCCTCCAGAGCCCCGTTTGAGGCAGATGGGCGATTTAGAAATAAGAAATATAAATAAAAGTCATACTGAAATCTTGTTTTCTAGGGTAATCTCGTCTGAATCTGCAAATCGTCCAAGAAAGCCCTGCAACTGTACAAAATCACTGTGTCTTAAGCTGTGAGTATTATACACATAATAAATACACATAATAAATCTCCTCTTCGGAGATTTAAAAATCCACTGTGCTGTATGTTAGGAAAAAAAATGCTGGAAGAACAAAAGCCACATTTTCCCCAGAGATTCCACTAAAAAAATTATTCTCTAAAATCTTCTGAAATGATACTGTCCATTTGCAGGATTAGAATAGGTCTCTGTGCATTGAACTGTAGCTGAATGATTCAGACCTAGAGGCAGACCAACAGTAAACCTGGTTCGCAGAATAAGGGGTGCAAGCCACATTTCTTTTTCTGATATCCACGGGTTATTCCCAGGATGAATTCATGGCTGCTAACCTGAAGGAAACCTACCTTTTCCTTTAGGAGCAGTCCATACTAGTTTATTTCCTTTATTTTTGCATAGATTTAATCAATTTTTCTATGGATGACCACTCACCTAAGTGACTGGGTAGCTACCAAAATGTTATAACAACAATAAGATAAATATTATATCATCTCCCAAAATGGGCACATCTAACATTCCAGCCTGAATGCCTGTGAAAAACTCAGCTTTTTAATGCCTTACAAAAGCCCAGCAAGGTTGGAACCAATTGAATTAGGAGGAAGGGGACAGGAGGGGGATCAGTCCAACTCCATGTAAGGTGAATGTCAAAAGCCTTTTCTTTAGAGGCAGCCTTTGTTTCTGGTCTTTAATTTATTTGTTCCTTTGAAGGGGCTGGACAATTTTTTATGACTCATGACATGTTGAGAGTTCCTGTTAAGCCCAAGGTTAACATGCTTACACTCATGAATAAAGGAACCAGGGTGTACACACATGCACACGCACACGCACACACACTCATCTATCTTTAGGTTAGGTCAGGGGTAGGCAACCTTGGCTCTTTTATGACTTGTGGACTTCAACTCTCAGAATTTCTGAGCCAGCATGGCTCAGCTTGGAGACCTCCCTTTCCCCTCAGCATGGCTGGCTCAGGAATTCTGGGAGTTGAAGTCCACGAGTCATAAAGCGGCCTAGGCCAGGGGTAGGCAACTTTGGCTCTTTTATGACTCATGGACTTCAACTCCCAGAATTCCTGAGCCAGCATGGCTCAGCTTGGAAACCTCTCCCTTTCCCCTCAGCAGGGCTGGCTCAGGAATTCTGGGAGTTGAAGTCCACAAGTCATAAAAGAGCCAAGGTTGCCTACCCCTGGGTTAGGTTATAGGTTTGGATAAAGTACAGCAGATTGCCACCCTCCATGTCCAGAAGTTTCTCCCAACACACTTCTGTGTGGTTGGATGCAGAAGAGGATAAGAGGATGGGAAGGAGTCAGAAACTCAGCACTGAATTGGTTAATCATCATTAGAGATTTTTTTTAATCTTTTAACAGATACTGCGATTGCTTTGCAAACGGGGAGTTCTGTAACAATTGCAACTGTACAAATTGCTATAACAACCTGGTCCATGAAAATGATAGGCAAAAAGCAATCAAGGTAAGGGTTTGTTTTTTTAAAAAAATATAACAATTTTGTGTCATAAGCAGGGAAATCTTGGGGAAATACATTTCCCAAGTTCATGGTACCCATGGATTCCTTCCTGAATAATGGGTGGGAACCACAGTTGTTGTCTTTACTACATTAGATGGATGTTTTTGCCAGTTTTTCCTGCACAGGACTCTTAACATTTTGTTTTCTCTCTTTCTTCTCTCCGTTCTCTCTTTATAACTACCTTGTTAGGCCTGCCTGGACAGAAATCCTGAAGCCTTTAAACCTAAAATAGGGAAGGGAAAGGAAGGCGAGTCAGACAGGCGACACAGCAAAGGTTGTAATTGCAAAAGGTCTGGATGCCTCAAAAATTATTGCGAGTGCTATGAGGTAAAAAGGAGCTTTTTTGGTGGTGCTTTTTTTGTTTTTACTCTTATGAAATCTAATATTTTAAAAATCTAACCATTTAGTTGTAAAATTTACGTGGAATACTAATATTTTACACCTCTTAAATACTCAGAGTTAAGTAGGTGTTCAGTCACCAAAAACCTAGTTAATAAAAAATATCTTCAGTTCTTCTGAAAAAATTCCTAATGTCGATTGATCTTCTTAATGGAGACAATCCCAATGTCTCACTTCTATAAAGGCCTTCCACCATTCTCTCCCTATTTAGTAATCTTTCTGTGTATTTGATGGTGACTGTTTTCAGGGTTTTCCAGCTTCTATTTTGATAACTTTTTGGTGAAATTGCTTTAATGAGTATCATTTCTACAAAAGAAGCTTCATAATTGTAGCTGTTTGAGAGAAGTAAAACTGTACCCCCATTTAAAAATGATCCTATATTCTGGTCAAGCAATAGATGGAAAATTCTTTTATAGAAGGATGGGGTGATATTTCAGAGTAGCAGGCTTTTCAGGAACAATAAAATTGATTTATTTCAATTTTACTTCCTCCTGTCCATACCAAGTTAGTAAGTTTTTTAATTACTCTAGTAGTATTAACTTTCTACACTATTTGTCAAAATGCTTTTGCTATAAATTTAAAAAAAATGCTAGCCACATCTTTAATTATAAAAAAAGGTTCAAGAACAATCAAGCAAGCCATCCTGAGAGGATTTGCTACTTCAAGATCATACAGTTTCAGAAGTTCTTTAAGGGTAAATGCGTTTCCCTGCCAGAAATGAGACAGAAATTGAAAATCTGTATTATTTTTGAGGTGGCAATCAGATATTATTTATCTTACAGCATATTTATAGCCTCGCTCACCTTAATTTGGGTGAGGGTGTTTTATAATAACCATAGGGACGCGGTGGCTCAGTGGGTTAGGACGGTGAGCTTGTTGATCAGATGGTCGGCAGTTTGGCGGGTCAAATCCCCAGTGCCGCGTAACAGAGTGAGCGCCTGTTACTCGTCCCAGCTTCTGCCAACCTAGCAGTTCGAAAGCACGTAAAAAATGCAAGTATAAAAATAGGGACCACTACGGTGGGAAGGTAACAGCGTTCCGTGCGCCTTTGGCGTCTAGTCATGCCGGCCACATGACCACAGAGACGTCCTCGGACAAACGCTGGCTCTTCGGCTTTGAAACGGAGATGAGCACCGGCCCCTAGAGTCGGAAACGACTAGCACGCATGTGCGGGGGAACTTTGACCTTTACCTTTATAATAACCATCAAAACTAAGAGGAATAGCAGACTAAAATAATATCTAAATGGAGAAATTGTCTTCGGTTAGGGAGAACGTGATGTAGATGCCATGTAGAGCTATGGTCAGAAAATCTACTTTATACTTGCATAAGCAATCCCCGGCACGAGAACATTTCCGTGTACAGAGCTGGAATGAAAGAAAGGTCATTGTGGCGATCCTTGAATTATCATGGATTTGCCAGTAACTTTCTCGCGGAGGTTACACTGAAAGGGGAGGCTCCGAATGTAACCGACTTTGTACCTAGCAGCACTTTTCTTCTGTACATTCCATGCAGTTCTCTAAGCCGCCATGAAAGTGCATCCGGTTGACTTTTGATTTCTCCCTGTTGCAGGCAAAGATCATGTGCTCTTCAATTTGCAAATGTATTGGCTGCAAGAATTTTGAAGAAAGCCCAGAACGGAAAACGCTGATGCACTTAGCAGATGCCGCTGAAGTGCGAGTCCAGCAGCAAACAGCTGCGAAGACAAAGTTGTCTTCGCAGATTTCAGATCTTTTAACCAGGCCGGCTCCAGTGCTGACAAGTGGAGGGGGAAGGTGTGTTCATTTCTGGTTTGTCAGCTTTGCACCATTTCTCGCCTGCAAATTAGATTTTTGAGAGGAGGGCTGCCCTTCCACATCTCCTAAAGGCTTTCTTCCTCTCTTCCCTTGGCTAGCTGCTACGCTCTTTTATTTTCCCTCGTTGCTTCTGCTTCTGAGACTGATGGTGAGAGTGGGGTACATTGCATAGATCAGGGGTCTTCCCACTTGGCCCTTCTATGACTTGTGGACTTCAACTCCCAGCATTCCTCAGCCAGACCCTTGGTGTAGAGACTTCTTTCTGTAAGATGACAAGACCACTTTGGAGATGCCATGTCAACTAGCTACATGACTGTGGTTCTACTAATGACACCGTATCAAGAATTAATCTGAAGATAGAAGTAGGCTTCCCTGAAGAGTGTCAGTTATAACAACTACAGGAGGGAATAACGTAGTAGTAATACTCAAAGAGCATTAGACGTTTTGTCGTCTTGAGTCTCCAGCGAAGTGTGAATGTAATATTGAATGTAATAATTTTCAATGGCCCCAACGGAAGCATAATTCGCCCAAATTACTGGATGGCCAGCGTGCCTGGCTGAGGAATTCTGGGAGTTGAGGTCCACAAGCCATAAAAGGGCCAAGTTGGAAGACCCCTGGTTTAATAGATCCACAGTCTGACTAACTAGCTTCTAGCTTCAAAAACAAATTGCCTCAGGATACACCAAATACTTTCGTTGTATTTTTTGGGCTCAATTGTGGTGGTAAATCAGGGCTCTTCCAACGTGGCCCTTTTATGACTTGTGGACTTCAACTCCCAGAATTCCTCAGCTAGCATGCTTGGCTGAGGAATTCTGGGAGTTGAAGTCCACAAGTCATAAAAGGGCCAAGTTGGAAGACCCCTGGCATAGATGAATGGGTGCTGATTTATGATTTTTCCCTGTTGTAGGTGTGAAGGTCCAGCACCTTTAAACCCAAAGACAGAGCTGTCAGACTAATTAATTAAAATCTATAGAAGGCTGAATGTGTAAGTCTTAAGAGGAAAGGAAGCGAAATACAGTTCAAATATATTAGCACTGCTAAGAACCTAAACCTTCCTCTTGTTGCTTGCGAATAGCTCGGAATAGCAGTTGAACTCAAAAGTGTGGTTGTTCCAAGTGCATTGCATGGAAACAGCTCATGCTTTTTTCTCTCCCCCCCCCCCATCCCCTCTTTCCAGGTTGCCCTTTACGTTTGTAACGAAGGAGGTTGCTGATGCGACATGTGACTGTTTACTTGCACAGGCCGAACAGACCGAGAAATCAGGAAAATCAAAAGCTGTAGCAGAACGGATGATCCTAGAGGAGTTTGGACGTTGTCTAATGAGAATCATTAACTCGGCAGGAAAATCCAAAAGTGATCCTTGTGCCATGAACTGCTGATTCTTGAAAATGGGCTTTGCTCGAAACTGGGACACTAAAAAGGCACACAGACACTTTCTCTGGTTCAAAGCAGCCTTCTTCGTTTGTTAACTGGTGCTGTGACGTTTCCATTGGTGTGTGTGTTAACGTAGGAACTTTGTAATGACGCTTACCTTTTTTTAGCTTAACTTTTCTTTTACTTCACAGATACAAGATGCATTTTATTCCCAACCTCTAAACAACCTGGGACAGTTGGTTTCCTTCCCTTTGTTCTCAAAAGGGTACTCTAGAAGCAATTCTTTCAGTCAGGGGTCTTCAAACTTGGCCACTTTAAGACTTGTGGACTTCAACTCCCAGAATTCCTCAGCCAGCCCTTGAGGGCTGGCTGGATGTGGAATTCTGGGAGTTGAAGTTCACAAGTCTTAAAAGTGGCCAAGTTTGAAGACCCCTGCCTTAAATTATTATTTGCAATTGATACAGTTGACTTTTGTATTTAGGAGAAGAAGAAAGGAACTAGTCAGTCTATCAGGAGCAACGTTTGTGCAAAACTAATTGAAACGCCTGGATATTCTTATAAGAACAATATCGGTACACTGGATAGATTTTTCCAGCCCATTCATTCAGCATCATAGCACAGATTATATTTACAAAAAAAAGGCAGTGGTACACCTGTGGATGAGATAATGCTGACTGGAAATTATTAAAAATAAATATTTGCTGGAAAACAGCTAAAAAAATGCAAATTTAGAAGTTGACTTGTTGACCACAATCTAACTCAGTGACAGTGCCTTGTCTGTTGATCTTAAACTATTGACACCATAGCAGTGGTAGCTACAAATATATATAGCATTGATTTAAAAAAAATCAAGGTCCTAATTGATATCTTAATTATTTTGGTATATTTTTAAAAATACATCACTGTAAAATATATATTCCAAATTTTAATAATTAGACATTTTAATGTCTAGCTTTCAGGGGGATTGATATTTTATTTGAAAAACGTCAGTGTAATTAGATTTTTAACATTTCTGCTAAATGCCCTACGACAAAATGAGGACAAATCTGTCTCTTGTTTGTTTAGAATATAACTATTGTTATCCAGTCAACTGTTGAGTTTCCCAATTTCTCCTCCAAATACTTCAGTAGACAAATAAAAAAAAATCTTAAATTAATTTAACCTTAATTTATATTTGTAGTGTGTAAGCTTTACTCCCATGGCAGGAATATGTGGAAGTAAATTGACGATCATACCCATATTTGTTAGTAGAAGCAATACTGGGGATATTTGTAAACTAAGGAACACTTGGTAATATTTCCTCTTTAATGCTAAAAGGATGACAAGATGATCCTTAGTTTAGCCTTCCCTATATTTGTTTCTTCCCAAAATCTGGCATTCAATTCACAAAATTCCACATCCCTGAAGATTCCAAAAACCCATTGTACCTGGAGATGCTAGAATGAGAGGCAATCTTCAGTTGTGTAAAATGGTGGATGTTCTTACTATACTCTGTGAGATTCCAGTAGAAGCAAACTTTCGCCATTCTTTTGGGCCTCTTAATGTTTCTCAAATCTTTTTGCCTCCATTCCAGATTATACATGGTGAAATTGTTTTTGAAAAGAGATTTTTAAATGGAAAGGGAAGAAGTCAGTACAGTTTCCTAATATAGTTTTCATCCATTGTCAGCGAATTACTTAGACGTTGCTCATTTACTGCCTTCATAACTTACTGTGTGAGTTTTGTTTTAAAGTGTGCATGGCGCAGTGTGGAGAGTGCATCTTTTAAAGGCTGAGGTGTCTTTTTTAAAAAATACAACAGCTGTGTGATTGTCACTTACAGGCTTCAGTAGGAGGAACAGTGGCCACTCTGCAATAACGATAAACTTTGTACTCACTTATGTCCACCATGACCTTTCACGTGTCTTCAGTCTGTTGGGCTATGGCTGAAGTGGATAAGACAGTGGAAACTTGTAGAGCTATATCTTCTTGTGCAGTACATGAAAATATTTCGATTGGAGAAGGAGAAGAAAGTATTAGTGAGGTGGTGAATCTTTTTTTTCTTCAGCCATAAACAAGCATTAGTCCCAGTAAGTATTCAGCCGAGATGTTCTTTTAGCAGTGTTCAAACCAATTTCAAGCTGTGCGCGTTCTTTTTGTTATTGAATTGGCTTAGTTTATATTTTAAAAGTGTATTTTTGAAGCATAGTCTTAGGACAAAAAACGTAAGAGATTTCCTTGGGAAAGAGAGAAGAGTGGAATATCATGATTTGGATGGAACTGCTTAGGAGAGAGAACCTTTGTAATAAAAACTTATTAAAATGCAAAACACAACTGCATGGTTTTGTAGTGAAGAAATCGTTAAATGAGTTTATGAATGTCTAAGTTCCATGTTTGAATTAGCAAGCACCTGCTAGATAATGTAGCCTGCTCTGTAATTATAGTGCTGCAATTTTTTTTCCTCAAAATGGATGTTATCTCCATAGAATTGTGGGTGTGTATAGATATATGTACACACGCAAACACATGTTCTATTGTATTACAATATGTATGTACATAGCAGACTTACTTAAATTACATACAACCCTGAAAGGGAAGCTCTTTATTTCAATATAATTCTTTTACATATAGAATTATTTTTGGGTGAGCGAGAGTTTGTTAATTTTCTGAGTAGATGAAGACTTGCCTTTTTACTACTTTCATAAATGTCCATACAACAAGATTTGTATAAATGTAAACTAGTGTAAGTGGGTAAAGTAAAAATTGATCAAGTTATTTTTCAAACATGCATTGTTTTGTCTAGAATTACATTTGTTTTATGTTGTACATATTCTGTGTCTTATTTTAACTTGCACCTTTTTTGTGATGTGTATTTATAAGTGCAGAAAACCTGTGAAGTTTGGATTCTGGTTGTAGATTATGTATAATGGAATTGTGTGTAAAAGATTTGAAGAAGGTGCAATCAAAGAAAGCTAGTTTTTTGTTTCATAAAACAAGCTGTCTCTTCTACATAGCTTGGATCTTCTCCCCTTTGAGTTTTTCTTGGTTGTTTGCATGAAAGTGCTCACAGGTTAGTAAAATATATCAAGATCTTGACAGCAGCTTATCAAATTATGCCTGCATTGTGATCCTCTCTGTCAGCTGAGATTCTGCAGTGTTTCTTTCAAAGCCCCTGTAATAATAATTAGGAGCTGCTTAGCCAGAATGCTTTTATATTGCATCCCCTTATTAGCAGATTTTGAGATGGGGGAGGGTATTTGGGAAAATTTTCTAGTTATGGTTTACATCCAAAAATAGATAAAATTTATATTACTAGACCTATTAAAAGAATACACTTTTCTATATTGTAAAAACAAAATGTCAGATAAAGAAAAAAAATAAAATGTTTATACTATTATGTACAAATTGACAAAGGTGTTTTTCTTTGCTAAAGTCAGTAATATGAAGAAATTAAAGTGGTACCTTGGTACTTGTATTTACTTTGTTCTGGGAAGCACGGCGAGTACTAAAAAGGATGAGTAGCAAACAAACTGTAACTTACTACGTGACCCTTTGTTTTATGGGAAGGACTTCCAATCTGTCCCTTTTCCTATGTCAGCGACCTTCCCAGCATGGCTGACTTCCTGTCCACCCTCTGCGACTGTCCCCCAATTCCTTTTGCAGTGTGTCGAGTACCAAACAAAGACGAGTACCGGGACAATTTCACTTCAAAATGTGTCAAGTACCAAATACAACGAGTTTTGAAGCAGTCAAGTACCAAGGTACCACTGTACTAGATTTCATTAGTGTAACCACCAAAACCTGACAGTTCGCTTGTCACTAATTTTTAAAATGTGTCATCTGAAACTTTTTTCAAAATTAAAACTTCTTATTTTTGCTTTAAAGTTTCCTTATATAATTTGTTATGGCATTATTGATGCTGATGTTGACATGTAGACTTTGCTTTCTCTCTTTTTTGTCCTCTTAAGTTTCCTCTGTTAAAACATTGCTTCTCCTCTAAAATGTTGCGAAAGTAAGGCATTTACTGGCTGTCCTTTTCCATAATTGTTGGATACTTAACAAAACCTCAGCAGGTTAGTGCTGGTTAGTAAAAGCACACTTAATTATAAAAGTCTAGATTATTATATTACAAGTCAAGACATTTTTAAAAGCCTGTAGTTCATGTCTATAAATATTCAGCCCCAAATCCTGCTTATAAGGAATGAAACGGTACAGCCTAACCAGATCACCTGTTTATCACAAGGGCTGTGGAATTGAAGGATAAAGGTTATTCTTTTATAAATTGTATAAAATGTAACACCAATGAATTGTAAGACCAATGTGTGAGGTTATCTGTTTCCTGCCCAGGCAAAGTGACTCACAAAAGGTGAAAATTACAAGTAAAGATCTAGGTATGTGAAACAACTTCAAAGAATAACTTAAGCTTCTTCGGGGTAGCGGCCTGTATTGTGAAAGAGTATAAAATGCCTGGTTTGAAACTTGCTCAGGGCGCTCTTTGAACCCTATCCAATTTGGGAAGGGTCTAAGAGGCCACGTTTGCAAACGCTTTTCTTTTTTTATTTTCAATTTTCTTTTCAGTAAATCTTTGTTTTTGTTAACCAGACTTGTCTTTGAGTTATGAGTATCAAATTTTGGGTTTTTAAATCTCACAATCTTGGCGCCCAACGTGGGGCTCGAGCGCCTCTAGAAGGAGCTGTTCTCAGTAAAGTCCAGGGGCGGTGCGCCTGTTGATTTCAACTGCCTGGAGTTATCTGAGATCCAGCTTCCCATTGCAGGCTCCAAGCCAAACTAAATTAACAATTCTGGTTTACAAAATCAAAGAATAGGAAAAAGGAAGAGAGTCAACAACTGAGGCCTAGGACCAGGTAACCCAGTGCACTGGCCCAGGTAAGAAACTTTTTCCCTGAAGGAGGGAAACACGCAATTGTACCTGGCTGGTCAGGAGAGTGATTGTGGGAGGCTTCTGTGATAATGGCTGTATGTGTGTTGGACTGTGTTCTGGGAACACTGGTGAGTCCAGGGTGAGTGCAGATCTGAAAGGTTGCATTTCCTTAACTCCTGTGAGAGGGAAGGCCAGCCTGAAGGGAAACGAACTGGTGTTGGGAATTTTGAGTGGCCGTTAAAACAAGAACCTCCGGGAACCATAATCAGGGAAACTCTCAAAGAAGATGGGCAATTGTTGTAGTTGTTGTAAACCTAAAGAAAAGAGAATTCAAAGAACTGAAAGCAAGTTTTTCTTCTTTTAATCTGGCTCTTTGGACTATTCAGTTCCCTTTGTCAGAGGTGAGGAGAGGAGGCTGCTACTTTTCCCCTCCCCCTTTACACCTGCAAAAGACCCCAGGTTCAATATTCCTTTTAGTCTTTCCCCACTGTCTTTTGAAGTTGGTGGGATAAATCGGAAGTAACCATAAATGTCCCCCCCTTTTAATTAAAAGGGGAGGCCTATATATATATATATATATATATATATATATATATATATATATATATATATATATATATATATATATATATATATATATATATATATATATAGAGAGAGAGAGAGAGAGAGAGAGAGAGAGAGAGAGAGAGAGAGAGGGGGGGGGGAGCGCGCTTGGACTTAGGATGGTGAGAAAAATAGGAGATGGTTAAAGGGCCCTAGAGAAACCATGTTTGGTTGGAATCACCTCATGATTTTTCTCGCTTCTTGCAGGACAAGCCATATGTCTAAATAAATGTTGTTTTAATAGTATCTGTGTATATATGTCTGTGTTGTTCTGTGTAAGACTTGGAAGAGGGTCAAAATCCTCTCTGATAACACCAAACAAAAAGGCCTTATTTAAAAATGTATGGTTTGCCTGGAGAAAGTATGAAATGAAATTTTTGTATGTGAAATTGTTTATGCAAGCAGTTATAATGGAAGTGAATGAGTTAATTTGCTTATATGTAAGTGTCTGTGTGTTAGCCCTCAAACCCCACACACCCCCACCCCGTCCCAGGCTGTGAAAGGAACAGTAAATTGCGGATTTTATTGTTGTAAAAAGTAAATGGAAAAGCAATAGTAAGTGTTTGCATGAGAAGAGTTTCATGGAGGATGTGTGAGAGAATTTATGGAAAATGCATGTAAATGAGCAAACATTTTTTTGTGGTGAGATTTCTTTTACTTTTTTTCTCCTGTCTCTTTCTGCCCCCCCCCCCTGTTACTTTATGAGTGAGAGAGAGAGAAGAGGGGTGGGGACTGGTCATTTTAACTTTTTTCCCTCTGCTTAGAATTCTGGTCTGAGGAAGGGGGGTGGATGTGAAATTTGATGCCCACTCTTGCAGTTTCAGCTTGCAATTTTTTATTTTTGGAAAGAGGATACAGTAATTGTTGGCCTTTTTTGGAAATGTTTGAGCTTTAGTTACACCTATATATATATCATTACCCAAAAGAAATTACTCTGAATTGTTTTGCTTAGATTTGTAGATGTTTTGGCCTACTTGATGGAAAGTTTGTTTCCATCTGAATGGAATCTGGTTAAATTGGAATTTGACTAACTTTATATTAAAAGCAATACCAGACTTTGATATAAAACTGTTTCAGTGACTCAGAATGTCTCATTGGGTTTATTTTTTGTGGAGTTTTTTATTATTTATTTATTTATTTTTATTTTTTATTTTTATTATTATTATTTTGTTTCTGTGTCTGTGCAGGATATATTGATGGAAGATGATATCTGGGAGAATTGGGGGAATTGTGGTTCTGTCCTTGTTTGGAACAGGGAAGGAGTTGAGAAGATTTTTAGGATTGTGAATGGCTATGTTGTTTTGACTAAAGATTTGTATGCAAAACTGTTAGGAAAAGAGGCAGCCAGTGACATTTTTGAAGTCTTGGTGTTAAGTGTGGGTAATTTTTAATCAGAAAGCCGAAAGGAGTTATCCACTTGCTCATAGCAAAGTAGTTGGGAAGACAAAAAGACAAAGACACAATGAAGATGCGATAGTAAATGGGAAGAAAAAAATGTGAGTGGAAGCTGGGAGAATTTCCCTCCCTTAATCAGCACTAAACTGTGGATTTTATCCCTTACTGAATACTCTAAGGTTGTTAATAAGGGAGAAAAGGGAGCATATACACTGACTCCAAAAACGCCGATGGAGTCTTCAGTACTTTTGGAGAAGAGAAATGAAGAGAATTGATTACTAGTAAAGGGAAGGAGTTGGCTCGTGTAAAGTTGATAGAAGATGGAGAAAAGAAAGAAGTTAGGCCAGAGTGGCAGAAGGGAAATGAAGGAATGGATAATAGAAGGAAGAAACAGGGAAGTTGCTTTTAAGTTGGTTTGCACAGACTTGTGAATTACATGCATTAAAATTGTTGGAAGCAGGGAGACTGCAATTAACGGGGTCAGCTCAAACGTATGAATTGTATGCCTTAACACAAGCTTTAGAATGTTGAAGGAACAAGAATGTACTATAGAAATATGGAAAGAGAGAAACATGAGAAGTAGAAGAAAGTGAGAGGTGGATGTTGCATGATGGGAGACGGATGTTGAAAAGAAAGAAAAAAAAGAAAGAAAGAGAAAGAAAGAGAAAGAAAAAGAAAAAGCAATAGCTGGAACACAGAAGCAGCACTAAAAGGGGGTCGCAAGGGATAAATGCTGATGATACTACGCAATGAACACTCAATACCTCATACTGTAGGACAAGGGTGTCAAACTCAATTTCATTGAGGGCCGCATCAGCATTGCGGTTGCCCTCAAGGGGCCAGGTGGGTATGGCCAGGGTGGGCGTGGCCTACTGGGGGGCGTGGCTAGAGTGCATATGGCCTACTGGGTGGGCATCAAGGGTGCCTATGGGGGCCTGGGCGGGAGTGGGACAGATCTGAGGGTCTCTGGCAGAAGGAGGGTCTCTGGGCCAGGGCCAAGGCAGTGGGGTCCGTTCCCTCACTGTTTCCAGGATGGCTTTGCGGGCCACATGAAACCACCGTGGGCCGGATCCGGCCCCCGGGCCTTGTGTTTGACATGTCTGCTGTAGGATGTGTAATAAATGGAAGATTGGTTTACTTTATCAAAAATTTCTGGGAATTTTGCCATGAAGAATGTGAATTTCAAATTGTGTTGAAAAAGTGGAAATATCTGTATGATATTTGTCATTCCATTCTTCGTTCACAGTTTCTTTCATTCCTACAATAGAAACTGTGACGCAACTATTAAATCTTTGTTTTTATTCATTTATTTACAGATGGAAAAAAGGGGGTACGGTTGTATTTATATGTTAGCTAAACAAATCTGTGATAAATACAAGCAGATAAAAAGCTTTACAAAATTTGGCGTTGCGGCCATTTCAATATAGGCCTCAATTGGAAAGCTGTCTTTGTCCCTTTCAAATGATGTGTGGGAGGCTTTTTTACTTTCAAGAATTTCTGTGAGGAAGAGTAGAAAATTACTCAATATTTAATCTGGTGCAGGTTTTGTCTTCTCTCTCAGTACAGGCCCAGGCTGCCCTACCACCTGTCTCTGCCCATTGTTCCTTGAGAGTGGGTTCAGGTGAAAAGAACTATCACTTAGAAATACCAGTCCTGAGTGGTCTCAACCCTGCCAAGCCCTCCTGATTTAAGGAATCAAAGTGTGAGTCCATGGAAAGTCCCATCATTCCCTCTCCAGTGATAGGCTCCGTAGCTGGACGGCCTGAAAATGAAATTTCAACCTGCCTCACCTGTTGAACTGTTTCCATCTAAGTACGAGAAAACCTCACTGGATTGGACTACCCTGGAAATTGTGTTCCTGGTAACCTGGACTATGTATTGCAATATTTTTCTTCTGCTATTGTTGTTTCCCTCATACCTTCTTTGGTAGAAGGAAGGACCATGGGCAAAAGGGAATTGTGTTTATAACAAGATTACGTATTCCACTTGCAAAGGGGCAATAGGGTCACTTGTTATGCTCCTGTCAATACAGTGCAGCTTTACCAACAACTTTAAATCTGGACATATGGAGGAACATACAGACATTACCTTTTGGGGAATAATAAGACCAGACTTATGGACAAGTCCCAGAAACTTTTTTTTGATGCATGTAAAGCTATTGACTATAATCAAACTAAATGGACTAAGTGTGGAGACAGGCCTACTCATTAAATGCCAAATATGTTTGCACAGCCTACCCAACCTGGCATTATCAAAGGATTCCTGCAAGCCAGTGTGCTTCAGGATAACCAGACCAATGGATTTTTCAGCATCATTTGAGCTTGCTATCAATTGAACCAGATACAAATAAGGGTTCAAGTTGATCTTCCTGAACTGGAAACCACATTTGAGATTCCCTCAGTATCAAAGACATTTTTTTAATTGATCTGGCCCAAAACAATTGTTTCATTTTTGAATGTGAAGCTTGAGAGAACATCACATCTTATTTTAATTTGACTTGGAAAGAAAAGGACTGTCCAACCAAATGAGTTCTCTATTTTGTCACTGTGGCCCTAAACTGTATTATTAGACCCCAGTCCGACATTACATATAAGGAATATGTCAAAGAAGTCACTGACAGAATGCGAAAGTTTGTAATCATTATATATGTATCTTTGTTTATGTGCAAGCAGCTTTGCAGGTGCTTTATATTGGGAAATTAGTTATATAAAAGCAAATGTTTCATGCTTTAGGTACAGGTGATTGCTTACATGAAAAGAGCATGACTTTAATAACAACAAAAGAGTGGGAAGGAAGAAACAATATTAATAATGAAGGTAGGAAAACAAGGGTTGGGGAAAGAAGATTTAGAATATAACAATTTGCTTCCACAGGGACCTAAAGAAAATTTAGGGAATTATGAATTCTTAAAAGTGTAAAAGAATAATTCAGGTAGAAGAGAAAATGGGTGGAATTGAAGGATAAAGGTTATTCTTTTAAAAATTGTATAAAATGTAACACTAATGAATTGTAAGACCAATGTGTGGGGTTATCTGTTTCCTGCCCAGGCAAAGTGACTCACAATAGGTGAAAATTACAAGTAAAGATCTTCTAGGGATGTGAAACAACTTCAAAGAATGACTCAAGCTTCTTAGGGGTGGCCTGTATGGTGAAAGAGTATAAAATGCCTGGTTTGAAACTTGCTCAGGGTGCTCTTTGAACACAATCCAATTTGGGAAGGGTCTAAGAGGCCACGTTTGCAAATGTTTTTCTTTTTTCCCAATTTTCTTTTCAATAAATCTTTGTTTTTGTTAACCAGACTTGACTTCGAGTTGTCAGTATCAAATTTTGGGTTTTTAAATCTCACAGTATGGACTGGTGGTAAAAAAGCAGTGTTTTAAAATGATCATTTACGTAAGATTCTTTCATCGTATCCTGAATAACCATCCAGTAATTTGGGTGAATTATGCTTCCGTTGGGGCCACTGGAAATTATTACATTCACACTTCACTAGCGACTCAGTAGACAAAACTTCTAATGCTCTTGGGTATTCCTACTATGTTATTCCCTCCTGAAGTTGTTATAATTGACACTCTTCAGGAAAGCCTACTTCTATCTTCAGCCATGTAGCTAGTTGATATGACATCTCCAAAATGGTCTGTCATCTGAATAGTATTACAGAAAGAAGTCTCTACACCAGGGGTCTGGCTGAGGAATTCTGGGAGTTGAAGTCCACAAGTCATAAAAGGGCCAAGTGTGAAGACCCCTGCTCTACACTGTTACCTCCCCATAATAGATGGGACCCCCTGAGGGACCCGGACTTTAACTTTTGCCCCTGATTTCTCTAGGAAACAAGGGAAACTTGATAAAAGGGACGCTGTGACTCAGTGGGTTAGGACGCTGAGCTTGTCAATTAGAAGGTCGGCAGTTTGGCGGGTCGAATCCCGAGTGCCGTGTAACAGAGTGAGCACCTGTTACTCATCCCAGCTTCTGCCAACCTAGCAGTTCGAAAGCACGTAAAAATGCAAGTAGAAAAATAGGGACCACTCCGGTGGAAAGGTAACAGCGTTCCATGCGCCTTTGGCGTCTAGTCATGCCGGGCACATGACCACGGAGATGTCCTCGGACAAACGCTGGCTCTTCGGCTTTAAAACAGAGATGAGCACCGGCCCCTAGAGTTGGAAACGACTAGCACGCATGTGGTCACCTCAATGTTGCTCGTGGGGAAGGATGCCTGTGGGCGGTGGGCAGGGTTGGGGGAGATCCAGGGGGTCTGTGGCAGGTGGGGCGGTATGCAGGAGGCTCCTGTGGGGTGAGGTGAGGCAGGGTGGGGATGCCATTGCCATGGGGCAAGGCAAGGTCTGGGGCGGCTGATGCCTGACACCATCGGCCCTCGCACACAGAGGCCAGCGAGCGCATGGGGGCCGACGGTGTCTGTCAGCAGCCACAGCCTGCTGGTCCCTCGACCGGCGCACTCTGGGGCTCCTCAGCCCACTGCCAGCAGTTCAAAGAAGCCGCCTCTGAACTGGACGGACGGCCAACAGCTGAGGAGGCGATGCAGTGGGTCGTGTCTGAGAAAAGGAGAGCATGTGAGGCTAGGAGGGATGGGCCGGGGGGACGGGGGGAGGAGGAAAATCAGTCGTGCCGGGATGCATCCGGCCACATGGGACCTCGGTGAGTTAGCAGGCGGTTGTTTGAAGAGGGACGGTTGCCATCTCCGGGGCATGGCGCAGGTGCCCACAGAGAGGGCTCCGAGTGCCGCCTCTGGCACGCGTGCCATAGGTTCGCCACCACTGCTTTATGGGATAGAAACAATTGGGGAGAGGCAGTCCTGCTAATAACTCAGCCCCTTGCTAAGAAGAGTTTTAGAGAAGACAACCATCCCCCTGCATTTTACCTGGAAACACACTTGCAGATAAGGGCAGAAATGTGACATGGCTATACCGAAGGATGTAAACATTTAAGGATGCCTGTGAGGATTACAGTTTTCCACATTCAGGTTCAGAAACAAACCTGTGACTGTTACAACCTGTGGAAAAGCAGGCTGCTGAGAAAATTGCAGACACCTGGGCTGCTTTCCGCCCTTCCTATCCCAGCCTTCTCCCCATGGCTGAATTACCTGTAAAAAACAGCAATTTTGAAACAAACGGGGGAGGGGATGTGTATTTTAGAAGCTGGCCAGACTGCAACAAACAAATCAGCCAAGCAAAAGGTGTTTTCCTTCGCAGAGACTGACTAGTCCAGAGGAAGAAGAAGAAATGCAGCAAAAAAAAACACAACACAATGGAAAGTGTAAGTGGTTTACATGCTGCTTGTTAGTAAAGAAGAAGAAAAAAATTCCCAGTATGAGAGGAATTAAAAGACAAATTAATGTCTGTAAAGAAAAGCATTGCTTTAGGCTACCGATAGTGATAGTACAGAAGTAGTAAAATACAGTATAAAAATTATAATTAGAAAGAGAAGTGATGACATGTTTATTTCACTTCTGTATCTTTTTCAAAACAAAACATTTCCCCAACTTTTATACAGAGATGCAAAAATTCAACTGTCCATCACTTTTAGGGATCTTTATGTCTGGATCAATCAAGTTGGGTAGTTTGAAAAAGAACCCATGACACAACCACATTGTATTACCATAACACACCAAAACCCTCCAAAATACCTTAAGTAAACCAAAAGAGCCAGTAGCCCAAGAAATAGGAGTTGTAGTTGTAGTTGTATGCCTACAACATACGGTTGAAAACTATAATAGCTGCTATGGAGGACAGACAGACGAGCAGAGTGCATCCAGGAAACCAATGAGCAGTCTGAAGACATGAGGAAAACTCGATCTCACAACACAGACTCAACCAAAGTTTCAACCAGGAAACTGAGCATCCTAGCCCAAGCTAAATCCAAAAACCTAAGAGAATTCCTGGAAGCTTGGCATTCAGAAAAATCAGCCACCAAGAGACACACAGAAATAAGTCATATTTACACACCATTCAAGGGAGCTAAAAAAGCTAGGAAACAAAAAAGAACACATCTTCCCTGGCAGCCAAAATAAGCAGAGATCAACACCAGACTTTAAGCAGAAAACCCTAATCAAGGAACTACCAAGTAAACAACCACCTCCACCAAACTGGCAAGACAACTATTTATTTATTTATTTATTTATTTATTTATTTATTTATTTATTTATTTATTTATTTATTCAATTTATATACCGCCCTTCTCCCGTAGGACTCAGGGCGGTTCACAAGGTTTTTTAAAAAACAGATACAACAATTACAAAACTTAAAATCAATTAAAAAGAATTACATAGACCTTGCAATAAAACCCCAGTTAAAAACAGTTAAAATCCCAATTAATATGCTCAGACCAGGCCAGAGAGCTCAAAGAGCCAAGTCTTCAGGTCCCGGCGGAATGAGCGAAGGTCAGGGGCAGTCCTAAGCTCTACAGGCAGCTGATTCCAAAGGGCTGGCGCACCCACAGAGAAGGCCCTCCCCCTGGGTATTGTCCGCCGGCAATCTTTTACCGGCGGTACCCTGAGAAGACCCTCCCTGTGGGAGCGCACAGGACGAAGGGAGCTTGATGCCGGCAGCAGGTGTTCCCTCAGATATCCCGGACCCAAGCCATTTAGGGCTTTATAGGTCATCACCAGCACCTTGAATCTCACCCGGAGGGCAACCGGAAGCCAATGCAGTTCGCAGAGCAGAGGTGTTACGTGGGAGTATCGGGAAACCCCCATCACAACCCGCGCAGCTGCATTCTGCACCAGCTGAAGCCTCCGGGTGGTCCCCAAGGGCAGCCCCATGTAGAGAGCATTGCAGTAGTCCAATCGGGAGGTCACGAGCACATGAGTGACTATGTAAACAGGGAGCACCCCACACTTACACACACTTATAATGTCACCTAGTTGGGTAATGAAACACTTTCAAGCAAATAACCAAGCTCAGCACCAAGGACTTCATAGCCAAATATTTTTCTATGCTTTTATTTTTACTTGGAAATTTCATTCATTCTAGTCATTAATCAGTATTCTTCTAATTTTAAATATTTTTTATGTTATAATGTGTGCTTTGCCCATCTTTGGTATTTGCAGATTGTAACAAATAGTAAACACACTATGTAATCTTTTAACACTATGTAATCTTTTATAGCAGGGGTTCGCAACTGGGGGTGGAAGATGATATTCCAAGGGGTACGAAAACTTGGGTTTTCAAAATTATAGTGTATATGCATAATTCGTTGCCCTTATTTTAAACTTTTGTAAGGGGTGCAAGAATATATCAGAAGCGCTCTAGGGGTGCGGGGTATAGAAAAGGTTGGGAGACGCTGCTTTATAGTAAAATAAATTTATACAAGAAATATTAACAGCACTTGATTGAAAAATGGAAGGCAAAGCTACCGCTTGTTTTTATTTTTAGCTTTCCCTCATTCATTTTGTATGATTTTTATTTAAATTGTTTACTGGGAATGTACAGATTTGTGCCTGGAATACACCATTTTGCTTTCAGATTGTTTTAAAATAAACAGGAAACTGGGATGCTGCAAAGTGCCAGCACCATTATTTCCATGAAGATGATATTGTGAGCTTTAGATTTTTTTTCTTTTTTTGCTGGGGACAGGGAGTCGTTGTAGCAGACTTTTGTTTCTTTTTTCTCCAGGTCAGATGTTGCCATGATATGCTGAGATATCCATAATGCATCATTTAAAAAAATTCTAAGATTAAAAGAACCAAGTTTAGGTTCCTACATATATTCCCAGTACTGTATTTCTTTCTATTTTCTTCCTCCTTTCTATTAGATTCATATTTGTCTTAAGCCATGATTTGTTAGCCACGTTTTAATGAGAACTTCAAACCTAAACTGGCAGGGTTGATACCACACCCTGTGTTTACATACCATAATGACTGGGATCACCCAACATGCTGAACCCAAACCAAGCCGCATATAACTGAACTATGTAAGACTTTAAGCCATGATACAGCTTAACAACCCCTTTGTTGTTGTTAGCTGCAAAGTCGTGTCCACCCCATCGCAACCCCATGGACAACGTTCCTCCAGGCCTTCTTGTCCTCTACCATCTTCTGGAGTCCATTTAAGCGCACACCTACTGCTTCAGTGACTCCATCCAGCCACCTCCTTCTCTGTCGTCTCCTTCTTCTCTTGCCCTCCATCTTTCCCAGCATTAGGCTCTTCTCCAGTGAGTCCTTCCTTCTCATTAGGTGGCCACACAACCCCTGGTTGAGTGCTTTATGAACCCAGCCACTGTCCTTTGTAAAGTGGGGTTTATTCTTTATTGCATTCTCCACCAAATCTGCTTTAGAAATGTGGTGGGACCTAGCCCCTTTGACGTCATTGCAAGAAAAAAAAAAGCTCTCTCGGCTCATCCCGCTGTCCCGGGTCCTGAACTTCCGAGCTGAAGCACTCCGAACCATCGCAAACTAACATTGTCCCACTACGATGGTTTTCAAACTTGGCGGGTTTACGATGTTTGGACTTCAACTCCCAGAATTCCCCATCCAAGCCAGACTATTTCCCCCGTGCTGGCTGGCGAATTCTGGGAGTTGAAGTCCACACATCTTAAATAAGTCACCAAGTTTCCAACTTTGGTCTACAATACGAAGCACCAAGTTCAGTTGAGTTTATAAAGTAACGGTTAGCGCTCCAACGTTGTCAGCCACAGCCCACGGCTGCCTCTGGCAGACCTGGGTTTGAAGAACACCAGGATATTCCAAGAATCGTTGCATAGCTTGGAAAGTCGAAGAGCGGAAGATGGCAGTAGCTTCTGTAGCCTTGCCAAGAGAGTTAAATGGACGTGCCCGGGCAATCGGCCGTAACAGAGGACAAGTGGAAAAAGTTTCCCCTTTAGAGGCGCCATTCCTTGACGGGTCAGTTGAGGGATCCTGCCTATCCTTTGGTTCCCTTCCGTCGAGATACCAAATTCGAACCGACGTCCTCTCTCCTGCAGGGGAGAGGAATCCTTCCGCAGAAGAAATGGCGCCCTGGCTTTCTTTTGTCTTCCCTTTAGCGCAGGGGTAGGCAACCTTGGCTCTTTTATGACTCGTGGACTTCAACTCCCAGAATTCCTGAGCCAGCCACGCTGAGGGGAAAGGGAGAGGTTTCCAAACTGAACCATGCTGTTCTCAGGAATTCTGGGAGTTGAAGTCCACGAGTCACAAAAGAGCCAAGGTTGCCTACCCCTGGCTTTAGCGGAACCCCCGTAAGAAACAACTTCATCCCCACTCCTTGACAACTAAAAGCGGAAGTGGCGCGCGGAAGCGCTAAGGAGAACGGCCGCATTCCCGCCTTAGCTTAGTATAACTCTCTATGGCTATGGAACTGACTGACCGCCGAAGGCTCGCTCAACCGGAAGCGGGGAAAAAGGCATGTGCCAATCAAAGCTCAGCGTTTGGTTAGGGCCAATGGCAGCGCGGCTAGAACGGAGAAGCGGGTAGGCTTTATTCGCGGATTCTGGCGCGCGGCTTTCTTTCGCGCGGGGCCTCCGGCTGCGGCTGTTGCTCCGAGGGGCCGTGGCGGGAGGTTGGGGGAGGGGGAAAAAGAAATGGGGGCCTCAGCCGGGCGTGGGGGAGCAAAGGGCGCTCTTTTTCCCTCGCCGGGGGAGATTAGTCAGATAAATAGAAATCCGAAAATAATTCCAGTGGATATTTTTATTTTTCCCTCGAATTGCTTACGAGGAGCCCGTGGTGTCGGGGGGGAGGGAGAGAAGCCGCCTCGCTCTTTTGCACGGGGAGGATTCGCGCCTTCAATTCCGGCGAAAGAGGCGAGCGTCAGGCTTGCCGGAGGGGATGATGTGCGTTGTAGTCTGCGCGGCTGAAGGGCACGTGGGTGGGGATTTGCTTCCCCGCTGCTTGCTTTTTAAAAAAAATAAAATTCGGATGCAGTCCTGGCTTATAAGCCACATGTTGGGTGGCAAACCCGAATCACTGAAGTTCTGGGAACTCTTTAAATTTTTTTTTTGGGGGGGGAGCAAAGCCCGGCACTAAGTTGGTTTTTGATGGTTATAGAAGAATTCTCTGAGCCAAGGACTTTGTGGCCCCTTTTGGTGTACCACTAAAGTGGCCCTTTACCTTATGGTAAAGCGTGGCAATTCAAATATTAAATGCATAATGTGATTTACATTTAAAGACGTGGATCCCAAACCTCTAGCTGTAGTCTGTGCTTTAGACATCTTATCATTTTACCCTTGGATAAAAAAAAACACGAATTGCTAATTTTGTTTTGCTTTCTTAAAAGAGTTATACACGTGCAATGTTTGGAACGTGGAGTCTCAAAATTTGAGGTAAGGCTTGAGGTTTTCTTTGTCCTCTGAATATTCCTTTTCATGTATTGTATGTTGAATCGGATTTGAATAGGTTTGTACGGTTGCCGCAGATGGGTTGGGGATTTATGGGTTCTTGCATTGTGATATTTTAATGTACGCCATCCGGAGTTACTTTGTATTACAATGCGTTAATAAAGGATAATTATAACATTGATAGGTTTTGATTACAATGAATGTGCCCTTAAAATATAACTTAAGAGTGCATACATCCCATTATGATTATTTAACATTTGTATGAGTTGATACTGTTTATAAAAGATTCAGAATTCTGCCACAAAATTATTAGCAATTAGATTTATATACTGCCTGGTTCCCAGCGATTCTGGTAGTTTACAAACTTTTAAAAACATTTAAAAATGCAAAACAACACAAAGCAAACATTGATGGCAAGGAAAACAAACCTGGATGGGGAACAAGGAAAAGAAATGTGTAAATCATCCTTTGCCAAAGGTCTGGGCAAAGAGTCACATCTTTAGAGACCTTCAAAACAACAGTAGGATGGAGATTACTATATTTGAATCTCAGGAGGAAACTTGTTCCAGAATGCAGGCACTATTACAGAGAAAATGTGCTTCCAGAGCCCCAATAAATGGTGCTTAATTCAATGAATTGGGAGCACACCAACTCGTGCTAGATCAGACTAGCCAAGCAGATACTATGCATGCAATAGTTATTAAAAATAATGTACTTTTAAAATGCCGGGCTAATATATTTGCATATTTGTAAAATTAATGTTTAGGCTGTTACCTTTCTTTTTTGGCCAGTTTTTCCTGTGGTGTTCAATGATTAAAACATTTTTGCTGTTCACATAATGATTTGCTGTGATTATTATCCATGTAGATGAGGACACCATATTCTGTTACATTTCAGTTTTGAGTAAAGTATATTTCAACCTATAGATGAAAATATATATTATTTATATATTCACAGTACCCTTTTTCCTGCTTTCAGGAAACAAGAAATTTCTTTTGGAGGATGACCAGGTAACCATTAAAATATGTTGCAATAATAATGAATAAAATAATTGGTCCACATGGGGGTATAATTGGTAAGCTGGGCCACTTGTTGAGCAAACCATACATTTTAATGGTGGTCTATAAAGGTGGGGTTCATATACTAGTCAAACTTATAGCTGTATTTTGTTAGCTGCAGAATAAATAAGTGAACTGTTTGCAATTTTGTGGTTTTGGCAGCTAAATAAAAAGGTACCGAGAACTCATAACCTCTCCTTCTGAATGCATATTATCAGATTGATTGCACAGATATTGTATATGGTATCACTCATTGTACTATTTTGTGTAATATTTGCACATACTATTCTGTATTTTGTGGCAATCTCTATACCTTTAGACAGGTCCCATACAGGGATCCTTAATGACAGGGGTAGGCAACCTTGGCTCTTTTATGACTCTGGACTTCAACTTCCAGAATTCCTGAGCAAGCTATGGTGGCTGGGGAATTCTGGGAGTTGAAGTCCACGAGTTATAAAAGAGCCAATGTTGCCTACCCCTGCTTAATGATTAATTTTTTTTCATAAAATGGGATCATTTTTTTAAAATATACTGTTCCTTATTACCAAAAACTAAAAATTATCTCACTTAAAAAACACCTGCATGTCAACATTAAAAATGCAATTTATAAAACGAATAGTATGAAATCAAGTCTCATGTGTTTCAAAAATCAATTACAGATAAAACCTTTTTTTTATTCCTTAGGTATGTTTTTAAATGGTTGAACATTCATGTGCATTCTTCAACAATTCATCTGATATTTTTTTCCCATCAGTTTTTAAAAACTTAACACTCCTTTGTAATCTGATGGATCAAATTTCCAACACAAATGGGAAGATGAACTTTAAGGTTTGTCAAAAATATAGAAGGCAGTGTCTTGTATTTTCCTGATTTTGTTTATAATAAAGAAATACCTTAATGTTGCCTTACATGTTTTGATTTCTATACTGTATTATTAAAGGGATGCTGAATTCATAAGTATTGTAAGCACTGAGAGGAGTTGAGATGTTTATTTAAAGATATAGATAAATATGTAATTTCTATGCAGTGTTACAACTTTAAATAAAAGAAGTCCTTTATTGTGAAATGATCAGCCTGAGCAAACTTTGGAGTTACAGGAAAAAGTGTTGGGTCATTGCTTAAAAGTTAAGTATTGCAGAACTTCATCTTATCTGTGGTCACTAGGAGTCAAAAACCACTTGATGGCATGTAATTGTAGGCCTTTAAATTTCCTCATCTGATCTCTTATGGCTATGTTACCAAGTTGCCATAGAATTCAAGGCTGTCTTTTCTAAATTGGCACTACCAGATATTTTTACACTAAAGCACCCATATTTCCCAGTTTTTGTCTATTTTATAAGAATTATAAGAGTTGCAAATCACACATGTAGAGGATATCAGTAAAGAATATTGCTTAACTTTTGCTTGAAAAACATTTCAGGTTTTTGTATGACTATTTTAATGCAGTTTTCCTCATCTCATGTAAACGGAAAATACTGGTTTGCTGCAGTTTTAAGATACATTATTTAGGCTTTAAAATTAGGGATGAACATGCTTTTTCATGTTTTATGTCTCTGTACAGATAGATATCGATGACGCCAATATTTCATTTATTTTTGTGGTGTACAGCATAGCTGACTTGTTAAATGAAAAGATTTTACTGACTGGTTAACAATATCCTAATATTTGCTTTTTTAGCAATTCTGTGCAATGGCTTAAAAGCAGTAAATGGGGCTAGTCATAGATCCAATCTATAACCTCCAGCCAAAAAGAAGCATGTGTGAACATGATGTCAGGATCCAGCATCAAGAAATTTAGTTATACCGGTAGCTTAGTGTACCACGTGATGCTTGAACCTACCCAACGAGTTTCCTCAAGCCAGGATTAATTACAAAAGCATTCACCCTGTTCATACCTGATGGCCAAGCTGGATGCCCACCATACTAGTTTTATTGCAGTCACAGACCAGCATTCCAGTGTTGAAAGAAAAATCTTCATCAGGATCCAGTCCAAGCCGGGAATAAGCAAAATGGAGACTGCTTTTGAAAAAGGTTGAACAGCAGAACCACAATAGCATGTAACTCTGGAGCAGCTGACCACCTGTTGCTGGGAGCGGTGGATTTTTATACCTTCTTGGGGTTTTTTTTGTTTCCAGTTGTTCCTGTGGCTTTGTATTTCCTGTGTCATGTACTTTGACCTGAGTCCCTGAGTGTGCCTTTCTGGTATTCTGATGGTGGGTTAATCCTATTATGTCCTAAAGGCTATATCCTGCTTCCCTGGGGCTGTGGCTGATGGCTGTGTCCTGTGTTGGATTTTTTTGGGTGAGGGGTTGCTGGTTCTAATCCTATCACTGTTGTTAGCTATCAGTTTTGCTCCAAAGATCCTGTCTTGAATGGGTTTCTGCAGTAGTATTTGCTCATGAATGGGGCCTCAGTCTTTCTGAACGGGATTATCAAATCGGCATTTCTACAGACCTGGCCTGCTATTAAGAAAACTTAGGTCTCTCCTTTGGGGAAATATAATCTGCCTTTTTAATATCCCCCAAAATATTTCCTTCTAGGGGATGGGAAGGGGGCTTACACCAAGTAAGCATTAATAAAGTCAAATGTCTATGAAGATTCTCAGTCATCCAGGTTACAGTTTTCTCAAAGGTGTTTTATATATATATTTTTAAAGCAACCGGACTGATCTTTTGAGGAAAAGAAAAAACTGGCTTTCCATTGGGAAAACTTCAACAGTTGTACTGGGCGGTAGGGGAGATGGAAGCACTCCTGGATGGGAAGTGAACCGCCTTTTTCCCCCTTCCTCAAAAAAATATCAATCTGTCCCGTTGCTTTTGAGACATAAAAAGTCAAATGAAATGAAGAGAGGATAATACTGAACAGTTGGATTCGGCAGTCGAAAGTCTGCCTAATTTTTTGCAGGCGCTATGACACAACTTGGCTACATTCAAGGAGAGCACCTGAGTCTCTGAATGCAGCTAAATTTTTGTTGTAGTGCAGGGGTAGGCAACCTCGGCTCTTTTACGACTCATGGACTTCAACTCCCAGAATTCCTGAGTCAGCTATGCTGACTCAGGAATTCTGGGAGTTGAAGTCCATGAGTCGTCAAAGAGCCGAGGTTGCCTACCCGTTTCTAGTGTCTGCAAAATTAGGCAGACTTTTGACTGCCCCCCCCCCCCGTAAATGCCCGGCCTTTTGCCACGGTAGCCTAGCCCAGGGGTAGGCAACCTCGGCTCTTTTATGACTCGTGGACTTCAACTCCCAGAATTCCTGAGCCAGCATGGCTCAGCTTGGAAACCTTTCCCTTTCCCCTCAGCGTGGCTGGCTCAGGAATTCTGGGAGTTGAAGTCCATGAGTCATAAAAGAGCCGAGGTTGCCTACCCCTGGCCTAGTCGGCGGCTCCGCGGGAAAGGCAAGGCGCTTGGCACGCGGGCAGAGGCCCTTCGCCCAGCTCGGCTGGCGGCCCCCGCGAGGCCACAAAGGCGGCGAGCTCCGCGCTTGCGTGGCGGAGGAGGCCCAGCCCAGCCCAACCTTCGAGCGGGCGTCGGTTAGTCCCGGAAGCCGGCGCGATGAAGGCGGTGCTCCCGCTGCCACGTTGAAGCCGAACGTGGGGCAGCCGGCCGCCGCTGCGAGACGCCAAGGAGTTGGAGGAAGGCGAGGAGGAGGAGGTCGCGGCGGCAGCATCAGCAGCAGCAACAGCGGAGCCTGGTAGGGCGCTCCTCCGAGCAGGTGAGGGCTCTGCCGGGGCGGGGTGGACCCTTAATCCCGAGCAAGATGACGCGGGAGAACCGGGGCGGCGGGCGCCCCCTCGGCCCACCCGCCTTGGCTTTGCCGTTGTTGAAAAAGAGGCCGGCCGATTTCCAAAGAGCCCCGCTTTTGTTGCCCCGGCCATGTTGGGCCTTCTCCGTGGCTTTCAGGGCGACGGGGCCCGTCTGTGGCCGATCCAGCCCGGGTGGAGTTCTAAGGCAGCCCGTGGCTTTTGCAACCCCGCTGGTGGCCGCAATTTCTAAAAGGCTAAAACCGTCTTTCTGCCACGCAGCGAATCCTCCGTTAAATCCGTGAAACAACCTGCCTCCAGAAGTTGTGGGTGCTCCCACGCTGGAAGTTTTTAAGAAGAGACTGGACAGCCATTTGTCTGAAATGGTATAGAGGGTTTCCTGCCTGAGCAGAGGGTTGGACTAGAAGACCTCCAAGGTCCCTTCCAACTCTGTAACTCTGTTCTGACTCAACTTCCAGGCTGGATTTGCACACCGCGGAGGGTTCAAAGAGGAGTCAGCTGGTTCAAAGGGAACCGGGGCAGTTTCCAAACTTCTGCTTGCCTTCCTCTTTTGAGCTCTGAGTTTGTATTGTTGTGATTGTAGAAAAGAACACCACACACATCTGGGTAAAATCTTGCAGAAGGCCTTTTGTACTCAGTCCTTTGCCTACTTTTCTTGTTTAAATTTCAGTGTGGATATCCAAGCATGGGAAAGCATAGAGAGAGAGAGTTGCTTCTGTGATTACAAGTAGTCCTCTACTTACGACTACAGCTCTGCCCAAAATTTCTGTTGCTAAGTGAGGCATGTGTTAAGTGAGTTTTGTTCCCATTTGACAACCTTTTCTTGCCACAGTTGTTAAGTGAACCACTGCAGTCCATCCTTCCGAGGTAGGTAAAATGAGGACCCAGATTGTTGGGGGCAATAAGCTGACTTTGTAATAATGCCGCTTGGGGTGTGTGTGTGAAAGCCCTAATAAGCAGGCATATACATAGAATGAAGGCTACTGCTAAGCTTGTAAGCCGCCCTGAGTCTTCGGAGAAGGGCGGGATATAAATGGAATTATTTTTTTTTAAAAACTAACTTAGGTGAATCTGGCTTCCTCATTGATTTTGCTTGTCAGAAGGTTGCAAAAAGGGATCACAGGACTCTGGGACTCTGCAACCATCATAAAAATCAGTTGCCAAGCATCCGAATTTTGATCACGTGACCATGGGGATTCTGCAATGGTCGTAAGTCTGAAAAATGGTCATAAGGCACTTTTTTCAGTGCTGTTGTAACTTCAGGTAGTCATTAAATGAATTTTAAATCGAGGACTACCTGTAATTGTTGTGTCACTTGCAAAACACATAGATAATAAGTCCTAAAAGATGCCAACATATCACATCATACATGAATTTACACTCTTCCCTTTCATTAGTTACTTCCCTAATTTATATGGTCATGGTGTTGGTGCAAATTATTGTGTGGCTGAGGTTACCTGACATGATTAATTGAACTGTAGTTTACTCTATTTCCTGCATTTGCCCAACATACTGAAATGTAAATTAATCACATAGGCAGGATTTGGGCACAGTGCTAGATAAACTGTCCTTCAGTGGCTTGAGTGAACACAGACTTTTCCTTCTGCCCCCTGTTCTTGAAAGCCGATTAAAATGGCAAAATAATGCTTATTGTTCCCTCTGTGTAGCTTTTTGCATTCCAAAGGCAGGATGGAAATTTTGGAGTGCAACGGGTAGCTCCTAGAGCAACTGTCCACAACTTCTTAAACCAAATGCATGTTTTCTGTGGATTGAGCTTCCTCTGTGGAGTGCAACTGCAAAAAGCTGGGGGAAATGCAGCTGTTTAAAAGGATGTACATAATCTGGGTTGCCTGAGAACCCACATGTACAGGTAGTCCCTGACCATGATTGATCCCAAAATTTATGTGGTTAAGCAAGACAGTTAAGTAACTTTAGCCTCATTTTACGACCTTGTCATAGTTGTTAAGTGAATCACTGCAGTTGTTACTAACACAGCTTCCCCATTGGCTTTGCTTGTCAGAAGGTCACAAAAGGTGATCACATGACTCCACTGCAACTGTCATAAATGTGAGTCAGTTGCCAAGCATCTGAATTTTGGGGTGCTGCAACGGTCGAAAGTGTGAAAAACGGTCATAAGTCATTTTTTTCCAGTGCCGTTGTAACTTCGAATGATCACTAAACAAATGGTAGTAAGTCAAGGCCTAACCTATACTTTCTTTGCCTTTGCATCTGAATACTCCTAGTAGTAATTCACACTGAACAAAAACGTATTCCTGTATAAGGCTATCCGTGGTTTGGAGAGTCTATCTGTATAAATACTAATCCAGGCACATGGTCATTTATTCACCATAGCATAATAAAATCTAATTTAATATTGGGTGGATTTAGATTCTTGTATTTGGCATACTGATTTCCATCATGGCGAGGAGGGAAAAGCTACAGCTTATTCAAGAGGAAGCAAAGAGTGCTGAAGATACCTTTTCAATATTAATAGCCGAGTATATGATTGGTTCACCATGGAGGGTTTTGAGCATTCCTTTATAACTGCAAAGAGTAACCAGAGGCCAAAGGTTGAATTATTTGAGTTATGATTATGCAGAGGCCTTCCCATATTGTCCTCCTGAATTCTTGAAATGTGCCCTGTATTACACTTACAACCGGTCACTTGGCAAGGAGTTTGCCTAACAGCTGCAGCATTTGCTTAACGACTGTCACAAAAAAGGTCATAAAATCAGGCACAATTTATGACTGTCACAACATACGACCACAATGGGCAGGCTCCATTATGGTTGTATGTTGAGGGCAGCCTGTCTCAGTTTAAAATCACCCATGTGCAGATTAATACCTGCCTTCTCCTTGAAGGACTGTGAGTAAGTAGGGACTTAAGGTCTCTTACAAATACTGTTTTGTGGCTAATTCTTTGATTCCTCTTGAGTGGTGGTTCAAGCATTTTATTTCAAGACATAGATAGCATTTACGTAGTATTTTAGGTGGAAAGAAGACATGGGCTAGGTCAGGCATGTCAAACTGCCGGCCCACAGGCCAGATGCATCATGACAAAACCATGCCCTCCCCATTGCCGGTAATGGGGAAAAAGTCACGATACGTCACGCGACGTCACATGACGTCGCAGGTTTGACATGCCTGGGCTAGGCAGTTGTTGCAAGACATCAAAGAATATATAAAATACAATACAATACAGACATCACAGTGTGTTCACAGTTCTGTGGCCTAATGTGTTCTGTTTTGGGATCTTGGCATGATATGCAGACTCGCCTATTGTGATTCGTGAATCGTGTTTTATATCTTCTGTAAACCCATCAATTTGGATTTATTCAATAAATTATAGTTAAACTGTAAAGGTAAAGATAAAGGCTTCCCCTGCCAGTTATATCTGACTCTAGAGCAGGGCTTTTCAACCTTTTCACCCATTGTACCACTTTTAGGATATGGCAACATCCGAGTACCACCAGTCGCTTAGCAAGGTGTCAAAAACCTGATGACCCCCCCCCCCCAAAAAGGAAAAAAGTGATGAAGTACAGGTAGTCCTCGACTTACAATAGTTCGCTTAGTGACTGTTCAAAGTTACAATGGCACTGAAAAAAGTGCCCCCCAAGCCACAGCAGAGCAAGACACCTGCCTGCCCGCCTGGCAGCGCTCTTCCTCCTGTCCGAGGTTTTCATTGTTGTGAGCATTTCTGTTGAAGATTGGCAGCGGGGGTTGGGTGGGGGGGTGTTTGGTTTTTATTCCCCCCCCCCGTCTGCTGAGTGGTTGCAGCAGGTTTTGGTCACTTCACATGACCCTGGGACACTGTGACCGTCATAAATATGAATCAGTTGCCAAGCATCTGAATGTAAACCACAAGACTGGGGAATGGAAGGCTTTATATTCCTTGCAGACAGCTGGTCACTTGCCTTCTTTTAGAGAGTCGTTGAGGCCACTTGGAGGTTGACCTGTGTCTTGGCTCCACACACATTTGCACTACTCAGATGACCCTGAGGACACAGGGGCACCTCCAAATGGCTTCAAAGACTCTAAAAACCTATATTTTTTCTCTCCCAGGTGCCTTTTCTTGAAACATATTAAAAGAAGTGATCTTAGTAGGATAGTAGTGTTAATGTTCTTTATATTCCTTTTCTTAGCAGGATGAAGCTGAAAGAGGTAGACCGTACTGCCATGCAAGCATGGAGCCCTTCTCAACATCATCCCATTTACTTGGCTGCAGGTAAGTTGTTGGATTTGATTTAAGAGGACTGGGTAAAAATGCACAGTGTGGCTTCCAATACTCTTTGCAACCTCTCAATAGCAGTTCCACTTTTGAGTCATGTGCCTAGGATGAGGCCTGCTTAGAATGGAGAAGTTGGTAGCGTTCCTGACCTGTGCAAAGACATATTTTTCACAGGGATGCATTGGAGGATTCCCCCCCCCCCCCGCCACACACATACTTTGGAACCAACTTCCCTTCCTCCCCAACAATTTTGGTCCCATTCACTTTTACTTTTGGAGAGAGATCCTGTTGATGGATAGATAGATAGTTACGCAGAGCTATGAATCTCCATATTTTTTTCTAGAACTCTATTGGGCTAGACCAGGGGTAGGCAACCTTGGCTCTTTTATGATTTGTGGACTTCAAGAATTCCTGGGAGTTGACGTCCATGAGTCATAAAAGAGCCAAGGTTTCCTATCCCTGGGCTGGACAGATTAAAAAAGGACTGAATTAAATTTTTCATTCCAAACATGGACATACTTGATAATTACTGCAGCTGAAAGTTACAACTGGCAAAAATTTAGTTACCGTATTTGATTATGTGGAAAGTGGAAATGGATGCCTAACAAACTGAAGTATTCGGAACAGACAATATATATCTAATTCAGATCTATTTAGGACCACATGCCCTATCTTTGTATGTTGATGTCCAGTTCATCGTTTAGAGCCACTGACTTCATGAATTACTGGAGCTATTGTTCCAAAATTGAAATAACGTTTGTTTCATGGCTTGTTCTGAGTTTTGTGCCATCCAGCCAAGAGACAAGACCCATTTATAGTACAATCCTGTACACATGGAGGAAAACCCTGCTGTGTGTGTAAATTCCAGCCTTTTTGCAGCATTTATCTAAGATTAAACTTGGGCCCCGAACACCAGGGGGCTATTAAATAAAATAAATAAAAATATTAGCACATTAAATTCTCTTTTTGGGAGGTGGTTACAAATTTCCTTATCTAATGAGTATTTCAAAGATCCACCAGCAATACAGTATGGCTGTAAATTTATATCCTTATCCTCCAATAACCCTTGGCTTTTTCCCACTCAAAATCCAGCTCTGGAAGGAACTTGGGCTATCTAGCCCAACCTTCTGCTTTGTGCAGAATCTGCTAAAATATTCTAAATGATGCCCTCGACGTGATGTCCCGCTGCCTGGAGGCGGTTCGGGTCTGGATGGGGAGGAACAGGCTTCGACTTAATCCCGACAAGACCGAGTGGTTGTACATACCGGCATCTCGGGCAATCCAGCCTATTCCATCTTTAACTATGGGGGGTGAGGTGTTACCCCCCATAGATAGGGCTCGCAACTTGGGCGTCCTCCTTGACTCACAGCTGAGTTTGGAAGACCACGTAGGAGCTGTGGCCAGGGGGGCTTTTGCCCAGGTTCGCCTGGTGCGCCAGTTGCAGCCCTATCTGGACCAAGATGCCCTACGTACAGTCACTCATGCGCTCGTGACCTCTCGAATAGACTACTGCAATGCTCTCTACATGGGGCTGCCCTTGAGGACCATTCAGAGGCTTCAGCTGGTGCAGAATGCGGCCGCGCGAGTTGTGATGCCCCGATACTCCCATGTAACGCCTCTTCTCCGCGAGCTGCATTGGCTCCCAGTTGTCCTCCGGGTGAGATTCAAGGTGCTGGTGATGACCTATAAAGCCCTAAATGGCATGGGTCCGGGTTATTTACGGGAGCACCTGCTGCTGGCGTCAACTTCCCATCGCCCCGTGCGCTCCCACAGGGAGGGCCTCCTCAGGGTGCCGCCGGTCAGGGAGTGCCGGCTGGTAGCCCCCAGGGGGAGAGCATTCTCTGTGGGCACGCCAGCCCTCTGGAATCAACTGCCTGTGGAGCTCCGGATGGCTCCTGACCTTCGCTCTTTTCTGAAAACCTGGTTATTCGAGCTTGCTGGCCTGGACTGAGGGATTGGGGTTTTAAATTTCATAATTTAATTTATTTTGTTTGGGGCTAAATTTAATTTAATCTATTTTTAACTTTTGTATGTTATATTTTAATTGCCCTGTACACCGCCCTGAGTCCCTCGGGAGAAGGGCGGTATATAAATCTAATAAATAAATAAATAAATAAATAAATAAATAAATAGATAGATAGATAGATAGATAGATAGATAGATAGATAGATAGATAGATAGATAGATAGATAGATAGATAGCTGGCTATACAGGTGGTCCTCCTCCACAACTTGTAACACCAGCTGCCTGCAATTAGTGCAGGTTCGCATCCCACCAGGCTCAAGGTTGACTCAGCCTTCCATCCTTCCGAGGTAGGTAAAATGAGGACCCAGATTGTTGGGGGCAATTAAGCTGACTTTGTAATAATGCCGCTTGGGGTGTGTGTGAAAGCCCTAATAAGCAAGCATATACCTAGAATGAAGGCTACTGCTAAGCTTGTAAGCCGCTCTGAGTCTTCGGAGAAGGGCGGGATATAAATGGAATTAAAATAAAAATAAATAAATAAACTGAGCCCAAAATTTATGTTGCTAAGCAAAGCATTTGCTAACTTGAGTTTCCCCCCATTTTATGACCTTTCTTGCCACAGCTGCTAAATGAATCGCTGCATTTGTTAAGTTAGTCACACGGTCGTTAAGTGAATCTGGCTTCCCCATTGGCTTTCCTTGTCAGAAGGTCGCAAAAGGCGATCACATGACCCCAGGATACTGCAACCGTCATAAATATGACTCAGTTGTCAAGCGCCTGAAGTTTGATCACGTGACTGTGGGGGTGCTGCAACGGTCAGAAGTCTGAAAAACGGTCATACATCACTTTTTTCAGTGCAGTTGTAGCTTCAAACAGTCACTAAATGAACTGTTGTAAGTCGAGGACTGCTAAGCTTGTAAGCCGCCTTGAGTCTTCGGAGAAGGGCGGGATATAAATGTAATAAAAATAAAAATAAATAAATAAAATAATACAGACATGTGAAACACAAGGCCCGGGGGCCGGATCCGGCTCACAAAGTGGTTTCATGTGGCCCATGAAGCCATCCTGGAAACAGTGAGGGAACGGCCTCCACCGCCTTGGCCCTGGCCCAGAGACCCTCCTTCTGCCAGAGACCCTCAGATCTGTCCCACTCCTGCCCAGGCCCCCATAGGCACCCTTGAGGCGAACGATGTAGAGCTGGCCATGCGCACTCTAGCCACGCCCACCCAGTAGGCCACGCCCACCCTGGCTGATGCGGCCCTCAATGAAATTGAGTTTGACACCCCTATTATAATAAGTTGGTATTAAGTGAATGAATGTGTCTTTCTCGCAGGTACCTCTGCTCAGCAGTTGGATGCCACTTTCAGTACCAATGCTTCCCTAGAAATATTTGAACTTGATCTGACAGACCCAGCACTGGATATGAAGTCCTGTGCCACTTTCTCCTCCCCTCATAGGTAAGTCCTGGGTTTTAAAGCTTTATTTCTGCTTTTGAGAATTGCAGCGCGCCGTAGAAAGAGGAAGGGTGGCCCGGTGGCTCAGCAATTGAGACGCTGGGCATGTCGGCTGGAAAGGTTCAAGATCCAAGGACCATGCAACAGAGCAAGCTCCTGTCCTTGTCCCAGCTGCTGCCGTTCTAGCAGTCCGAAAACATGCAAATGTGACTAGATAAATAGGTACCACTTTGATGGGAAGGATACATCATGCTGACCATGTGACTGTGGAAATGTCTTCAGATAGTGCCTTGAAACAGAGATGAACACCTCCCCTTAGGATTAGCAGCGACTAGCAGGGTACGGACGGCAGTTATGTTTATGTTTATGTTTATTGGACTTATATACCGCCCTTCTCCCGTAGGACTCAGGGCGGTTCACAAGGTATTTAAAATAACAATACAAATTACAAAACTTAAGAACAATTAAAATAATTAAATTTAGTCCTTGAATAAAGTATAAAACCCCTGTTAAACTCCAATTAAGACCCAATTAAAATAAAATTAAAATTAAAATTCTCAGTTAAAGGCTGCGTCCGTTTGTCAGTGCTTTTGTAGCTTCAAACAGTCATTAAATGAGTAGTTGTAAGCCGAGGACTACCTGTGCATATTTTTATGGTTTTATTGTTTTTAATGTTTTGAGCTGCCCAGAGTCGCCTTGCAGCGAGACGGGCAGGAAATAAATTTAGTACATAACTACCTATTCTGCACTTGTGGGGCCCGGGAGATGGGATTGGAGAAGGAAGACGCAAGAATTATGCAACAAGCGCAGCTTTCTTAGATTTCATGATGCCTGGATTTAGGCAGCAGAAAGTAAGGCTCTCGGATCCATTATTAGCGAACGTACACTTTACTAAAGCCAAGTGGTTACAGAAGAAGCAAAGCTAGATCTGGGATTTTCGCGCAGAAAGCATATGGTTAACTTTTCCCTTGTTCCCACCTTTCCCCCTGGTTATCTGTGAGTGCCCAGTTAGGTCAGGGGTAGGCAACCTTGGCTCTTTTATGACTGGTGGACTTCAACTCCCAGAATTCCTGAGCCAGCCACGCTGAGGGGAAAGGGAGAGGTTTCCAAGCTGAGCTATGCTGGCTCAGGAATTCTGGGAGTTGAAGTCCACCAGTCATAAAAGAGCCAAGGTTGCCTACCCCTGAATTAGGTGCTAACAAATTGTTTGGGTAACAGTCCCTGTGTTCCCGGCTGGATGGTTTTGCATTCCGTGGTGTGACCCTGGAGCAGCCGGCAGCTCGCATGGGATGGCACGATGTCATAATTTCAATTCCTCTCATGCTAATGCCGCCCCCGCTTATCTCCCACCCCACAATCCCCCTTCCCATTAAGTACGTCAGGCTGACAGCAAGCAATGCGTGGCGTATGCGTTGCTTGCTCTAGCTTCGTCTGCCTTTTCAATTAGTCAGCTGACTTCACAGGTCACACCAAACCATACTACGTTGATCAAGCCATCGTGGTCTTCTTGACTAGCCCTGGGCACTGGTTTAAAACCTACAGAACCTGGAACTGTCTACTGGGTGCATTTAATTAACAGGAAGAATTCTACTGATCTTTTTAGTGAAATTGGTCTCGGCTTTTGATGTCAGTTTTGAGAATATCAGTAAATGCCCCTCAGAATAGCAAGGGAGTTCTGCTTACCTCTAAAGAGGCTAATGCCTCCTTAAGTAACACCAGCTGCCTGCAATTAGTGCAGGTTCGCATCCCACCAGGCTCAAGGTTGACTCAGCCTTCCATCCTTCCGAGGTAGGTAAAATGAGGACCCAGATTGTTGGGGGCAATTAAGCTGACTTTGTAATAATGCCGCTTGGGGTATGTGTGAAAGCCCTAATAAGCAGGCATAGACATAGAATGAAGGCTACTGCTAAGCTTGTAAGCCGCCCTGAGTCTTCGGAGAAGGGCGGGATATAAATGGAATTAAAATAACAAAAAAAAACAACCAACATTTTACTGAAGCCTTGAACCCTGGTTCTTCTATACGCTCCTTATCAGCAGAGGCACCTTGATTTTAAGTGTTGTGTGTGCTGTTTAACACTAACAGGTCAGTCTTTTCCTCTTCAAACATCTTAAAGCAGGGGTCTTCAAAGTTGGCCCTTTTATGACTTGTGGACTTCAACGCCCAGAATTCCTCAGCCGGGCACGCTGGCTGAGGA
Organism: Vipera berus; assembly: GCF_964194415.1. Lineage (NCBI taxonomy): Eukaryota > Metazoa > Chordata > Lepidosauria > Squamata > Viperidae > Vipera > Vipera berus. The sequence continues at coordinate 10,935,383 of NC_138209.1, read as the reverse complement.
ATTCTGGGCATTGAAGTCCACGGCCAAGTTTGAAGACCCCTGTCTTAAAGCAAATAACAAAATGCCCCATTTTTTTGAAAACTAGAAAGTAGATAGGTGAAGAATTTGTACCCTTTGCTTGTTGCTGATCTACGGTTCACAGTACACCATGCTGTTGACCTTAAGCACAGGTTGAGGGTCCCAAGTTCCTCAGCCCAGTCTAAAGTTTTTAAATAAATTAGGTGCCTTCCAGTCAGACTTGACTCCTAATGGCTGCCTAGTTGAATCCATTGTCTTGTCAGTAGTATTGGAAGGGGTTTGGCCTTGCCTTCTTCCTAGTCTGGGATGGAGAGGGACTGGCCCAAACTCAACCAGCTGATTTCATGTCTAAAGCAGGACTAGAATTCACAGTCTTCCTAGGTTTTAGTCTGGTGCTTAATCCACTACGTCAAATGGGCTTTCTTTTACCTAATATAGGATGCTATCATCCGATCTGCTTGTTTCATGTCCCAGTGAAAATCCTGATCCAGGATTTCTGCTGGCGAATAATATCACCTCTCAGAAGAATGGAAGAAAGCTGATAGAAAATATATATATATATTTCTCAATGTTTTTTATCCATGTGTTCTTGACATTGTCTTGCAGGTATCACAAACTCATCTGGAGTCCTCACAAAACAGCATCCGATGGGACTCTTTCAGGGGTTCTTATTGCTGGTGGTGAAAATGGGAATATAATTTTGTATGATCCGGCTAAGATATTAGCTGGTGAAACCGAAGTCATGATTGCTCAGAACGACAAGCATACGGGACCTGTAAGATCTCTGGATGTTAATCTATTCCAGGTTAGATTTTCCTAACGTCTTTTTCATAGTGTCTTCAAAGCATTTCAGATCAAACTTTCCCATTCTGGTTCCCAGGGGCCTGCAACCTTGACAACTTTAAGACTTGTGGACTTCAGCTCCCAGAATTCCTCAGCCAGCATAGCTATGCTGGCCGAGGAATTCTGGGAGCTGAAGTCCACAAGTCTTAAAGTTGTCCAGGTTGCAGTTTCCTGCTGGTTGCCCTCCAAATTTGATACATCATAGTTTCCAGCACTTCCCGAGCCATCATGGTCACTTTTTTGTGAGATGGGCAACCATATAAATTTGATAAATTTAATTAAAACTCATGGGCATTCGCTTCCTCGAAAAAGGTGCTTTTGATCCATTTTAGCTTTTAGCATTTGCTTTGTGTTGCAGACAAATCTAGTAGCTTCTGGTGCAAATGAGTCGGAGATCTACATCTGGGATTTAAATAACTTTGCAACGCCAATGACGCCGGGAACCAAGACTCAGGTACGGGGTTTATATAATGTCTGCGAGGGCTATGAAAATCACTGGATCAGCGGGGTTAAATCTCTGGAGGTTGTGTTGCACTTGTGTTAGGCACAGTTGTATTTGCCTTACCTCTCTGGCAATTTGTCCTGTCTCTGGATTTAGTGGGTGTCCAGTGTTGACTGTTCAAATAAGGAAAATACATTTGATTTCTCCCCCAGTGTATGAATGTTCTAAAAGGCCCAAACGTTCTTAGGTGTTTGCAGGTTATTCTAGAAAAACTGGTTAAAAACAAAACAGTAAGATGCCACTGGGTCAAAGAAGAATCATGTTCCTTAAAATAGCAAATACATAGCATTGTATTTTTTGAGTGTATCCAGGTCCCATGTTGACTCTGAAGGCACATTGGATTCTTAATACCATCTTGTAAATGTGACTTGACAGGTTTTTCCCAGTTATTCTTCTGTTCCATCTACTTCCTGCTTGGTGTTCTTTGCGTTACATACTAGGAATGGAATGGAATGGAATGGAATGGAATGGAATGGAATGGAATAGAATAGAATAGAATAGAATAGAATAGAATAGAATAGAATAGAATAGAATAGAATAGAATAGAATAGAATAGAATAGACATGTCAAACACAAGGCCCGGGGGCCGGATCCGGCCCGCGAAGTGGTTTCATGTGGCCCGCAAAGCCAACCTGGAAACAGTGAGGGAAAGGGACCCGCTGCCTTGGCCCTGGCCCAGAGACCCTCCTTCTGCCAGAGACCCTCAGATCTGTCCCACTCCTGCCCAGGCCCCCATAGGCACCCTTGATGCGAACGATGTAGAGGTGGCCACGCCCACCCAGTAGGCCATATGCACTCTAGCCATGCCCACCCTGGCCATACCCACCCGGCCCCCTGAGGGCAACCACAATGCTGATGCGGCCCTCAATGAAATTGAGTTTGACACCCCTGGAATAGAATATAGCTGGAAGGGACCTTAGAGGTCTTCTAATCCAGCCACTTGCTCAAGCAGGAGAACCTATACCATCTCAAACACGTGACTGTCTAATTTCTTCTTAAAAACCTCCAGTGAGGGAGCGCCCACAATTTCTGGGGGGGTAAGCTGTTCCACTGGTTGATTGTCCTCACTGTCAGGAAGTTTCTCCTTAATTCCAGGTTGCTTCTCTCCTTGATCAATTCCCAACCATCGTTTCTCGTCCTTCCCTCTGGTACTCTGGTGAACAACCTGGCCCCCTCTGCCTTGTGGCAGCCCCTCAGATACTGGAACACGGCTATCATGTCTCCCCTATTTTTTCTTTTCTTTAGACTAGCCAAACCCAAGTCCCATAGCCGTTCTTCATATGTTTTAGTCTCCAGGCCTTTAATCATCGTAGTTGCTCTTCTCTGAATTTTTTTCCAAACTCTCCACATCTTTCCAGGAGACAAAAAGCTAACTCGTTCATGGTGCATAGTAAGTATTAAGCTAAGGAAGGTTGCATCAATTTCCTAACTTTTTTTCCCCCAACAGCCTCCTGAAGATATCAGCTGTATTGCCTGGAACAGACAAGTCCAACATATCTTGGCCTCTGCGAGCCCCAGTGGCCGTGCCACTGTGTGGGATCTCAGGAAGAATGAGCCGATCATCAAAGTCAGCGACCACAGCAATCGGGTAGCTATTCAGCTCTGGGGTTAAATTTATATCTTAAATGCAACAGATCAGGAAAAAAAATAATTTGGGGGAATAATTAGAAAGTTACAGGTAGTCCTTGATTTACAACAGGGGTCTTCAAACTTGGCCCTTTTATCACTTGTGGATTTCAACTCCCAGAATTCCTCAGCCAGCGTGCCTGGCCGAGGAATTCTGGGAGTTGAAGTCCACAAGTCACGAAAGGGCCAAGTTTGAAGACCCCTGATTTACAACCACAATGGAGCCCATAATTTACGTTGCTAAGTAACACATGAGTTTTGCCCCATTTTACAAGCTTTTTTTTTTGTGCCACGGTTGTTAAGTAAATCACAGCAGTTGTTAAGTTAGTAACATGATGACTAAGTGAATCTGGCTTTCCCAATTGACTTTGTTTGTTAGAAGGTCGCACAGGTTGATCACATGACCCCAGGGTACTGTGACCATCATAAATACTACCCAGTTGCCAAGTGTCTGAATATTGGTCACGTGGGCATGGGGATACTATTAGCCCATTAAATTCTCTTTTTGGGGGGAGGTTACAAATTTCCTTATCTAATGAGTGTTTCAAAGATTCACCAACAGTATAGTTTGCTGTACAGTTATATCCCTATCCTCCAATACCCTTTGCTTTTCCCCACTCAAAATCCTCTGCAAACTCACCATCACCAATGTAAAATAACTGTTATGGAAGTTACAGTTTGATACAGTTCAGGTTGTACAATCCTTGCATTCTCCCCCCTCGTTTTTAAGTATTTGAGATGATCCTCTACGTCAGTGATGGCAAACCTTTTAGAGACCGAGTGCCCAAGCCGCAAACCAAAACCCACTTATTTATTGCTAAGTGCCAGGGCCACATCAGCATTGGGGTGCCCTCGGGGGGACAGGGAGGCGCTTCTGAGTGCCACCTCTGGCACGCAAAAACTGGGGGGGGGGTACAAAAATGGACCACTGTGCTCTAAGGCACAAAATCAGCTGCTACCGTGCCACGGGGTGCAGATACAAGGCTGGGCGGGGCTCCTGCTCCGGGCGGCGGCGGTGGTCTGATGGGCCTGCGGCTGGCAGCAGTGGCGTGCGTGCCAACAGAGAGGGCTCTGAGTGCCACCTCTGGTACGCGTGCAATAGGTTCGCCACCACTGCTCTACGTGAAGCCACATGTAGGTAGAGCGCATGTTCATTTATGGTATGTGGCCAGGGTGTGTGCCTAACCTCCCCATCTTACAGATTAATTTTTGGCTTGTTAAGAGTGTGAGCCAGCTGTTTCATAAATATGCAGGGGGATTGCCCTTCTGATCTCTCTGAGATTTTTCACATTCTGCACGTTGATTGCAGTTGTTGCAGTCAGCATGCAGGACTACGTGTTGAATATGTTTTGCTAAACAAAGAAAAGTATTGCTGGAAATTACTAGTATTTCTAAGTAAGAGAAGCCATCTGCTAAAGGAGCTTGCAAAAGAGAAACAGTTTTATAATGAGCAGTGTGGCGGCCTAGGGGTGGAGCTCTCACCTCACAGTCAGGAGGCTGTGAGTTTGATCTTACCTAGAGGCAGATATTTCCTCTCTCTCTGGGCACCAAGAAAAAATATTTGCTGTGAACTCCGCGTAGGCGTCAGGAAGGACATCCAGCCAGTAAACGCTCAGCTCCACTCAGTCATCTCGACTCCATCCCAATGCAAGGGATTACACAGGGTTGTTGTTGTTGTTGTTGTTTAAAAAATGAACACTAGTTATACCATTTCAGATGCATTGCTCAGGGCTGGAATGGCATCCTGAGGTCGCCACGCAAATGGTTCTGGCTTCAGAAGATGACCGCCTACCCGTAATCCAGATTTGGGATCTGAGATTTGCATCTTCTCCTCTTCGTGTTCTTGAAAACCATGCAAGGTGCATAAAATACAGATTTGATGTATTTGGCTAGAAAGGCTGGTGGAGATGTTAGGCCAAAATATATTGACAGATTTTCATCCGGGGGTGGGGGTGGGGTGTTGGCAAAACAACGATGAAATAATGTTGGAAAATAAATATACAAAGCAGATGATTGGAGATACATATTTTTGATCAGCATTCGGAATAAGATTTTATTTTATTTGAGAAAAGGGCCAAAAAGTGGACTCTTGAGCATTTTGGTTAATTATTTTGGAGTTTTTGTTTATGACGAGGGCCCTTTTAGTCTTTATCTTTCCTCTTTCAAATTTTAATGTCCCATTGATATCAGTTACATATTTGCAATGTTTGGTTAGTTTGATAAGCATTTATGTATATATTTTACACAGAGGTATTTTGACAATTGCTTGGAGTATGGCAGATCCTGAACTACTGTTGAGCTGTGGAAAAGACTCTAAAATCCTTTGTTCCAATCCAAATACAGGAGAGGTATTTGCTTTTAAGTAACATTTACATTTTAAAAATTGAAAAATATGTCTTAATTTGGGCAGTGCATAAAGAGCTCATCACCTTTTCATTATTAATTTGCATCAAAGATAACTTGTGACAACCAACTTTTTAAATTTTTAGGATCCTAATGAAAAAATGTTCAATTTAACTCTTTTGGGTGTTTTTTTTTAAAAAAAACTATTTGTGTAACTTGAATATAATGTTTACTATCTATTTGGTGATGTGATTTTGGGCGCAGGTTGGCTTAGAAAAGCTTGCATGTTACTGTTTTATCTACTGAAGAAATTAATGAAACAAGGATACATAATAAAACACAGAGTTCCTTTTAAAGTCTAGTAATTGTAATTGTAAATTACCTTGACTTACAGTGGCAATTGGGACCAGAATTTCCATTGCTAAGCAGTGTTTTTGTAAAGTACACCTGCATCATTTATCAGTAGGAGACTTTGTGGTCCTGGTTGCCATTATTAACTGAATCTAATGGTTGTTAAGCAAAGCAATTTCCTGCCGGCTTGCAATAACGAAGTCAGTGGGGAAGCCAGCAGGAAATCGCAAGTCCGTGATAGCTTTTAGGCAGGCCAGCAAGCAATAAAGGAGCTGAGGGGGAGGTGCACTGTAGGGCCAGGGAGAGTATGCAAGGATGTGATGGAGCCTGGAGGTCGTGGGAGGGTATATGCTTAATTCTACATCTTGCTCGGAATATTAAGGCATGGCACCGACCAATTTTGCACTTGTTCGTTTTGGCAGCCCTAGTTGTCCTTCTTCCTTTCTTCTGATCACAGGTGTTGTATGAGCTTCCTACCTCTACTCAGTGGTGCTTTGATGTGCAGTGGTGTCCCAGGAATCCCGCCCTTCTCTCTGCTGCCTCTTTTGACGGGAGGATCAGTGTTTACTCAATCATGGGAGGAAGCACAGCCAGCCTGCGACAAAAACAAGCGGACAAGGTATCTGATTTTTGAAAACGGGGGGGAAAGGCAGGTTTTGCAGTTTATGATGAAATGCATAAAAAGAAATGATCGAAATGTTGGCTGTCTCCGAACCCAGTGTTCTTGGCTTCTCGACGAGACTGTACATGTCCCCCTGCCAAGGAGGAACAGATGGGATGCTGATCAGTTCTAGCGGTTCTTCGGCTGTGTGTTCGTTTCACCCTCTACTCCGCTATTTCTCAACCGTGGCAACTTTTAAGATATGTGGAGTTCAGCTCCCAGAATTCTCCAGGCAGTCATCCATGCTGGCTGGGGAATTCTGAGCCGTGAAGTCCCAGACCTCTTGAAAGTTGCCAAGATTCAGAGACGTTGTTCAAACCCCTTTAAAATCCCTTACTTAACAATCCTTTGATTTTAGAAACCATTGTAGAAAGCACGTTTGATAAACGGTAGTCAGATTCTGACACAAAACGTTTGCCCTGGAATTGGATCGAGCTAAAGAACAAGGAATTTGTTATGTATGGGGTGTGAGCAGCAGCTCTGCAGGTACCACCAGGTGGCGCTGTGCTGTGGCCGGATTGGCTGAAAGGGTTTCGGCGGGAGATATGGACGGATGGATTGGCCAGAGTGTCACCTGGCTAGGTATATAAGGGGTCCAGGTAACCCCCTTTGTTCATTACGTGCCTATCACCAATAAAGAGCTGACATGCGGTACTCATCTGCCTCTTCATTGCCATGTGGTCCACAACCCACTACACAATAGAATTGTTGTCTCTTTCTCTTCCGTTTTCAAAAGCTCTCCTCATCTTTTGGCAATCTTGATCCCTTTGGAATGGGGCAGCCCCTTCCTCCATTGCAGCTCCCACAACAGACCGTCCAACAGAGCACAGTTCTGCCTCTGAAGAAACCGCCCAAGTGGATTCGCCGACCAGTGGGTGCATCTTTCTCAGTAAGTCTCTGCCATTCAAATAAAAAGAGGAGATCTGGCAGTTAGCGATCAGTTTTCTGCAGGGTGCTTCATAGAAATCTGTGGGTCTTTAGAGAAACCCTGGTGTAGCATAAGCCATCCATCACATCTTAGGCAGAAGAATTTTTTTTAAAAAAATTATTTATCCAATGCCAAGGCCACCTAATTTCTTGACACTCTGGACAGCTTGTAGATAAGAAGAGCAAAGCAATGCATATTAAAAAAAAACAAAGTTAAAGCCAAGTACCTATTACCATATCAGGTGGACATGCCCTAAAGCTAAAAGATTATGGTCAAAAATACACTTATGGTTGGAGAAAATGACTAAAAAACTTAACAGATTTTAAGCCAGAATTATTTTTGTTAGGAATAATGGGAGCAAATTATGAGAAAGTAAGTCTCTATATATTTAATTTTACATGTGCTAACTGAGCAAGAATTGTATTTGCTCAATATTGGAACAATGAAAATTTACCAACTGAAGAAGAACTAATTAAGAAAATTTTAGAGTGTGCAGAAATGGATAGACTGACTTTAAAGATAAAAGAGAAAGAAGACTCAGTATATTTAAGAACATGGGATAATTTTTATCAATGGCTATAAAAATGAGTTAGGGAGAAAGGAATGTGATATGTAACATTGAATATATACTAGTAAGAAAACTATTGAGCAATTAACATATTGTTTATGATTGATTGACTGATTTCATGGCTGGCCAGGAGAACAGAGCAGAGTGTTATAAACCAAATATAGTACAGGAAGCCTTTGAATTACAACCATTTCTTTAGTGACTATTCAAAGTTACAATGGCATTGTAGGGTCATGTGGCACTGGGGTCACGTGATTGCCATTGCAACCTTTTCAGCAATCAGACTGATTCATTTAATGACTACATGGTTCACTTAGCGGCTAAAATGATTTACTTAACAACTGTGGCAAACAAGGTGATAAAATCAGGCCAGATTCTCTTAATCACCTTGGTCCCAAGTGTCGTAAATCAAGGATTACCTTATAGCAATAGCACTTAAGACTTATATACCGCTTCATGGTGTTTTACAGCCCTCTCTAAGCGGTTTACAGAGTCAGCATATTGACCCCCAACAATTTGGCTCCTCATTTTACCGAACTCGGAAGGATGGAAGGCTGAGTCAACCTTGAGCCATTGAGACTCGAACTGCCAAACTGTACATACATACATACATACATATATACATACATACATACATACATACATACATACATACATATATATGTGGGTGTGGGTGTGGTGTACACATATATGTATATGTGTATGTATATGGGTGTATATTGACCCCCAACAATTTGGCTCCTCATTTTACCGAACTCGGAAGGATGGAAGGCTGAGTCAACCTTGAGCCATTGAGACTCGAACTGCCAAACTGTACATACATACATACATACATACATACATACATACATACATATATATATATATATATATATATATATATATATATATATATATATATATATATGTGGGTGTGGGTGTGGTGTACACATATATGTATATGTGTATGTATATGGGTGTATATGTGTGTATATATATGTATAGGTGTATATATATGTATACATACACACTCAATCTCTCACACATTTATATTGTGTGTGTGTGTGTAATTCACCAGTATTTTTCATATTGTCAATTCCTTGTGAAGCAACCCAAAAGTGCTTGCTTTAAGACTACCTAGTTGTATGGATATGTGTGGGTAACAGTAACACTGGTTGCTTGAATTCCAGTTTGGAGGGAGACTAGTCACTTTTGAGAACAGCAAGACTCAACAGCAAGGAGACAATCCCCAGCAGCGCTACCATGTCTACATTAGTCAAGTTGTCACTGAGAAGGAATTCTTGAACCGGTCCAACCAGCTGCAAGAAGCTGTCCAGGCTGAAGCCTTCATCAGCTACTGTCAGAAGAAAATCGATGCAGCCAAAAACGACTTTGAGAAGAGCGTGTGGTCATTCCTCAAGGTGATTTTCAGGGTTGATTGCATACAGAATCTCTCACTCACTTTAAACAAACAAGAGGCATGTAGTAGTCAGATCCAGAGTGGGAAATATTTTTGGATCCGTCATTAGGCCCCAGAATACATAAGTCCTTGACTTATGACCAGTTGCTTTCACAAGCATTCTGAGTTACAACAGACCTATTTTGGATCTACTTACGACCCAGATTCAAAATTCCAGTGCTCACCCTTAAAGGGGGCACGTGAACAAACTTCAACTGCTCAACAACTTTGCTGCATTTATTGCCGTTTGCAACATCTTGTGGTCATGTTTTATGACGGTTTTGCCAAAAACCGGGCCTCACTTTTAGTTTTTGGCAAAACAATGCCCATAGCAAACCATTGGTCCACTTAATGACTGCTCAAAAAAAAGGTTATAAAATTGAGTAGATCACGTGCCTGGCCTGTTTTACAACTTTTGTGACTCACAGCTGCAGTGAGCAGGCTCCATGACAGTCATAAGTCGAGGATTACCTGTAATGAAAGTGTCCGTGCTGGACCAGCCACAACCTCATCCACTTCATAGTCGCATGCTTCATCAAGTAAAATGATGAATCAAAAGATAAACTTATATTTTCCTTGCTATACTCAACTAGGGATTTACGAAGTGTTCAAAAGCGGTGGTTCACATCCCAGAATAGTACATATAAAGCACTTCCTTTTGAATCATTAAAGGCACCATGTCATTTGTGAGTTTGGGCGGCTGCTTCAGAATCTGCTCTTCGTTGTCTTGGCACACAGAGTCCTGCTTTGGCGAGAAAAAGGCCTTCAGAGACTGCCAGAAATCACTTCCAAGCAGCCATGCAAGTCCTGGAGATGACAAATAGCTGCTTAGTGATTTGAAAAGAGGTGATTTATGCATGCCTCTGCAAATTGTAAAGCAGCAGGCCTTCACTTCCTGTTTGTTGACGGTTCTGACAAGGTGGAGGTAGTTCTTAATGATCTACCTGTGTGGAGAGCAGTAGATTGTGTAGGATCTGGCTTACAAGGCAGCAGTTTTTTGGGGGGATGATGTTGAGTTTCTAGGGTCCTTCAGATGGATCAACGTTTCTAAAACTCAGCCCCCTAAGCAGTCCATTTGGCCAGCTCACAGCAATCTTCCCCCAGATAGTTTCCATCTCCTGGAAAATGGGTTGATCCTTAGAAATAATAGATCTTGAAAAGGTGGCATTTTGTTGAGTTAATCTATGAAACTACTCACAAATTTCAGGAAGAAGAGTTAAGTGAGGACAGAAAATAAATCCAGTTTGCCTTCATTTTCCTACCATTTTCCCCCCATGTAGAGCTAGAGTAGAACAGAATAGATTAGAATAAAATAACAGAGTTGGAAGGGATTGGAGGTCTTCAGGCCCAACCCCCCTGCTTAGGCAGGAAACCCTATACCAGGGGTAGGCAACCTTGGCTCTTTTATGACTCGTGGACTTCAACTCCCAGAATTCCTGAGCCTATACCAAGGGTCCCCAACCCCTGGTCTGTGGACCAGTGGCATGCCAGCAACCGGTCCGCACAAACAAGCAAATCCCTAACTTTGGGATGCAGGCAGCACACAAAACCACGCAGTCTCCGGTCTGTAGAAAAACCTTTCTCCACGGAACCAGTCCTTGGTGCCCAAAATGTTGAGGACCTCTGCCCTATATATACCATTTCAGACAAATGGTTGTCCAATCTCTTCTTAAAAACTTCCAGTGTTGGAGCAACTTCTGGAGGCAAGAGGTTCCACCAATTAATTTTTCTAACGGTCAGGAAATTCCTCCTTAGTTCTAGGTTGCTTTTCTCCTTGATTAGTTTCCATCTGTTGCTTCTTGTCTTGCCTTCAGGTGGAGAATAGCTTGACTCCCTCTTCTTTGTGGCAGCCCCTGAGGTATTGGAACACTGTTATCACGTCACCCCTAGTCTCTCTCTTCATTAAACCAGACATACCCAATTCCAGCAACCGTTCTTTATGGCTGATTTTGTTGCCCTCTGTCAAGGTGTCATTTAAAATTTACCATACTGCACACTTAAGTATTTGGCAAAGGCGCATCTTGTACTAGCCTCTCTCTCAAATGCCTTTTCTGGTGTGTGTGTTTTTTTTGAAGGTGCATTTTGAAGAAGACTCGCGTGCCAAATATCTGGAACTCTTGGGGTACAAAAAGGATGGTTTGGGACAGAAGGTAAATGTTGCTATGTTGCATTTTTAAGAACTACATTAGAAGTTTTAAGGGACGCGGTGGCTCAGTGGGTTAGGACACTGAGCTTGTCGATCAGAAGGTCGGCAGTTTGGCGGGTCGAATCCCGAGTGCCGCGTAGCAGACCGAGCGCCTGTTACTCGTCCCAGCTTCTGCCAACCTAGCAGTTCGAAAGCACGTAAAAATGCAAGTAGAAAAACAGGGACCACTACAGTGGGAAGGTAACAGTGTTCCGTGCGCCTTTGGCGTCTAGTCATGCCGGCCACATGACCACGGAGACGTCCTCAGACAAGCGCTGGCTCTTCAGCTTTGAAACGGAGATGAGCACCGGCCCCTAGAGTCGGAAACAACTAGCACGCATGTGCGGGGGAACCTTTACCTTTACCTTTAGAAGCATTTATTAATTGCCTTTGGGGTTTGGTTTGGAAGAAATCATGAGGAAAATAGATATGGCAAGAACTAGCCTTTCACCTCTCGATAATTTTAAAGAGCCTGTTCTCTGATTAATAAAGTGCTCAGGAATTACTAGGAATTAATGAAATTAACAAATTATGAAATTCCTAGTAATTGCTTGAAATACCATCCCTTTTTTTGCTCATAGTTTCTTAGTCTAAAGCAGCCTTTCCCCAACCTTTTTTTTAGCCTGTAAGAACTCTTGAAATAATTTTGGGGCTTAGGTTATCTCTGCCTAAAAATTGCAAAGCATGCAAAAACTTCACAATACAAGTCATGTCTAACCTAGACAGTCCACATTTTCCAGCATTTACAAGAGCAGCAAAACAACCTGTGGGCACCTGAGTTGCACTGCATAAAACATTCCAACCGCTGCTAATGCCAGGACTATGCAGCGCACTCAGCTCAAAAAACATGGTTTTTTGTTTTGTTTTGTTTTTGTTTCAATCACCATTTCATGTGGACCCAAGTCGAAAAAAAGTAGTCTTTATTATTCAAAGACATCGCAAAGTGTTTTTTGCTTGATTATATCATTCATCTGGGTCAACTAACACAAGGATAAGTGGATGATCAGGGAAGGAAAAAAAATCATGGCATTTTTAGTATTGCTTTTGTTGTTTCAGTATTATCACTCAAGATCTGACTTCAGATAAATTGAAAATATTTAATATTTTTGCCTGTTTTTTAAAGAAGTGAAAAATTGACTTCATTCTCCAAAATAAATGTTACGCCGCTTGTTTTATTTCCTTAGATTACTTCAACTCTTGCTAAGGAGAGTTCTCGGGGCAAAGATCAAGATGAGGTAAAACAACAACAACAATCTAGTGCAACTTGTTTTTTAATTTGATGAAGGTTGGAAAGTAGCATTCTCCTACTTTGACTTTATTGCAAACCAGTGCTTATGTAGTGAAAAAAACGTAAAATCCTGTCAGCGCAACACCCATTAAGGGAAAACATTGGTCTCTTCAAAAGGATGTCATGAAGACCCAGTATCCATTCCAATTTGTTAATTTTACCCTAAACTATGATTTCACATGCTGGGTACATACAGGTCCATTTCCAGTGTGAATCATTTCAAAGGATTACAAAGCTATAGTTTTTATTGCTCGTCCTGTATGAAAGCTAAATGCTGTCTCAAGTTGAGCTGGGTATTCTCTTGCTGTTCTCCCTTGTATACCTCCTTAAATCCCAGTTTGTCTCCCTATTTCATCCCAAAATTTCCTCCTCATTCTTCTGCAGTTATAGTCTGTCTTTCTTCTTTTCTTCCTTATTTATGGCATGTTTTCTCTTTCTATAGTTATTTGATTTTGATATTTTTTACTTTATTTTTTTCCTTTTATACATGATAGGTAGATAGATTAGATTAGATTGTATACTTATTTTAGATTATCTTTATCTCAATTTCAACACTGTTTTTCTCCTAGAAGCATGCATAATAGGGCCTGCTAAATGGTTAAGAAATCCATCAGTAACTCTGCATAATAAGAACAGAGTTGAAAAATGAACTTTGGAGTAGCTAAATAAATAAACGAAACAAAGCAGAAGGAATTTTATTATCCAATACAAGGAAAGGTATATTCAGGTTTTCTTTGAAACCAGTGTCTGTTTGCATGCTTTCAAAAGATTCAGGAAAGACCCCATGGTCGAACCTCTGAAAGTGAAGGGAGTGTCCCAAAAAGAGTTAGTGATGGATTTCTTAACCACTTAGCAGACCCTATTAAGATCTATTTAGAACGTTAATCCAGTCAACCCCAAATTTGTCTGACTATGAAAAAGGCTCCTTCAACCTGGCACTGTGTAAATATGTCAGATCAGAATTCCCTTCATATATATATATATATATATATATATATATATATATATATATATATATATATATATATATATATATATATATATATATATATATATATATATATATATATATATATATATATATATATATATATATATATATATATATATATATATATATATATATATATATATATATATATATATATATATATATATATATATATATATATATATATATATATATGCATGTTAGGGGAGCTGTCGTATGACATGTCTGTAAGGTGCCAAATAGGCAAAAGATGTTCTAGAACAGTGGTTCTTAAACTGGAGGTAATTACCCCCAAGGAGGAGGAGCGGAGGCTCAGTTTAGTAGGAGGTGAGTTCTGCTCCAGCGGTTCGAGTCCTAGCACTGCGTGGCAGGGATGAGCTCCTGTCACTCACCTCCGCTTCTGTCCCCCTAACAGTTTGAAAGCATGTTCTATGCAAGTAGATAGAGAGATACCCCTTCGGTGGGGAGACGAGCTAGTGCTCTGTGAAGGCAATCAGATTCCTGGTAGCTCTGAACCTTCCCACTTGCAGGGCCTGTTTGTGAGGCAGTTCCGGGAAGGGAGGGGGCCTTGGGTGATGCTGCAGAAAGAGCCACTCTTTCTGTCTGGGACGAAGACAGCTCGCCCTCCTGTGGCACACCTTGGAAATGCGCAAGCGTGTCCTATAACAGGGCCGATATCTTGGCAAGCCAAACCACTACACTAGCATTGTGGGTCTCCTGGCTAATGTAACAGTGCCATACAATAATAATAATAATAATAATAATAATAATAATAATAATAATAATAATAATAATAATAATAATTGATAATTGATAATTGATAATTGATAATGATAATGATATAATTACCCCTTCAAGGAGAATATCTGGACGTATTCTGAGGGCAGTGGAACATTTTGTACTTGCTTGTTTGTGAACTGAAGACCCAGTTTGGGGACTGCTCTTGTGGAGATATTTGTGTAAAATAACGGAGTCTGATTTTTTGTGGGGATAATAGCATTCAAGATAAGGAAAAGGAGTAATTGGATCAAACAGTTTAAGAATCATTGTTCCAGAGGATCCTATACAAACCAGAACAGATAGTCCTCAACTTAACTGCAGTTTGTTTAGTGACCATTCCAAATTACAACGGCACTGAAAAAAGTGACTTACGACCGTTTTTCACACTTTGGATCATTGCAGCATCCCCATATGTCAAAATTCGGATTTTGGCAACTGGCTCCTGTTTTATGACCGTTGCAATATCCTGTGGCGGGGGGGGTCACGTGATCCCCTTCGGTGCCCTTCTGACAAGTCAATGGGGACGCGAGATTCACTTAATAGTCATGTTACCAACTTAACAACTGCGGCGATTCACTTAACAACTGGAGCAAGAAAGGTCGTAAAATGGGGTAAAACTCACTGAACAAATGTCTCACTTAGCAACAGAAATGTTGGCCTCAATTGTGGTCGTAAGCCGAGGACTACCTGTATGGTTTTATTTTAAGTCTCTTAATTTCAAGAACCTCGAGATTTTCTGCAACTGAGGAAAATGCCCGCATGGCAATGCTTCTCCATGGTGACAGGTCTTCTGGAACTCCTGTACACAAATATGTCTTCTTTCTATCGGCTCTTGTAGAAAGCGTATTCCTTTTTTAAAATCTGTATGACTGGGAAACGCCAGGAGTCACCGGAATCAGGAAGTCTAAAAACGCTTGCAAGTAAATAAATGAACAACGGACCAGTGCAAAAGGTCATACAAAGTTCTGCTCAACTTTCAGAATGCCGAAATTTCCTCTTACTCCACTACCCCGTTGTCTCTTGTCTCTAACTCTGGCTTCTGCTACACTGCCTCACCTTGCTCCTTTATTGGTGTGGGTCGAAGGTTTTCTGTTACATTCTAACAAGCGGTAGATATTTTGATTCTTCAGAACGAGAAATGTTGAAAGAAAGAAAAAAAACAGGGTTCTTCTCCTTGTTGCTATAACTCTAGGTTTACTAATATTACACCTCTTGGAGGGATCTTGGGGCTACCTGGGGCTATTTGCAGTGGTTAAGGAGTTGGTTTCTTTGCTTTAATCTTTGAAACGTCCTCTTCATATCTGTGGGAAAGGCTCATGAAGAATTTGAACAGCCAGCCCAGCTTGATGGTGGAGAAGATCTCGCTGCTAAGGACCAGCTGTTGGCAGAGGTATTCGTCCCCTTTTGTGCTAAACATGCAAACTGACTTGCATTTATAGCAAATGCGAGGGATTTTGCACTGGTTCCCAACTAACCTCTTTGCTGATGGGTCTACCTGTGGCCTCATGTCGATACGTACAGTCCTCGACTTAGAAAAGTTCATTTAGTGACTGTTCAGATTTACAACGGCACTGAAAAAAGTGACCTATGACCCTTTTTCACACAACCTCTGAAGCGTCCCCACGGTCATGCGATCAAACCTCAGACGTTTGGCAACTGACTCGTACTTGTGACGGTTGCATCTGTCCCCGGGTCAGGCGATCGATCCCCTCTTGCGACCTTCCAACAAGCAAAGTCAATGGGGGAAGGCGGATTGACTTAGCAGCCGTGTTACCAACTTAGCAAATGCAGCGATTCACTTAACAGTTGTGGCAAGATAGGTTGTAAAATGGGGGAAAAAATTCACTTAGCAACTGTCTCGCTTAGCAAGAGAAATTTTGGGGCTGAATTGACCTAAGTCGAGGACTACCTGTAATTTAACAGATGCTGTCATTTTATATAGAGATAAATGCCAGCAAGAGAGGGTGACCGAGTAGGAGAATGTCCTTAAGAACTGAGCAAGGCCGTATGTTCTGTACACCAGGGGTCCCCAACCCCCAGTCCTTGGACCGGTACCAGGCCGCAGCATGCCAGCAACCAGTCCGCACAAACAAGTAAAGCCCCATCTGTGGGATACAGGCAGCACACAAAACCACACACACTCCAGCCCGTGGAAAAACCTCTCTCCACAGAACCAGTCCCTGGTGCCCAAAAGGCTGGGGACCTCTGGTTTAGGAGTCTCCTGCTTAAACAGGGGCTTGGACTAGAACAAGAGTCCCCAACCTCTGATCAGTGGACCGGTACCAGGCCGCAGCATGCCAGCAACCAGTCCGCACAAAGAAGCAAAGCACCATCCATGGGATGCAGGCAGCACACAAAAACCACATCCCCCCCTCCGGCCCGTGGGAAAACCTCTCTCCCCGGAACCGGTCCCTGGTGCCCAAAAGGTTGGGGACCTCTGCTGTACACTAAATGCTTTACAGCAAACATGGATTTTTGCAGCTTGAATAAGCATGCCACTTAACACAAGTTACACATGCTGTGAAAGGAAATGTCCCACCTGTGAGCAACAGGCCTTGTTGGCTCTCCGAATTCCAATTTTGTGGCTCTTGGGAGCTCTGTTGGCCGAATGCCTGGTTTCCTTTCACTGAATTGCCTTCCTCCCGTCTCCTTACTGATTTAGCAAGAAGGAAGATTTTCAAGCTTTCTCTTCAGGAGACAGAACAAAGGGAGTAGCATGTCATCAGATGTATGAGCCTGGCTCTAGATCAGACATGTGAAACTCGCGAGGTCACCTGACGTCACGCAACGTATCAGAGCCTTTTCGCCATTGCCGGCAACGGGGTGGGCGCGGCTTCTGGATGACGCGTCCGGCCCGCGGGCTGGCAGTTTGACACCCCTGCTCTAGATTTTCAACTGTATCAAAATAAGGACTACTCCACGCAAGAAATGTAGATTTTGACCTTACGTTGAATTTGATGGGATCACAGGGATTGTGTTCCCATTTCTGTCTCTTAGTACTTCCACCAGTTCATTTAGTCACTATTCCCAGTTAAAATGGCAATGAAAAAAAGTGACGTAGGACTGTTTTTCACGCTTAAAACCATTGTAGCAATTTTGATCAGGTGATCAAAATTCAGACACTTGGCAACTGACTCATATTTACGACGTGTTGCAGTGTCCCGGGTTCATGTGATCACTTGGTAACCTTCTGGCAATCAAAGTCAGTGGTGAAGCCAGATTCATTTAACTTTACTAATTTAACAACTGCAGTGATTCACTTAACAACTGTGGCAAGGAAGGTCATAAAATGGGGCAAAACTCTAACAAATGTCTCACATAGCAACAGAAATGTTGGGCTCATTTATGGCCAGTCAAGGACTACCTGTCTTATCTGGGCTTGTCTTTAAACTGAGACCGTATTCAACTTACCTTCAGAGTTTAGCCATATCTGTCTTAGCAGCATCCTTGCTTCAAGGATGTAGCCTGCCGCGATTGGATTTTGGGGAAATAAATGTTATGAAGCTGATGTACATTTTGTACCTATAGATCAGGGGTCGGCAACCTCGGCTCTTTTATGACTCGTGGACTTCAACTCCCAGAATTCCTGAGCCAGCTATGCTGGCTCAGGAATTCTGGGAGTTGAAGTCCACGAGTCATAAAAGAGCCGAGGTTGCCGACCCCTGCTATAGATCATCCTCAACGTAGGACTGGTCTCTTAGCGGCCAACCCGAGGGGACTTGCTACCTGGTTTCAAAGTTCTGATGGACACACACACACACACACACACACACACACACACACGGCTGTATTTAGGCTGCTCGCCATCTGGCCTACATTTAGGGCTGTTTCCCGTGTTCCGCAGTCACACGACAACATTTTTGCCAGAAACAACCCACAGCGAGCAATTGGTTTGCACAACAGTTGGGTCATTAACAACTTCTGCAAAAAAAGATTGTAAAATTGGGTCAATGAGATCAGTGGCCTGTTTTATGACCATCACGACTCACAACCATAAGGGGCAGGCTCCATTAGGATTGTAAGTTGAGGACTATCCATCACTAAACATACCATTGTGTGCCATCAGCTCCTAGAGTACTTTCAAAATGACAATTTGATAATGGGGAGTTTTGTCAAATGATTATACACCCAGTGCCGTGCCTGTTTGCTCAAAACCTAAGTCCCATGCTGTTCATTCCCAAAGATGAATGGGCAGAAGGCAGAACTGTAAACATACAATTTCTCATCATAGTGAGCAGGAAAAAAACCAATGATTGTAAAGTGGCAGTTCTCATTTCAGTGCAGCTGTGTCATAAGGCTTCCATTATAAAGCACATTATGATTAGGATGCATTTAAATAACACATTCTGAACCTCTGCTAAGCTGCATTATTTTTCCCTTCCAGAGTCAAAATGCTGAGGTCGATTCACTGCAACCCACAAACGAAACCTTTAACATTTCTGTCACCGGAGGTAATATATATATATTTATATATAATTTACATAGCATCATGTAGTTAAAATGTTCTACATTTGATTATAGGATTGTGGTGGTGGTGATGACCGTTGTCTTTCTTGGTTTGTTCTCCTTAATACAGACATTGATGGTTTGATCACTCAGGCTTTGCTGACGGGGAACTTTGAAAGCGCTGTTGACCTTTGCCTGCATGACAATCGCATGGCTGATGCCATCATTCTTGCCATAGCTGGTGGCCAGGAGCTGTTATCCAAGACGCAGAAGAAATACTTTGCAAAAACAAGAGGAAAAATTACCAGGGTGGGTGGACTTTTTTCAGTTGGAAGCAATAACAAAACTTACATATGGCAAATCTGTTGATTATCTCCCTTCTCCCCCAAAAGTCAGGCAATCCAGAAAACATACCTTAGTAGGTATGTAGAAATAGTCCTCAACTTACAACCATTCGTTTACTGACTGTTCAAAGTTACAACTGTACTAAAACAAAGTGACTTATAACCATTTTTCACACTTACGACCGTTGCAGCATGGCCCCAGGGTCATGTGATCAACATTCGGATGCTTGTCAACTGGCTCACATTTATGACAGTTGCAGTGTCCCGGGGTCACCTGATTCCCCATTTGCGACCTTGTGACAAGTCGATGGGGAAACCAGATTCACTTAACAACCGTGTGACTGAACAACTGCGGTGATTCACTTAACAAATGGGGTAAGAAAGGTCATAAAATGGGGCAGAACTGGCTTAACAAATGTTTCACTTAGCAACAGAAATTTTGGGCTCAATTATGGTCATAGGTTGAGGACTACCTGTATGACCAACAGTGAAACCAACTCAGTGCACCACATGAACATAATGACATACGATGTGAGCTGAGTTCTATAGAAGCTTTCCATATGCACTGCTGGGACTCAGTTGCCTGCAAAGGGAAGCTAGTGGAGGTCGAATTCTGGAGGCTGCAGTCCCCACCTCTCTAGAGATAATCTGATTGGGGAAGGGTCTTTTATGTGTTCTGGTCCTCGTTGCCCAGTAAGATATACTCCACATTGGGAAAGGGCATTTTGAAGGTACTATTGACGTTTGTGTGTGTTTTCCCCCCGTTCCAGCTCATCACTGCTGTTGTAACCAAGAACTGGAAGGAGATTGTCCAGGCGTGCGATTTGCAAAACTGGAAAGAGGCCTTGGCAGCTGTGTTGACTTACGCTAGCCCGGATGAATTTGCAGTTCTTTGTGGTAAGCCAGATGGACACACACAGAGAGACAGAGAGACAGAAACACATACAGAGAGAGAGAGAGAGAGAGAGACAGAGAGAGAGAGAGAGACAGAGAGAGAGAGAGAGACAGAGAGAGAGAGAGAGACAGAGAGAGAGAGATGCATGTGTAAAGGTAAAGGTTCCCCCGCACATGCATGCTAGTCGTTTCCGACTCTAGGGGCCGGTGCTCATCTCTGTTTCAAAGCCGAAGAGCCAGCGCTTGTCCGAGGACGTCTCCGTGGTCATGTGGCCGGCATGACTAGACGCCAAAGGCGCACGGAACGCTGTTACCTTCCCACCCTAGCACTCGGGATTCGACCTGCCAAACTGCCGACCTTCTGATTGACAAGCTCAGCGTCCTAACCCACTGAGCCACCGCGTCCCTATGCATGTGTACATACATATAAATAATGTTTTTTGGTCCAGGGAAGCAATAACTGGGCACATCTCCTTTACTAAATAATTTATGTAACTCGGACACTCAGGTTTCCTGCCTGAAGGTAAAAATAGCGCTCCCTTTTTTGTAGGTCTCATATTCTAAACCTTCCTGGTTACTAATGGCCTTTAATTTGTCTCTTGACAAGGTGCATTGATCATGATTAAAATCAGGTAATTAATATTTGAAAACATGGGCAGGATATCCAGACTCTGAGAGGAAATTATAACATTATTAAGCTGTTAAAAAATTCTTCAGAATGCAGCAACAGGGAGCCAAACCCCCCCCCCCGCCCATTTCCCATTCCCCTCCCCCCCACTGTAAAAGGTGTGACTTTTTTAGCGACTTGAGGAGAAAGACTTGATCAGCTTTACTTTTGGGATTGGTGCCCACTAGCACAACTTGGAATATAGATATAGTTCCCATATTTAACTTGAAAAGTAACTGTATGGTAAATGTAGTCCTCACCTTACAACCACAATTGAGCCCAAAATTTATGTTGCTAAGCGAGACATTTGTTAAGTGAGATTTGCCCCATTTTATGACCTTTCTTGCCACAGTTGTTAAGTGAATCACTGCACCTATATATTTGAGGGAACACCTGCTGCCAGCATCAAGTTCCCTTCGTCCAGTGCGCTCGCAGAGGGAGGGTCTTCTCAGGGTGCCGCCGGTAAAAGATTGCTGGCGGATAACACCCAGGGAGAGGGCCTTTTCTGTGGGTGCGCCTGCCCTCTGGAACCAGCTGCCCGTGGAGCTCAGGACTGCCCCTGACCTACGCTCATTCCGCCGGGACCTGAAGACTTGGCTCTTTGAGCTCTCTGACCCAGGCTGAGAATTTTAACTGGGGTTTTATTTTCAGGGATAATTTAATCTTTTAGTTCTCTTTTAACTTTGTATTTTATATTGATATGATTTTAAAATGCCCTGTAAACCGCCCTGAGTCCTTCGGGAAAGGGCAGTATATAAATTAATAAAATCTAAATCTAAACCTGTTAAATTAGTAACAACGGTTGTTAAGTGAGTCTGGCTTCCCCATTGACTTTGCTTGTCAGAAGGGCACAAAAGGGGACCACATGACCCCGGGACACTGCGACCGTCATAAATATGAATCAGTTGTCAAGCATCCGAATGTAAATCGTGTGACCATGAGGATGCTTCAAAAGTCATCAGTGTGAAAAATGGTCATAAGTCACTTTTTCCAGTGCTGTTGTAACTTCAAATGTCCCTAGGTGAACTGTTGTAAGTCGAGGACTACCTGAAGTTCTCGACTTTTTGTCACAATTGGGACCAGAATTTACGTTCCCAAGCAAGCCAGTTATTGCATTCGATTATATCAGGGGTCTTCAAACTTGGCCCTTTTATGATTTGTGGACTTCAGCTCCCAGAATTCCTCAGCCAGCGTGCCCGGCTGAGGAATTCTGGTAGTTGAAGTCCACGTTATAAAAGGGCCAAGTTTGAAGACCGCTGGATAATGTAATCATTTTTAACCCGGTTGTTAAAGGAATCACTGCAGTTGTTAAGTCTGCATCACATGGACATTAAGCAAATTCGGCTTCCCCAACCGATTTTGTTTGTTGGAAGCCGGCTGGGAAAGTCACGAATGGTGATCACATGACCTCAGGATGCTGCTTCCATTGTAAATGCATGCGGGTTGCCCAGCAACCCTGTCTCGATCATGTCACAGTGGGGATGCTGTCATGGTCACAATTGCAAGGACTGCCTGTAAGTTACATATAGTGCCATTGTAATTTTGGGCAGTTGCTAAACCGATGGGTGTAGGTTGAGGATTACCTGTAATTCAGAAGTCCTATTTAATACTTGTAGACAGAATTGCAACATCTTATGGACTTTCTCTTTTACTACTCCTCTGTACCCGTCCCAAATGATATCATGAGGATTTAGCTCATTGTGTATCAGCGTGCCTGCTTCCTTTCCTTCTTACATGCAGATTCTCGCCTCAATTTCCTGCTGGATTTACTGCAGCATGCAGATTGGGCAACCCTCGTAAGATTTCTTTCCAACTCTCCAGAGCTGTTGTCACCTTAGAATTGGAAAGAGATTGTCCAGTTGCACAATTTGCAAAACTGGAAAGCAACCTTAGCTCCTGGGCTTACTTACGCTAGGTCCGACAATGTTGGTAACTCTTTTGTGGCTAAAATTTCATTAACTTCTCATTCCAGTGTCTTCTTTCAGATTACCAGAAAGTGCTTCTCTCCCTCTCTCTCTCTCTCTCTCTCTCTCTCTCTCTCTCTCTCTCTCTCTCTCTCTCTCTCTCTCTCTCTCTCCCCCCCCCCTTCTCTCCTCTCCTCCATTTTGCATGTTCAGTCTGTCTTCTGTTTGATGGTATCAGCTATGCCATCTTATGCCAAATAACGTTCAGAGCAGCCCTGCATGGCTTCTATAAAGGGAAAAGGCCAAATTGATAAATTAAACAAAATTGTGGGCTGCAAAGGAATATCTGGCACATCAATTAGTTCTGTGGGGGCTAGCAGAGCAGTGACAACACTGGAGCTGACAGAGGCATTCAACAGCGCATCTTTTTGTGTGTGGGCTGTGTGTGTAAATTTGTTGACTTTCTAAGAAGTATTTGGAAGCTGCATACATGCAGGGCTTTAGTGGATATTTGTTGCAAAAAACCCCCACTTCCCCCAGTGGTCTTTGTGCTCCTTTCTCCCCCACCCAGTTTTAATCTTTTAATGATAAATTTTTAGAACAACTGATTATTTTTATTACTGTTTTACCTTTTTAATATTTGTAAGCTGCTCAGAGTCACCTCCGGATGAGATGAGAAGAAACATAAATCCAGTACATACATACATGCACATACGGCTCAGTGGGTTAGGATGCTGAGCTTGTCGATTAGAAGGTCGGCAGTATGGCGGGTCGAATCCCAAGTGCCGTGTAACAGAGTGAGCGCCTGTTACTCGTCCCAGCTTCTGCCAACCTAGCAGTTCGAAAGCACGTAAAAAAAATGCAAGTAGAAAAATAGGGACCACTACAGTGGGAAGGTAAAATGAGGACCCAGATTGTTGGGGGCAATAAGCTGACTTTGTAATAATGCCGCTTGGGGGGGGCCAAAGCCCTAATAAGCAGGCATATACATAGAATGAAGGCTATTGCTAAGTACATTGATTTGTGCTTAGAGTGTAAGCCGCCCTGAGTCTTCAGAGAAGGGCGGGATATAAATGGGATTAAAATAAAAATAAAAATAAATTCCATGCGCCTTTGGCGTCTAGTCATGTCGGCCACATGACCACTGAGACATCCTCGGACAAGCGCTGGCTCTTTGGCTTTGAAACGGAGATGAGCACCGGCCCCTAGAGTCAGAAACGACTAGCACACATGTGCGGGGGAACCTTTACCTTTACCTATACATACATGCATACATACAGCACCAGCAAAGACAGGGAAATGAGAGGGAAGGTGTACATGAGTTTCCAGCACTTTGTGATAATCTGAATAAATCTTTCTGTGGTTAAATTGGTTCCCATTTACATTTTGTTCATCTTCCTAACTAGATTTGTTGGGCTCAAGACTCGAAAACGAAGGGGACAGCGTTTTGCAAACGCAGGCTTGCCTGTGTTACATTTGTGCCGGAAATGTGGAGAAGTTAGTTGCTTGTTGGACTAAAGCCCAAGATGGAAACAATCCACTGTCTCTTCAGGTTAGGCCCTTTTATTTTCGATTCCCTTTTGGTCTCAAGTCTTTGGGAGATACACACTATAGTCTCCTTATAAAGCAGGGGTATCCAGCCGTGGCAATTTTAAGACTTGTGGACTTCAGAATTCCCCAGCCAGTAAGGTTGGCTGGGGCATTCTGGGAGTTGAAGTCCGTAGAGGGTTGAAGTTGCCAAGGCTGTTCGCCCCGATTTAAAGTCTCTAGCTTTGGGTAAGGAAGTCTCACAATTTCCATCCCCGTGACATACAGGTATTTCCACGGGAGAGAAAGCTGGGTGGTGGGCAGCCATTGCAGTTGGTCTGTTTCCTCACTTTGCTGTGTGGGTTGTTGCAGCTAAAGTACCACATAATGCAAAGATGGGCGACGCAGGGCTTCTGGTCCCCCCTTTGCCCAAGCTAAATTAAAAATAAAATGTTTTTTTTCTAAAATGACATAACTATTTTACAAGATTAGTAGTAAGGAAGCTGATTGGTCGTGAGAGATTACCTCCGTCAAATGAGCTTCAAGCATTTCTGGGTATTGAGCCAGGCCTAAGCTTACCGACTGACCCACAGCAGAGGGAATTCCAAACTGGTTATGAACCAGCTTTTGTTATATACAGTCAGTCAAGTCAGTCCAGTATTTGAGAGGTTACCACAAAGGGGAGGGGGCCAGCTTATTTTCCCAAGCACCAGAGGGCAGGACAAGAAACAATGGATGGAAACTAATTAAGGAGAGAAGCAACCTGGAATTCAGGAGAAACTTCCCAACAGTGAGGACTGTTAACCAGTGGAACAGCTTGCTTCCAGAAACTGTAGGAGCGACAGTGACTTGTCTGAAATGATTTAGGACCGTGGTGGTGAACCTATGGCACGTGTGCCACAGGTGGCACGCAGAGCTCTTTCTGTGGGCACGCGCGTCGTCGCCCCAGCCCTAGGCCTTCAGCTGGGTTTTGTAAAACATTTCAGCTGGGTTTTGTAAAACATTTCCGCTTTAGGCCTCCGCCACCGTGTGCAAAAAAAAAAAAAGTTCAGTCAATCAATCATTTTCAACTTCTTGCGGGGGGGGGGGAAAGACCTCGCAAAGTTGGAATTGATTGATTGAACATTTTAGTCCCACCCAGTCTGCTGTTACCACGGCAGCCACACCCAACCCGGGACCCGACGATACATAAGTGGGTTTTGGGTTGCGGTTTGGGCACTCGGTCTCTAAAAGGTTTGCCATCACTGGTTTAGGATCTCCTGCTTGAACAGGGGTTTGGACTAGAAGACCTCCAAGTTCCCTTCTGGCTCCATTCAGATTGAAGCTGGTTCTAGCTCAGAGTCAATCAGCCAGTCTGATTCAAGCTCGGTCTCCTCTACTTTGCTTTTCTCCTTCCATCTCACGCTTCCAGGATCTCATTGAAAAAGTGGTCATTCTGCGCAAAGCCGTCCAGCAGACCCAAGTGATGGATGCCAATGCTGTCGGAGCCCGTCTGGCTGAAAAGATGAGCCAATACGCCAACCTTTTGGCTTCACAAGGCAGCATCGCTGCGGCTTTAGCTTTTCTCCCAGCTAATACCAACCAGGTAAACGGACGTCACTCTGCCCATGTACGTTTTCTTCTTTTGCCTTTGGCAGGTAGCCCTCCACCTATATGACCACAATTGAGCCCAAAATTTCTCTTGCCAAGTGAGACAGTCAAGTGAATTTTGCCCCGTTTTGCGACCTTTCTTGCCACAGTTGTTAAGTGGGTCGCCACAGTTGTTCAGTTAACAACACGGTTGTTAAGTGAATCCAGCTTCCCCGCAGACTTTGCTTGTCGAAGGTCGCGAATGGGGATCACGTGACCCCCCAGGGACCCAGCAACCGTCATCAGCCAGTTGCCCGGTGTCTGGATCTTGATCACGTGACCGTTGGGATGCTGCAATAGTCATAAGTGTAAAAAAAAGGTTGTAAGTCACATTTCTCAGTACCGTTGTAACTTTGAACGGTGGCTAAATGAACTGTTGTAAGTCGAGGGCCACCTGTACTAGATTAGTGCAGAGAATTGGACGTTTCCTGAGAGAACAGAGGTTCATCAGTCGTCTCCAACTGGTTGCTGTGAGTCTGCTGCCTTGTTTCTGTTCCTGTGGCTTTTGTGATAACGTAACTCATTCTCACGAATGAAGGCAAATATACTACTCTCCAAAGCCCCTGAAGGCAGGACAAGAAGCAACGGATGCAAACTAATCAAAGAGAGAAGCAACCTGGAACTAAGGAGAAACTTCCTGACGGTTAGAACAATTAACCAGTGGAACAACCTGCTTCCAGAAGCTGTGGATGCTCCAACAAGTTTTAAAGAAGAGAGTGGACATCCATTTGTCTCAAATGGTATAGGGTTTCCTGCCTGAGCAGGGGGTGCCTCCAAGGTCCCTTCCAACTTTTTATTATTATTATTATTATTATCATTATTATTATTATCATTATTATTATTATTATTATTATTATTATTATTATTATTATTATTATCATTATTATTATTATCATTATTATTATTATCATTATTATTATTATTATTATTATTATTCGTGTCCCAGGATAATGATGTGAGATCCAATTTGGATCGATCACCGGGACCAGAGATTGACTCTTCCGACCGTTCGGACTAAAAGCCCAAGGAAACGGCAGCCAGTTGCCAGCCATCGACACACCAATCAGCCAGTAGGGAGGCACCACATACACACGACTCACGGAACAGCCCGAAGGACATATTCCAGCAGTCCCCACAAGGATGGGCTTCAGCACGCGTCCCAAAGCCTGGAAGAGTAAACCTCTGGTCCCAGCGACTGACCCACATTCGATCTCGTAATTCATTCCCTTGATAGATCTGGCCCTGTGAATGTGCTTAACTGGGGTGTTTTGTGCTTTGCAGCCCAACATCGTGGTGCTACGGGACAGAATCTGTAAAGCCCAGGGGGAGCTTCCCAGGGGCCCTGAGGTGCCCACGCCGCCCTTTGAGAGGCAGCCAGCAGCCAAGGGAAGAAGTGACTCCTTTGCGGGCCAGATGCAGATGCCACAAAACCCAACTCCACAATATTACCCGCAGGTAAAGGGCACTTTCAGCTGCCTCCCTTACGTTGGTAGTTAAAACAGTGTTTTAAACAACGCTGAGCATGTCTGCATGATGTTCTTCTGCTCAGAGTTACCCAGAAGTGTCCCTTGAAGACTCCTGAGTTAAGAGCACATTACCCTACTTTTCAGCTTGGAGAGACGCCTCTTGTTCCAGAGGTATTTTTGGACAGCTTGCCTAGGAAAGCTGCTGGAGGTTTTGTGCAGTGCCTAGTCGAGGTCTTCGAAACGCTCTTTGGAACGCTGATGTATTTTAACCCCCGGCTAATGTCTGGGAAAGCTTCTCCCTTCCCCATTTCTGGCTTTAGTTTGGGTCTTCGGTTTTAATAAAGCTTAGTCAGTTGTCCTTTTCCTGGCAAACACCTTGTCCCCAAAATGTTACCACAGCCTCAGCTTGTCAGCTAAGCCTTTTCTACTGGAGACTTTCTAGAATAGATCAGAGGTCCCCAACCTTGGCATCTTTTAAGACTTGTGGACTTCAACTCCCAGAATTCCTCAGCCAGCCATGGCTGGCTGAGGAATCCTGGGAGTTGAAGTCCACAAGTCTTTAAAAGTTGCCAAGGTTGGATACCCTTGTTCTGGATGGAATGCAGTTCCCATTATCTCCTTACGACAGACTGAAGTCGGTGATTGTTACACAGACCTGTAAATCGGCGTCACCAAACCCTGGTCCATGGCCCAGCACCGGGTTGTGGCCCGTTGGTAACCAGGCTGCACAAGTGGTAGACGAGTGCACAAGCGCATGAAGCTGCATTTGTAGAAATGGAACGCATATGCATGAAACCCTCCCACCCACCCGCCACCAGTCTGCAGAGCCTGAAAGATTGGAGACCAATCTGTCTACAGCAAAAAAAAAAAAAGCTCATAAACCAAAAAGGAGATGACTCATTTCTTTCAGGACACAAGTCACCAGCATGAGGAGTTTTGTGGGTTGATTGTTGATCAGCATTTCAATAGCTTTCTTTCTGTAAGCTGGTCATTTTACGGACACGTAGAATGAAACCTACAGTACAGTATTTCCTTTTGCTTCGTTCCCCGTAATAAATTGGGCTTCAGAGGTAGTATTGATTCCTGAGATGCATCCTATTCTCCTTCCTCATTTGCATCTAGGCATCAATTTGGAACAGCAGTTTGACACCAGTGTCTGTTGGGGACAAAATAGCAAATGGTAGAGCTGTTAAGCTGCTATCCGGGTGCCCTCTTACCGGGAATTAAAGGTCCTATTTTACTTCTTAAAATCCCCACAATTTTTTTTAAAAAAGTGTGCTTCAGCATCATCTGATTATCTCGACCTGTTTCCATGTAGGTCTCTTAGTCTTTGATTAAATTAGAACGAAGGGACAAATTTCCTGACACCATTAATCAGTGGAACTCCAGTTCACCTCTGGAGGTTTTCAAGGAGAGACTGGATAACCATTTGTCTGAAATGGTATAGGGCAGGGGTAGGCAACCTTGGCTCTTTTATGACTCATGGACTTCAGCTCCCAGAATTCCTGAGCCAGCATGGGGGAACCGTGGCCCCTTCATGACTTGTGGACTTCAACTCCCAGAATTCCTGAGCCAGCATGGCTCAGCTTGGAAACCTCTCCCTTTCCCCTCAGCATGGCTGGCTCAGGAATTCTGGGAGTTGAAGTCCACGAGTCATAAAAGAGCCAAGATTGCCTACCCCTGGTATAGGGTCTCCTGCTTGAGCAGGGGGTTGGACTAGAAGACCTCCAAGGTCCCTTTGCCTGCGGGGGAGCTGCCCACCCTGGATTATCCATGTTCCTTCCCTCTGACCCCTCTCCCTCCTTGACTTCCTTAATTGCGTTGCACCATTTGATCAAGGAACTGAAAAACCTCTAGTGTGCAGAAGACCACAATTCTTTTCAAGCAAGCTAGGCAGAAGAGCAGTTTGCAGCAGCTCTACGTAGAGCAAAAGGCAGCCTCATTTCAGAAGAGCTTTCATCAGCACATGGCTGAAGAAAGAGCGAGCAACTGCATATGATAGCTATAGAAGAGAATATTCGTAGGGTTAGGGTTAAACTCTGGGAACTTTGGTGCTCTCTGAGCTTGGTGGTTTTCTTGCAGACATTTCATTACCAAAGTAGGTAACATCATCAATGTTAGCACTGACGGTTGTTACCTAGTTTGGTATGATACATCTGCAAGAAAACCAGGAAGCTCAACCACGTACCCACAACTACACGTGAATCCAGCAATCAG
This sequence comes from Vipera berus, assembly GCF_964194415.1. Taxonomy (NCBI): domain Eukaryota; kingdom Metazoa; phylum Chordata; class Lepidosauria; order Squamata; family Viperidae; genus Vipera; species Vipera berus. The sequence continues at coordinate 10,905,767 of NC_138209.1, read as the reverse complement.
TTTTTAAAGGTGGTCAACTGATTAATAACAGCACCAAGCCAGCAGAATATATTTGATCACTGCTGGGAGTCATCTGGCTGCTGGAATTTGAGAAAGACGAAGTAAGGGACAATCTGAACTTTTTAATCTTCCAAAAGAAATGCTGGGCAGCTCAAAATACATTATTTTGCTAAGGACTAATTTGCACGGCAAAATAAATGTCCATAAAGGTAAGGTGGGCAACCTTTGGTGTCCTTTTTAATCTTTTCTGTGAGGTGGAACCTAGAATGGGTGTTGCAGTGATGGGAGAATGCGGAGGTTGGGTCGTGCAAGTAAACAGGTCAGGATATTCTTTTCCCAGTTTTCGGGCAGGGTGGGATGGGATATAGGATTAGATTTTAAGTTTAAGTTTAAGTTTATCGAATTTATATACCGCCCTTTTTCCGTAGGACTCAGGGCGGTTTACAAAGTATTTAAAAACATCAATACAATACAAGAGTTAAAAAGCCTCATTTAGGCCTTATACTAGCGGTTCTTGTGCTTCCCACCACAAGATGGAACCAGTGGAACAGCTTCCCTTCCAAAATTGTGGGTGCTCCATCGCTGGAGGCTTTGAAGAAGAGACTGGACAGACATTGGTCTGAAATGATATAGGGTCTCCTGCCCGAGTTGTTGGGGGGGGGGGTTGGACTAGATGACCTCCAGGCCCTTTCCAGCTCTGTTATTCTACGTTCTACGGTGGGAAAGCATAACCCCAATTTTAATCAAGTGACTGCTGGATTTTGATGAGGCTTCTGCACTCTTGCCAGTTGTCCCATTATGTCTATTTTTACCTCGTTAGTCTGCATATGAAACATTGCAGCGCTTTAGGAAATATTATCTGAGAGAAGGGGGGAATGTGCTTTGTTTCTGAAAAGGAGCACGGTTTTACTTGACGGATTTGAGTTTTGTCTTTAGTCTTGGAAGCATAACCTAAGGCTCAGTCTTCAGTTAGGCCCATATGTTTCCCTTTTGCCTGCTTTAATTATCTAACCTCGTTTAGCAGCTTTATCAAGCAAATAGAGCTTTTTTTTTCACTTGTCCCATGTCTTAATCCTAGATTCCCAGTCCAGCAACTGTGGTGGACATAAACGGTCCACTGTCTTACCTTTCCTGTACCTTTTCTTGTATATATCACAATGCTGCGGGTTAGGCCCTGCATTAAACTCTGACAACAGAACGTCCTTAACAAACCAAAGAAAGCATGGAAGGATACCTGTTTCACATTCTTTTGACATTAGCAAGATATTTCTGGCTAATTTTCTTTGTGCGTTATTCAACTTAATTATTCTAACTTGCTGCTTACCTTTGTCAGTGGAGAAAAATACACGAGCTGCAAATAGTATAAGCTTCTAAACGCAGGGGCCTTCAAACTCGGCCCTTTTATGACTTGTGGACTTCAAGTCCCAGAATTCCTCAGCCAGCATGCCTGGCTGAGGAATTCTGGGAGTTGAAGTACACAAGTCATAAAGGGGCCGAGTTTGAAGACCCCTGTATCTAACAACTTAGCATGAATATTTTAACTCTCAAGCGTTGGCAGTTCTGGTAAATATTAGCTGCTTGCTGGTGTATTTAGTCTCTCCGCTTATTTCCTTATTGCTACTTGCATGGAGGATAGGGGTCTTCTACCAATTACTGTAAATGACTTGGAAGTTTCTTAGTGCATTCCTGAGCAGTCTGGCTGTCTGAAACGTTTTTGGCTTTTCACTTCCTTTTATTTTTATTTTTATTTTATTTTTCCATGATTGGTATCTCTCTGTTCAATTCAGGTTAGAATTGCCCCTACTGTTACTACCTGGAGTAACAAAAACCCCACTGCCCTTCCCAGCCTTCCTGCAGCCTCTCCCTCTGAGACACAGGTATAACATTCATTATTCCTCTTTGAGCAGAATCTGCTCTCCTCCTGTAGACCTCATGCCACATTCCTGGCGCTCTTTCCTTTTTTTCCCTTTTTTTTTCCTTTTAACACACTCTTATAATTCCCAATGCATTCTTGGTCATCTGGGAAGCGGTTTCAGATTTTCAGCTTATCTTGGGTTTCTCCATCTTTTGTCTCCCACGAGAGATATTGCTCCGTTTTAAGATACTTGCTGAATGTCAGATAATCAATGAATTTGGAGATCAACTAAACACACACACACACACACACACACACACACACACCCACACACACACACCGGGGTTTTAATTTGTGGCCCAGAAGATCCTGAATTGTCTCGTCGTCCTTTCCTAATCCCCAGATTGCTTGAAATGCTTCCCCATTTATAAAATGGCCCCTGTTTATAAAAGCCTTGAAACAGATCCATTCCGCCCCCCCCCTCCCAATCCCCGGGCCAGCACAGTAATCAATTCAAGATGCATTCAGTAATGTTGCCCCTTGAGACTGTAAGCTTCTTGGCAAATCAGATTTGAATGTTTTAGATTACTGTAATACAATATGTAGAAAGAAAGAATATGCAAGCTGAGATCAGAACGTCTCACTTCCACTGCAGGTCTTCTGCTGCTACCCATCAAGTCTTAACTTCTCTGCTTCTCGTTCCCTTCTTGCTTTCCTTCCCCAGAGGGACAATCCCCCACCTCCTCCAGGGTTTATTATGCAAAAGGACGTGAATCCCCACATGCCACCGCATCCGCCTGCCCATCCTGATTACAATATGTACACAAGACCACCATGCCCACAACGTAAGTAGCTTGCCATCTTTTCTGAATCTCACATGCTGGATTCCTTAAGATGACTCAGCAAATATGGGGTAATATATTGCTTTACTTTTTCTTGAATCTTAACTCAAGAGGTCTTCAAGCTTGACCCTTTTATGACTTGTGGACTTCAACTCCCAGAATTCCTACAGCCAGCGATGCATCGCTGGCTGTAGGAATTCTGGGAGTTGAAGTCCACAAGTCATAAAAGGGCCAAGTTTGAAGACCCCTGATCTAATTCATCTCTCTGAAGATAATGTTACCTGGTGCCAAGCAGTGAAATCTAACATAACTTAATATAATGTAATGCAGTGTAAGAAGGCTAACCCTTTCTCTTCTCCCAGAAAATTGAGCGGGGAGAACACGGGTCTTGATTTATTATGAAAAGAGAGCTTTCCCATCTCCTTCATCTTTTCTTTTGATTTCTATGCTATAGCTGTTTGTTACTATTGGTATCCCTTAAAAGTGTTATCTCTGGAGTAGAGAAGTGAATAAAGATAAATTGTCCCAGCTTCTGTTACGATGCATTTCCCCTTTCGGGGATAAAATAATGATTCTGGTTCTTGGACACTGCTTAGATGGTAAAAAGGACCTGAACATTTTGCTGTGGCCTTCTCTGTCAATAGAATAACTCAGCCTTTTTCAACTGTGGCAACTTTTAAGATGTGTGGACTTCAATTCCCAGAATTCCCCAGCCAGCATTGCTGGCTAGGGAATTCTGGGAATTGAAGTCCACACATTTTAAAATTGCTACCGTTAAGAATCTCTAGAATAATTTGTACAGAGCTCTTAGCCAATGCTTTCCAGATGCCTTAGACCAGGGGTAGGCAACCTTGGCTCTTTTATGACTCGTGGACTTCAACTCCCAGAATTCCTGAGCCAGCCATGCTGAGGGGAAAGGCAGAGTTTCCAAGCTGAGCCATGCTGGCTCAGGAATTCTGGGAGTTGAAGTCCACGAGTCATAAAAGAGCCAAGGTTGCCTACCCCTGCCTTAAACTATATATCCCATTATTCCCAGCTAGCTTGCCAAATCACTAAGTTTGATAAGGTTTCTATCCAACATGTCTCAAGGATGCTAAGTGGAGGAAGGCTGCTGTGTGAAGAGAAAAAGCAGGCCATAATAGTTTTAATTAACCACAGCTAAGCCAAGCCTCGGTTTACTGGACCACTTGGAGGGAAGAGTGTCCGTTAAGTTCTAAAGTCTGATAAATCGAGATTGATGCTATTAATGCCAGATGTATTAATACACATCCTTTGCACAATTCAGTAAAGGACGTAAACATCTCAGCTGCACGTTTATGTGAAGGATGCGATCTGACACATTATGCAAATTATATATGCCCCTTGAATGGACTTCATCCATTGTGATGGAGGGGTTTGAAGCTTGCAATAAAATGTTGGCTACTACATCCGAACCCGGCTAAATAGAGGTCTGGAAAATCAGAAGTTCACATTAGAAACAACACACAAGTTGTTTACCTCACGAGTTATTTTCCCAGCACTGTCAAAAGGACTACAAATTTATTTGTTTATTAAACTTATTCGCCGCCCATCTCGCTGTTCTGCAACTCTGGGCAGCTTACCACGAATTGATATTACAAAAAAATTAAAACCTGTAATAATGATAACATTAAAATTAACCAAGATTTTTTTTTTTTATTATTATTATTATTATTATTATTATTATTATTATTATTATTATTATTATTATTATTATTATTATTATTATTATTATTTACTGTTTATTGGCTGCCCGTCTGACCTCGGGGTAACTTTTTTGGGTCTTCAGTCATTAAACGATAAAAATTGTATCAGCTAAAAACATAAATGCGTTCGTGCAGAAGCAAACACCGCAGCCCAATTAAAGATGGGGAGGGTGGGAGAATTGGCTAAGATAACCCGGGTGGGGATATACAATAGGGTGGAGGTGGGATCTTCTAATCCAGGAACCACCTTCAAGATGACATGCCCCAATCCGTGCCTCCAGCCTTTTGGCTGAGCCAGGTTTTAAGGCTTTTATAGAAGGCCAGAAGGGTAGGGGGATGGGGGGGGACAGGTCTCACCTCAAGGGGTATGATATTCCAGAGACCGCCGGCCAAACCCTTTTTGGCCTACGGAGTCCACAGTATGCCGCTATTGCCAGCATGGGTAGGGTAGGCCAATCCCATTGGCTTTATAGGTAATATCCGACACCTTGAATTGGACCCAGAAGCAGCAGGCAACCAGTGCATCTCCCATAAAAGTGGTGTTAACGTGGGCCACCCGAGGGGCACCAAGAACTAACTATACAGCGGCGTTGTATGCCAGCTGTAGCTTCCGAATACTCTTCAAGAGTAGTCCCGTGTAAAGTGCAGATGCTGCCTTGCCCAAGTGGCCCACCCTTTGTGGTCTCTGACTGAGCCGAATTTCAGCCCAGATCTCTCCTGTTTTGGATATTGTGCTATGTTATTTGCAGCTCTAGTTGATTAATTTCCCCCAGGGCATCTTAGAGGCATTAAAGAAAATGAATATAGATTTTGCAGTCAGAGAGCTGCAGTTTAGTGAGAATTCATTTGATTTCCTTCTCTCTCTCTCTCTCTCTCTCTCTCTCTCTCTCTCTCTCTCTCTCTCTCTCTCTCTCTCTCTCTCTCTCTCTCTCTTTCCCTCCCCCCCCCCATCAATAACTAGTGTAACAATTCTTCACAGCCTAACAATTTCTATTCTGGGCAAAGTACCGGTATTTTGTGCTTTTAGGCTGACTAATAGTACGTCCCAACTTTTAATGATCGCATTTTGAAGTGGGGGGGGGGGGGGAAACGGCACTTGGATGATTAATATCTTTTCTAAACCAATATAAATCTGTAAAGTAAGTTGCGCCTTGTTTGTATGCGGATGTTTTAATTCTTGTTCAAAGCTTCATTTTGGCGGGTTTTTATAAACTCTTAAACAGGAACCCTGTTCAGAAATCTACACGGGTAGCCCTCGACTTACGATCGCAAGTGAGGCCAAATTTTCCTTTGCTAAGTGGGCTGTGCCTCACTTTAGCACCTTTCGGCCGCGGGTGTTAAGCGAATCCCTGCAGTTGTTAACTGGATCATACGGGCACCGAGCGAATCAGGCTTCCCCCATTGACTTTGGATCATGTGACCCGGGGAAAAGCTGGGACGGTTGTAAGCAGTGGTGGGATTCAAATAGGGGAACAACCGGTTCTCTGGGTGGTTGCCGCTTCTGGAAGTCCGTGCTGGGCCTGGGCAAAAAAAAATAATAAAAAAATTAGCTCCCGGTTTTGCCGAAGTGGTGCGAACCGGCCGAATCCCACCACTGGTTGTAAGTGTGAAAACCGATTATAAGTCACTTTTTACGGTGTTGTTGTAACTTCAAACGGTCACTAGCAGAATGGGCGTTAAGTCGGGGACAACCTGTCATCTGAAACAATTGCAGACAGCGGTCAGCGTGTTCTTCTTACTAACGTCGTCCTCTTTCTTCTCCAATGTAGCTTGTCAACCAACCCAGCCGTATTCTTTTCGACCGTCACTTTATCAGCCGCAGCAACCTCCTCTCGCTCCTCCTACTTCGGCCTCGTACCCTACCCCTAACCCCCCTTACATGCCCCCTAATACTGCCAGTGCCATGCCTCCTCCCTTATACACCTCCCAGCCCCAGGCCTCTCCAACAAGCTTGAATCCCAGCTCTTCTCTTCCTGCTCCCCCTCCTTCTGGTGCCTCCTTCCAGCATGGCCGGCCAGGAGCTCCAGCATCTTCTCTGCCGTACGCGTTGCCTCCTGGACCAACAGGTACAGAGACCGCGACCAGTGAGTTGGCTGCTTCCCAAAGAACAGGTCTGCGCTTAAGAAAAGGGCAATGGGGGATGTTTGCACTGCACACTGAGACAGGCTGCCTTTGACATTCTTGTGATTAACGTTGCATGGGTCTGGTGATCTTGTCTCGCGAGTGACGTGACATCTGGGTCCCGAATTGCAGAGGGCTTGCCCTCTTTGCACGCGGCGTGGCATCCAACGCTGTCTGGCATCCTGTTCGGAGCAATTAAGATAATACATTTTTGGGGGGCCCTCTTAAGCTGGGCTGCAGTTGGCACTCCCCCTTTTTCCTTTATGGGGTATTTAGGAAAAGCAGCTTCCATAACTTTATTAGTTAAAAGGCATCGTGCAGTTGCTCACCGAAAGGCAGTGTGTTTTGTGCCTGTCAGAAGGAATTGGCAGCTCTGAATCAGCAGCTTGTAGGAGCAACAAGCTGTTTGGTTCAAAAGACTGGAAGAGAATCTGGCTCTTGGTATATTTTTGTTCTGTCCCAGGATTGTTTAGCTATTGTTTGCAATCTGTGGCTTACCAGCCACGAATCCTTGCTGTGACGTTAGCATGCTGCTCTTTTATTTACTGACATGTTTGTTCTCATCCTTCCTTCCAAGAGGTTCAGAGCACTTCTATAAATGTTTTTTTTTCCAACCTGAAGAGGTGGACCAAACCACAACATAGTAGCTAGTTCATGCATTGTGCCAAACCACAGTTTTATTTTAACCATCATCTGTTCTCAGAGCCAATATGGTTGGCTTCACAACTATGTCAATATGATGTATCAATCCAGCAGCGCACAACTGATCTCATAGAAAAAGGGTCTCCAGACTTGGGCAACTTTAAGACTTGTGGACTTCAACTCCCAGAATTCCTCAGCCTGCGTGCCCAGCTGAGGAATTCTGGGAGTTGAGGTCCACAAGTCATAAAAGGGCCAGGTTTGAAGACCCCTGTCATAGAACAAGGGTCTCCAGACTTGGCAACTTTAAGACTTGTGGACTTTAACTCCCAGAATTCTTCAGCCAGCCATGCTGGCTGGGGAATTGTGGGAGTTAAAAGTCCACAAATCTTAAAAGTTGCAAGTTTGGAGACTCCTGCCATAGAATGTAACTAGCTTCGCAACTGACTGGGATATGACGGCAGGGTCCTTCACATCCTTGTCTAAGCACTAAACTTTTCTGGACCTCCAAGATGTTATCTCTGTATGGGCTCTTGGGAGTGGCATTCTTGCTGCACCTTATTTTTATGCTTGTTCCCAACACCCCTCCTTGTATAAAATATTTATCTATGCAAAAGCAGCTGTTTTTTTTTAATTTGCAGAAAGTGTGTGCACTGTCTTGAAGCTGTCTGGCTTCAGCCATTTTTGGGGGGGAATGCTGTAGTTTTCTGCTGCATATTTTGAGAGAGCACTGGAGGGCAAAGATTTGATTGTGGGCAAGAGGGTGGGGGGTGATTTTTAAATATTATTTTGGGAGTACTCTTTTTTTTCCATCGCTGTTTTAGGTATGAAAAATCTATTTCACGTCTTAGCATATCTTTTTACCCTCTCTCCCCTTTTCAAAAAGCGTGCCTGGCTGAGGAATTCTGGGAGTTGAAGTCCACAAGTCATAAAAGGGCCAAGTGTGAAGACCCCTGAGTTGTTGTTGTTGTTGTTGTTAGCTGCGAAGTCGTGTCCGACCCATCGCGACCCTATGGACAACATTCCTCCAGGCCTTCCTGTCTTCTACCATCTTCTGGAGTCCATTTAAGCTCACGCCTACTGCTTCAGTGACTCCATCCAGCAGTGTAATCTAATGCAGGAATCCTCAACCCTCAGTCCTCAGCCCAGTACGGGCCTTAGCTCACTAGGAACCGGTCCGCAGAAGCTTGCGAAGCTTCATTTGTAAAAGCGGTGTGTCTGCCCAAAACTATCCCCTCTTCCCCGCCCCGCCTCTGCCAATCTGCCAAGGCTGGGGACCACTGGTCTGATGGATTCTTATAGTGTTGGAAGTGATTTCAGAGTCATGATTGGCCCACCTCTCTGAAATCTGGCCTATTTATTTTTAAATGTCATAACCCCAACCGGGTGGACTAATTTTGGCCGGTGAGCCACTACGTTCAATCTATATTCTATCTAAATTAAATTAAAATATTCACTGATAAGGGAGTGTTGGCCTTCCAGTTGCACCCAAATGCCAAGGCAGTTTAGAAGGCCATTTAAACAATGCAGTTTCCCCACCAAGGGCTGAACAGAAGCACGTGTGCATGACTGACGCATCTGCTGCTCTACGTTTGTTAAGCATGACAGAGACAAAGTGCGGCTTTTAAAAATGAGCTTTTTCTAACCTTGCTTTTATTCCTTTTTCCCCTCCTTTGGTCTTGGGCACATTGTAATGCATAATAACAGATCTGTTCCTTTACTGGTGTGATTTAATATTCCCTCATTTTTTAAAAAGGAGAATAGAATAGGGCAGGGGTCAGCAACCTGAAACAGTGAAAGAGCCACTCGGAACCGGTTCCCTCACAAAAGGAAAAACTGGGAGCCGCAAAAAATGTGTGCACATGTGCGTACATGCGCGCATGCGCAGAACAGGGTTTGACTGAAGAGTGGAGCCAAGGCGAGATATGCACCTACCCTGCATATTTGAATTGATTGGTTGAACTTTTTTAGTCCCACTTTTTTTTGGGGGGGACTGCACATGGCAGAGGACTGGGAGCCGCAGGAGATGGCTGAAAGAGCCGCATGCGTCTCCGGAGCCGCGGGTTGCAGACTTGTGGAATAGGGGAAACTAGGAAGAAGAAGGTGTTTGGGATATGTCTGCTGCCTTGAGTTATTTGTAAAAATAATAAAGGGGGAGACAAATAAATAAGAATGATCCCTCAGCCAGTGTATCAAAGGGCACATCTGGAGGAACGTGAATTTTACTATCAGTAGTAAAGCTGCAGGTTTTTCCGGCAGAATAAAAGGTTTCAGAAGCCACGTGGTGCTGCAGGGAGAAAATCTACATCAGCATTCTTTCAAAATTCAATCAAGTCTGTGCTCATTTTAGCATGCACTCCTTCCCCTTCCCATTTCAGTGATAAGAAATAGAAGTCACCAATTAAGTGCAAGCAGAGTTATGCATATCACAGCAAACTATAATTTTGTTAATTGTTTTTTATTGAGCTACGGCACAATTAATGGATTCACACTAAGTCTGAGCTATAAACCAAGCTTTCTAATCTCCAGTGGCTGAGTTTGCACAATATGTTAAACCACAAATGAGGATTCCTCGCTTTGGCATAGAGCATTATATACATTCCTTGCATATTTGATGAAATTCTGGGGCTGAATCTGGAGAATGGTACGAATGTTGCTTTCATGGGGTTTACTGCATCTTCAAGTACAAAGCCTAAAAAAAAAGAAAAAAATGAACACTCGTTCATAGTATATGGTTTAAAATATCTCCTAAGTTGTTTTGTATTTTACCTGCAGAATATCATTCTTTACAAGATCCAGCCAGTTTCCTGCAAGGTGAATTATCTTGTAATATAAATGAAACTCAGCAAAAGGTTCTAACAAGTTTGGATCTAGCCTTGCATGTGATCATGTGATTTCAGATTCGGAGTGGATTAAATTTAGTAAATTTCAATGAAATTTAGCATCTAATATTTTTTTAAATAAAAATGATAATAAAATAAAGTAACTAATCTGGGTTTTCCAATCAAAGTTCTGTTCTTAAACAGTTTATCAAAATTCTTAATAATCTTTCTACAAAATATTAATGTCCAGTCAATTCAGCTACATATTATGAGCAGGGCGATCAAGGAGACAGAAATGCACTCTTTAGACTAGTACTCCTAGCTTGGAAAATATGTATGGTATTTATAAAAAAAAATGCTGTCCAGGATGGAATTATTTGTGTAATTTACTTAAATGAAAGAGTTTCACAGAAATTATCTAATATGCGTAGTCCTTGACCTACAACCCCAGTTAGGACAAGAATTTTCGTTTCTAAGCAAGGCGATTCTTAATTGTCCAATGTGACGACCTTTTTTGTCACAGTTGTTAAGTGAAGTGCTGCAGCTGTTAAGGGAAATGATGTGGTCGTTAAGCACCTCTGGCTTTGCTTGTTTGAAGCCAACTGGGAAGGTTGTACCTGGCGATCACGTGACCCCGGGATGCTGGCAGCCATCCTCCTAAATGCATGCCAGTTGCCAAGCTTGCAGCTTTGGATCACATGACCCTGGGGATGCTGCAAAGGTCATAAGTCACCTTTTTTCATGCCATTGTAACTTCAAGGAGCCACTAAACGAATGGTTGTAAATCGACTATATGTAGTTTCTCAAGTGGACCCCTAAAATAAGGAATCCCAAAAAATCACGACAATTTTCATCTAGGGCAAACTCATTTTGCCACTTGTAGATAATAGCAATAATGCCCAGTCCAGAATAGCACTCAGCAATAGCACTTAGACTTATATACCGCTTCACGGTGCTTTACAGCCTTCTCTAAGCGGTTTACAGAGTTAGCATATTACCTCCCAACAAGCTGGGTCCTCGTTTTACCGATCTCGGAAGGATAGAAGGATGAGTCAACTTTGAGCCGGTGAGACTCGAACTGCCAAAATGCTGGCAGTCAGCAGAAGTAGTCAGCGGTACTGCATTCTAATCACTACCCTATCAGCACTCAAATAGCCTCGAAAGATATTCAAAATTGTCATAGAAGAAAAGGCTGACCACATGTCCTGTCTTTGGGATGGCAAGGCAGGGTTTTTTGAACCAGGCAGCCGTGTTACAGAACAGACCTTAGTAGCCAGCACTCAGATTTCAGGGGGAGAAGAAAAGCAGGAAGCAAACTGCCAAGTGGCTTTTCAGCAAAAGATTCTAAGAAGGAAAACAATCTTCGCCTCTCATTATGTTGTGAAAAACATAAAATCAGGGAGTTTAAGAGATGCAACAGCCAGGGATAATTTGTATATTCAGAGTCCCAATGTCATATCTGCTGGAGGCGAAAAATTCAATTTCACCTACTCCATTGGGTGCACTACAAATTGAGATTCTGTTATGTTTTTGGCTAAGTGATGAAAGAGGAATGTAGAACACCGAATCTTTGGTCATCTTAAATCCAGCAGGTGGCCAGTCTCTGCATTTTGACCAAATATTAGTCAGGTTCTCTTAGTATTTTTCCCACATCCACCTCATCCTTAAAAGCAACAAAGGCAAAGACAGGATGGATACTTCTTGATGCTGAGCAGACCTAGGAGACCTAGATGTTAACTGAACTGATGGCATATGTTGCTGGATTTACAGTTCAAGGGCCAGCAGTAATTATTTTCATTTGGTGCATTTCTCACCGTTTACTTTGCAGATTTATAGGCTGCCCAATTCTGGTTAGCTTTTAAAAATACAATCAGATAACCTCGTGTTAAAAAACAACAACTTAGAAATCCTTGGTTTTTAAAAAAGCAGCACTGTTGTGCAATAAATGTGTTTTTTGTATTTATTTGAACAATCCTTGCAATGAATGAAGGACAGAACATTGAGTTCTGGATACCACCCAAACTATTTTAGAATGGAATCCTGGGAATAAGAGGAAATTCCAGTGGGAACATGTCCCCCTGCAGCTTTGCAATTCAGAGAAGCTCCATTTTCAGCTGGACTTTCTCAGAAGCAATTCCTAATGGACTGTGATTAAAATGCGCTCAGAATTATACCAGCCCAAGCCCTGAATAAAGCTAGATATATATGCAGTGGATTAACTACCCATCTTTTTAGGACTGTACATTTACTCTCAGCCTGCTCTCTTGTGCAAACCACTTTCCCTTGTAGTATATACAAAGGGACCCATTTCATCTGAGCTCACATTTTCTCCATTTTACAAGGTGATCTGCATGTGCACATACTAATGTGACGTGGGTTGTCCTGTTTCTCACCAGTCGCCTTCCTGTGGACTTTGTGAGAGTATTTGCCACCCTAGTTGCTTTTTAGGTTTAGATGTGTACATTGTCCTTCAGGATCCTTGTTTAGAGCTGAAAAAGCCGTCCCACAGTGCTTCCATTAAGCATTGGAACATTAGAATAGTTAGCTTAGAAGCCAATTACCGTAATACGTGGCTTAGAAGCTTGAAGCACATGTAGAAGGTGGTCTGGGTTGCCATCTTGCCAAGCTTCCAAAAAGTATCAGGCTAATATACAGAAGTCATGGAGATCAACAGCTATTGATCTTGATGGCAGCGTGACTGCCTCTGAAGACCATCTGCTGGGAGGTTGGTGGCTTCCTTGTGCAGTTGGTTGACCACCACGAGAACAGACTGTTGGACCAGATGGGCCTGCTTATGGTCTAACCCTGGAGATTCTGTCCCAGCCTATTAACAATTCCATTTAGTAAGCTGCTGATCTGCAATGGAGAAAACCCCCAGGGCTTTTGTTTATTTACTTGTTAAGAGTTACATTCCACCTTTTGCGCCAGAGCCATGATGGTATATATAGCGCACTCTCTCCCTTTTTATTTTAAGCCTGCAACAAAAACACCAAAATTGAGCTGACCCAAAGTCACTCCTGTGATCCATCTTGAAATTTGGTTTTGCCCAAATTTGAAACAGCCGCTCCACCATATTAGAAGTATTCCAGGAATTTATTAAATGTATAGGCCACCCATAGTCGCTTTTCAGAGTGAGATGGGGGCATATCAATTTAACAAAGTTGGAACAAGGTGTCTGAAGCTTGAAATGTTTCAAGAACCCCTGATTGAAAGGTTTAAACACTTTCTAACCCTTCACCTTAGCCTGGATACCAACCAGGTTTCTGAGATTAAACTGTTTACAGATGTGGAAAGTCAATCCACTTGAGGCCCAGGACTTCTTAAGAAGTGTTAGTGTGCAGAATCTTCCTTCTTTTGTTACCAGTTAAGATGATTAGCAACTTGAGCAGCTATATTTGCTGATAGTTCAATGTGCACAGAAACTGTACATTATAAATGGGCAGACACTGTGATTTTCTGATCCTTCTGCTTTAATCTGAACTTTTTCCTGTATGTTGTGTTGCTGTGGATTTATGGCTTGGAGTATTAGCGCAGTGAAAGATAGATGGCCTTTTCAAGGTGAGGAGAGGAGAGAAGTTAAGTTTCCATGGTGAGACACAGCAGATAAAAAATTATTTGCTTTTCCCCAGTATCTGTTAAACCATAGAACAGATTCAAACTAGGTATTAAAGAAAAATTACTATATTACAGGTCCAGTTCATTGTAATTAATAATGATTGTACCCATTGGATAACTAGTCAAATCTTAGAAGAGTTAGGATAGAGATTCCCCCTAGAGTTGAAACATTTACTGTATGGACTGCATCGAGCCATAGAAGTGAATAGTGATGCTTATCCAAACAGCTGGCTCTTAATTCAGTGTTCAAGTTGAGTTGCTCCAGTGTGCATTCCAGATGTGCCAGGATTGCAGATGCTAAAGTTGGCTCGCTTGCTAAAAATTATGAGATTTGTATTCTGATTACATCCGAAGGGCACCAGATTAGAAAAGGCTGTTCCAAAGCCTTGTCCTCTATTCACATCTGTCAAAACAAATCTTAACTTACTTAACTGGAAAATAAGAAATGAATAGTAATAAATGATCACAATGATGTGATAGTATATGCATTTAGAGCAATTATATCAAACTGTCTGCTGATTAATAAGCCAGTATCAGCTTGATGTACAGGTAACATGAGCAGAAACATTTTATATTACTATCAAGGTAGATCATATTTTAGAAATCAGCTAAGCAGAAATTCCAAGTCTCTACCCCAAGACGTTCGCAAACTAGGGGGTCCTTGACTTATGACCACAATTGAGCCCAAAATTTCTGTTGCTAAGTGAGTCATTTGTTAAGTGAATTTTGCCTCATTTTAAGATCTTTCTTGCCACACTTGTTAAGTGAAACACTGCAGTTGTTAAGTGAATCTGGCTTCCCCAGTGACTTTGCTTGTCAGGAGGTCGCAAAAGGGGATCACATTACACTGGGACACTGCGACCGTCTGTGAGCCAGTTGCCAAGCAACTGAATTTTGATCACATGACTGGGGATGCTACAGCGGTCGTAAGTGTGAAAAATGGGCATAAGTCATTTTTTTAGTGCTGTCGTAATTTTGAACAGTCACTAAATGAACTGTTGTAAGTTGAGGACTGCCTGTACATTTGGACAAGAGGAGAGGAGAAATTAGAGGAGGAGAAATGTACATAGTTGCAGAGCAGCATAATAGAGTTTGATTTACGCTGAAGGTTAGGAGGAAGGAGTTAAGCTCCAGGCTTCTTAGATTCATTAAATATGTTAAATGTTACAAACACAAAAGGTTCATCCTCCTGTGACATTTCTAGATTTGATGAATTGGTGAACTTTGTCTAGAATATTTGCAGGTCTTTCTTTTCGCCACTCAGATTTTCTAGATTTGCCTCTTGACTGTTTGTTCTTCTTGCAGGTCCTCAAAATGGCTGGAATGATCCTCCTGCTCTAAGCAGAACTGCAAAGAAGAAAAAGGTTAGCAACACAAGTATGAACTGACAAACACCAGTCTGGCTTACAAACAATGCTTGACCAGGATTTAACCCTGCAGGCAGGATGGTGCCTTCTTCAAACATGACATCTACAAGCTTCCTCTTATTCCCCTTCTATGTCGTCCCTTGGGAAAATAATACACCAGAATTTATTTTTAGTTTAACAGAGTCACGGAATTTGTATTTCTTCTGTCTGGCCCAAAACATAATATTTGCTCAGAAAAAGCATGCAGATTGGACCATTCATGGGTTTTCTCTGTTTTCCTAACCGATAAAAAAGAGTTATTTTGGAAAGTGTTAAATGCACACACAGACCTGCAAAAAAAAAAGCACCACAAAAATGGTGAATATGTCATTGTTCCCCTTAAAGAGCGGAAATATACAACTTAATGTTGCAGGGATCCTGGAAACATTATTACAGAATTGTGATTTTGAATATGACAGAAATAGAAAATTACTAAAAAAAACCTATGCTATGGAGAATAATAGTAATCACATTTAATCTTAACTGAATATAAATTAAATGGGATTGCCCTGTTCTCATCCGCAGTGTTTTAAACCCTACAGGCCTGAATGCCACTCAGAGGACAGCTGTGTCCCTTGGCTCAGAAAACGTTGCCCACCCTTAATTTTCAAACATCATTTGTAAAAGAATTGCAAAGATGATAAAATTTGAGTCCTCCAAGATTGAGGGGAAGAAAGATGGGATTTTTATTATGTTGACAAGGATGTAAAGATCCAGATTTTCACGGGTGCGATTGTATGATATGCAACAAAACTTTTTTTTATGGCAGTTTTGATTGGAAACAGTTGGCTCTCTTTCTAGTCAATTGTCTCACATGTTTAAAAGACCTTTTGCTAAGCTCTTAATAATCGTTAATTTTCATGGATACTTTTAAACCAGTCAAGTTGATACCTTCTGCTAAGATTGTTTTATTCAGGGTATTAATGATGATGTATTTCCCATCATTGCATCAACTGACACAATTCAACCATCTTTTTCTTTTTGCAATGTTTGGCTCATTCATTTATTTATAAATTTTACTTATAAAATTTATAAGTAAAATTTTATTCAGGGTATTAGTGATGATGTATTTCCCATCATTGCGTCAACTGACACAATTCAACCATCTTTTTCTTTTTGCAATGTTTGGCTCATTCATTTATTTATAAATTTTACTTATAAAATTTATAAGTAAAATTTTATTCAGGGTATTAGTGATGATGTATTTCCCATCATTGCGTCAGCTGACACAATTCAACCATCTTTTTCTTTTTGCAATGTTTGGCTCATTCATTTATTTATAAATTTTACTTATAAAATTTATATCCAACAACTCTGGGTGGCTTACAACATAAAAACACCGGAAAACACCATCCATTATAAAAACCAAGCGGATTTTTAAAAAAACATTTAACAGATAAAACGAAGGAAAAAAAGATGGCAAAGATGGGAGCTGGACGCACACGGGAGAGAGGTGGCGCCAAATTTTAATTGGTCAGCTACCAGGCAACCATTTTGATTAGTCAAAACCATTAGTTCCTTGTTCCTTTTTTTCCTCGTAGGTGCCTGATACCTTCTTGCCTCCTGTTCCCATCATGGCCCCCATCATGACTCCTTTGTCAGACCCACAATCTCAGCTGCAGCAGCCTCCCACATCAGCCCCGCCTCCTCCCCAGGTTCCCTTCCAGCCCTCCCATCTGCCTCCGGGCCAGCCAGGCTTACAGAACCCCTTCCAGAATGTTCCACCGCCAGGGGTCCAGACAATCATGACTCCTGCCGTATCGGCGTCTAGCATGGAAGGAGCACCTGGAGCACCAACAGGGAACGCCATGCAGGTAAGGTTGCCTTGATAGGCCAGCGATTGTGCTTGGAGGTCCCCAAATTCTTAGTTGCCTAAGAGGTGCAAGTGCAGCCTTCCCACTCTATAAGAGTCTTCCTTGGAACATCGCAAAGAGCTCCGGAGGCTGAAGGCACCATAGGTGGGGAGTGTCTCTGGAGATTCTCAAGTCATCCAGGTTACGATTGTCCCAAAGGTGCTTTTCAAAAATGCTTCCCAGTTGCATTTTCGAAAAGCACCTTTGGGACATACACCGGGGGGGGGGGATCTGCTAAGGAGAAATTCTGAAATAGTGCCTGCAGGAAGATTTTCCAGGAAATTTCCACTGGTGAAGAAACCCGGGGTGGTTGCCCCCGTTCCTCCCACTTGGAAGTTTTTCTGTGAAAAGAACTATGATACGAATTGTGTCTATGACTGAACTTGTGACTACGAACTGAACTTACAGAAGAGAATATTGGATTGAACTATGGAGCTTTTTGGTTGTTTTCTTGCAGACGGTTTCATCACCAATTTAGGTAACTTTTATCAGTGCTAGTAGGGAGAGGAGTGTGTTCCCATGTTATATTCTAATGGGTGGCCCTGCCAGGAATTGTCAAAGAAGCTAACCATAAGCAGCAGCCCAATCAAAGAACCACCAAGCCCACTCCCACCAACACTGACCAAGGCTGGGGACACTCAAAACTCAAAAAAAAACAACCCCCACACAAACAACCTATTCAGGTATTTCTTTCTCTCCCCAGCACATGCAATCCCTGCCCACGGAGAAGATAACAAAAAAGCCCATTCCTGAAGAACACCTCATCCTAAAGACCACTTTTGAAGCTTTGATCCAGAGATGTCTCTCTTCAGCTACAGATCCGGTACGTCTTTCACAGGAGACGCCAGCTCTGTTTTTTGGGGTTTTTTTAAAACGCATTTTGCACGACATAATCATACATTCATAACTTGTGGCATCCATCATTAGGTGACAAGTCACACCAGGCCTGATTTATTACCCCTGGCTCGGCTCTCCCCATGCTTCATATAATCAGGTTATCGGGGAAATTGCAGAATTGCAGCTCCTGTGTGATTTATGCTGTGGGTCATAGAGGAAGCTGCCTCTCCTCTTGAGAAGCTCTGATGAAATGTAGTGCTTGCCAGCACCCGTGGGAAGCAAACTTAAAGGCATGCAAAACATCCATTTGCAGTTATCTCTACAATGGGAAATAGATGACTCCCACAGTCCTGTTAGCTCCTGACTTGCTCAGAGCTTTTTTTTTTTTGCACAGAAAAACTTAACTATTTTTTCCAACTCAGTTTGTGATAAGCTATAGCACCTGTCACCCACAGCCAAGATGGGAAGTGTTAGGAAATTATAGAAGTAGTAGTAGAATAAATATTAGAAAAGGTTGACGTGCATGACAGATTTGAGCATTACACCATCCTGTTGTGATTCCGTGCCAGCTTGTGATCCTGGCAGCTGAGTCCCGGGAATCAGAGGAGGAGGGGGGGGGGCTTGGGGGAGCCATCGGAGTCAGAGGAAGGCTCTGATGAGTTACAAGAGTTACAAAGTGAGGAAGAACCTGGCCCCAACACTTGTGGTCAAGCTGAAAGCCAGCTGTGCTGGGAGCATGAGTCAGATTCGGAGGCAGCACAGCTGGAAGACCTTAGAGACGCACGTAAACGTAGACAGGTCAGACGAGTAAATCAGAGGGAGGTAATGGGGCGACTCCAGGGGAGAAAGAGAAAGCAGTGAGAAGCCACACCTTGGGGGCTGCATAATAAAAAGGGAATGTGTGAGCAGGGCTGGTTGTTGGAGGCAACCGTTTGCAAAGAACCTCTGTGTCAAGAGATGATGGTCTGTTTATTTTACCAGTGAGTTATTTCCTGTTTTGGCTCCTGCTCTATTTTGTTTGTGGACAAGGTGTGTAACTTCAATAAAAGGGGTTTATTTATCCAGTCTGCTGCTAAATTAGGGGTTGCCTTGTGAAGTAACGAGGTACGTACGCTGGGACAGAACACATCCTGAGACCTACAAGGAAATACCAAGGGCTCTAGAAAAATAAGTGGGTTCAATTCAGTTTGGCAGGTCCATAGAGCTGTTGGAACTTAGAAATGAAGACAGAGGGATTACTTGTTGACATGCCACAAATCACAAAGAGATCAGTTCTTCTTTGGAGGGGATCCAGAACTGAGTATTCTCTTCTTCCCAATACCAGGATGCAAATCCAGAACTTGGATTCAACCTGCATTAAGAAGCTTATTTTTCTTGATCCCAAGCCAGTTGCCCTTTGTAGCTTTGATGGTTAATGTAAAATTTCTAACTGTATTCCTTTCCCCGTGGATATACACCTTGAAGACAGATAAACGCAACTGTGGTCTTCTGTCAGTGCAATAAGACAGTATTTTCAGTAATTTTCTGTTCTGCTTTCTCCCATAGCAAACCAAGAGGAAATTAGATGATGCCAACAAACGCCTCGAATTCCTGTATGATAAGCTTAGAGATCAGACGGTAAGCTTTATATATTGCCAGGGCTATCCCTTACATCCAGTGAATGAATTGCATTTTGTGGGCTAGAGCCCAGTGTTCAAGTGCATCAATATCCTTCTGAAGTGTTGGCTATTCCCTCCAGCTTGGTGTTGTCTGCCGATTGGACGGGTTCCCCTTGTATCCCCTCATCTAAATCGTTTTTTAAAGTGTTGAAGAGTATTGGGCCTAAGACAGAACTTTTGGGGTACCCCACTGCTTATTTCCCTCCAGGTAGATGTAGTTCCATTGAGGCTTGCAGGTTGAGTGTGGTTGGTTGGCCAGGTGATGCTGTCTTATCCTACATTTTTGTAGTTAGCAAGAAGTAAGTTGTGGTCAGGACTAAGTCTAATTTACCTCTTGAGGATTCCAGATCAGTACAAGAACTATGTGAACCTCGAAGAAGGTTCAAGGTTGAAGACCTTGAAGAACTATATAAACCTGTTCAGTTGGCCACCTCCTCTTGCACTTTAAATCCCCCATGATCTCGCAGTGGCACCACAAAAGATAGTTTGACTGTAGGTTTTGCCATTCAGTACTTTGCTGTCTTCGATAAAAACAGGTAATAGTTGAGTGTAAGTGATACAGTGGAAATATTTTGCAAGGTTTGAAAGAAGAGACGTGGGTACTTGTGCAAGATAGCTGCTGTGAAATAGTTTATGCATTCACAAAGAGACTTACAAGGTCGGTGTAACTGATACAGACTTTTCATCTAAACAATAGCTTGTTTAGGAGTCTGTATGTGGTAGGATATACAGAGATCTTTTTTGAACCCCTAGTTTTGTTTCCCAATTGTTTCCCCAACCAACAATGATTGAGGATGCTCTAAGAGAGTAAGAGATGAAGGGTTTGCCCAAAAATTAAGATTAGGATAGGACAGTACCCATAAGTGTAGTTTCAGCCCCAAAGCCCATCTTTGCCCTTATAACCTAGAAGGCAAATTCTCTGTGCATTTCGGTTGGCAAATTGAAAAAAAATCTCAGGGGAAATAGCTTAGGACTACATATAGGTAGTCCTCAACTTACAACCATTCATTTAATGACCATTGAAAGTTAAAAGAGCACTGAAAAAAGTGACTTATGACCATTTTTCACACGTAACGCTCATTGCAGCATCCTCATGGTCACCAGATCAAAAGTAGGACGCTTGGCAGTTGGTTCATCTTTATGATGGTTGCTACGCTGACTCAGGAATTCTGGGAGTTGAAGTCCATGAGTCATAAAAGAGTCGAGGTTGCCTACCCCTGATCTATCCTTACCTATCAGCAGCTGCTTTCGGTTAAGCAGATTCAACTACTATCCAAGCCATCACAAAAGCTACAGATGTTCTAACACATCAATTTGGAGAGTCCTTGATGCCCAAACAGGCCCAGGTTGGGGAAAACAATCAATGGTGTTAAGGATGGTTCTCATGTTTATTTTCCCTTCTTTTTCCAGCTCTCTCCAATGATAATCAATGGTTTGCACAACATTGCCAGGAGCATTGAAACCCGGAACTACACCGAGGGGCTGAACATCCACACTCACATCGTCAGCACAAGTAACTTCAGCGAAACGTCAGCTTTCATGCCTGTGCTGAAAGTAGTCCTCACTCAAGCCAACAAGCTTGGAGTCTAAAGTAGGCTTCGGTAGAAGTCATGGAGCTGTGGAAGGGTGCATGACGTGTGTTCCATATTCTGTCCCTTTAGAGCATGATGCGGTAGAGAGCAAGTCATGGCAGTGTCCCTGCCAGAGGAGCTTCATTTTAGAAGGGCTCGTGAGCTCTGGTGCTTATTCTTTCTCTTCTCTTTTATTATTCCTACCTACAGATACTGTATTTAATTATGCCACCCCCTCCATATTGTTCATTTTAAATGCATGGTATCTGCTGCTTTGAAAGTGGCTTTTAAATACTGTAAAGAGAGAGAGTGTGAGGCAGCCATCGTCAGAAAAAAAATATCCTTCCACAAGTTTCATTATCAACCAATTAAAAGTTCCAGATTCTATTTTAGATGTGTGCTGACTTATTCTTTTAAGCATCCATTGTTGTTGTTTCGATTATAACCAGCTGAAATTTCAATTCATGTAATGGTTTTGGGGGCCACATGACTGCTTATTTAGACACCAGGCTAGAAAGCAGAAGATCGTGAGTTCTAGTCCTGCCTTAGCCATGAATGCCAGCTGGGTGATTTTGGGCCAGTCACTCACTCTCAACCCAACTCAGCTCATAGCGTTGTTGTGGGGAAAATAGAAGGAGGAAGGATTGTTGGATATGTTTTCTGCCTTGAGTTATTTGTAAACATAATCAAGATGGGATACAACAAATAAAATTAAAATAAATAAAAAGTACTTTCTCAAAATTAAACTTCAACCTTATTTCAGTTCAGGTTCAGTACCTCAGACTTCGTGTCAAAATTACACAAAGGCTGTTTTAAATGGATTGTTGTATTGATGATATCAGTGATGGAATCGTGCTGTTGGATTCATAATTTCTTCTGATATTTTATGTTCGGACACTGGATCTTCATGAGATGTTGGCCAACTAAGCAATCCCTTCATGTTTGAGAGGACAATAAGCAATATTCAGATTAAATACTAGGGAGGTTGGCCTATTTTTCATGGTTCTGTGCAGCATTACAAAAATCTATACTGTATATTGATTAATTTACAGTCCAAGATCAAACTCACAAACATTAAAATACAGTATATATGGTAGTTTAGGGGGAAAAATCACATAAATAAATTACATAAAAGCCAAAGACTATTTCAGGGAAGCATCAGCTGATTCGTAAGCTAAACCTAAACAGAAACGTTGCGAGAAACGTTGCCACCGCCTTTGATATATTTAGTAATTGAGTACATAAAACGGTAATCCCTTCATCGTGAAGGACATTATACTTTGTAATAATTGGGTTTATAAGCCTTAGTCACCATTGTGTATAAGGTAGACATTTTAGTAAATCATGAAGTATACAGATTGCCACCATCTTAGCAACACAGTCTGCACAGATCTCAAATTGTGTTACAGCACTACAAGTAGAGTGAGGGATGCATGCAGGATCATAAAAATGTGCCCTCATATAGAAATCCAGAGGTATCCATGGTACATCATTTTGGAAAAATTGGGCATGCTTCTTTAGATGTCAAAGAGGTTTCGTCTATTAAAATTCCATGGCTTTCCAGATAGTTTTAAATCTTGACTTACTACTACAATCCAAAGAATGAAAATCCTCCTCATATTGTCATCTTATTCCTAGATGGATTTAAACCTAAAAGCTTCCACTGCTTTAAAAAAAACACCTTATTTTTGCCCCAGCTATATTTGCTAGTTGAAGCTTAGCTTTAGATTTTAGATTTCAAGAGACCACACATTTTTTGATTGCTTGATTAGAACAATGCTTCCAATAGAGAATATGCACAGCACAGAGCTGAACTGTTGGGATAATGAAATAGTTGCAAGAAAATTACCAAGTTATCAAAACATCAAGAACCCAACAATGGCAGTAATGAGCTAGTCAGAAGCCTTGGGAATTGCATTTGGGCCCTATTCTATTCTTAGAAAATCTGTAAAGATGCATCTCTTCCACTAGGCTTTTCAGGTGTTCAGTAAAGCTGATACAATAACTTTTGGAAAAGGTTTTTTTTTCTTTATTTATTTATTTTATTTATTTATATTTATTTATTATTATTTATTTATTTATTTATATTTATTTATATTATTTATTTAACCAGTATTAGTCACCTGAGTACTCATTTAAAGAGAAAAGTGGATTAAAATTGATTTTTTGAAGGAAGAAAAAAGGGACAAGTAATTAAAAATTCTTTAACGCAGCAGCCTCAGCAAGAAGCAGCGCAAAAAATAGCTGTTCCTACTGTAAAAATGGGAATTGAATGGGACCCAGATTGTGCATCTTCTATTCTAGAAAATCTGATCAGTTGAAGGTTAGGAAAAGTCCTAAATAAATCTTTGGCCTTCTGTCTTAGCATGGTTTAAAGAGATTTGCAACTGTATGAATGCTATAGACAAGGAAAAGTAAAAACTAGGGTATTCCAAGTGCACATTTGGGCTATAAGATGATCCCTGGTCTGGAAAAGATAGATTATAGCTCTGAGCTAGTTTTGGTGATTATCAGTGGCCCTTGGATCCGGAAGCAAATGTAGGCCGTGCAATTTAAAGACCACTGTGTAGTCTACACAAACCCCTTTAAAAAAAACTGCAGAATATTAGCACAGTGTCTCTGAACAAGAAAGACAAAATCTGGGGAGGAAAGATTTTGAATCAAAAATAAAATGGAAGAAATCCAAAGGCACGGAACAATTGTCAAATAAGGTTTTTGGGAAAATGTGTAGCAAAGCACATCAAGGTTTATAAATGTTACAATCCCTTGATAAAAGAAACCCAGCTAAATTCCATCTGGTCACTAGGCAACATCTATGCAGAGTGCCAATTAACTATAACCTGGATAAACCCCTTTTTGTCACACTGACTGTGATTCCTAGCTATTACTACTTAGATATTACTCCAGAGTCTTGAAGAAACCATGTAGTAAAGCAGAGGGGAGGAGCCAATTCAGTTTTAAAACGAAGCGATGTCCTCTATTATGCAGGTCCAGAGCTAAACCTGAATTAGAGCAAACTATTTGCCTGAAAAGCCCTAGATATTCCACCTAGAAGACTTCCCACAAAATATTAAATTTGGGCATATTCTCTGAGCCTATTTATTAATTTCCAAGCCTCTTTTTCTAACCTATCAAATTTTAATCACACCCTATTTATGGGCTGTTTATAATTCAAAATGTTAACATTAGATTACATGATTTCATAACATGAAAAGATTAAAAAACTTAAATTGCATGATTAATGTGAGATTATTGTTTAACAAAACACCAACACACCCTAACCTGAGATCAATTAATCATTTTTATTCCTGTCACTAGTATCTGCTTCACCCACCGGGCCTAGCACTACCATCACAAATCACTTCAGGTTTATCTGCCAATTTTATTTTTATTTTTTGAGAATTTCTTGCCCCAGGAACCTCTTCTACCCCCACCCCCACCCCCAGAAATGACAAAAGATACTGAGTTCTTGGTTTGACACATCGCCTGTAAAAGAGGAAGGTAGAAATTCAGCTTCAAGCTGTTTAGCTAAATGGTCTGAGGGAGCAGATTTTACGAAGATATTTTTGCTTCTTGATGTGGAGATACCTCATGGTCTTTGATGCTGGAGGTGGCTTGGTACCGCAAAATCACATATTTTTTCTATACCAGCATTTGCTATCTTTTAGGTTCATTGTTAATTAATTGTGGATGACGGGGCTGAAATGGAAGTTGTCCCATGTTTGATAAGGTCAAATTGAGGAAAGGCTGGAGAAAGGCCTAACACCAGCAACTGCCTTTTAGAAGAGAATATTTGCAGCGGTACCATTTTGGCTTGGTACCGCAAAATCACATATTTTTTCTATACCAGCATTTGCTATCTTTTAGGTTCATTGTTAATTAATTGTGGATGACGGGGCTGAAATGGAAGTTGTCCCATGTTTGATAAGGTCATATTGAGGAAAGGCTGGAGAAAGGCCTAACACCAGCAACTGCCTTTTAGAAGAGAATATTTGTAGCTCAGGGTTTGAACTGTGGGGGTCCTTGGTGCTTCCTAGGCTTGGTTGTTTTCTTTCAGACGTTTCATTAGTTTAGTCCAGGGGTAGGCAACCTCGGCTCTTTTATGACTCATGGACTTCAACTCCCAGAATTCCTGAGCCAGCTATGCTGGCTCAGGAATTCTGGGAGTTGAAGTCCATGAGTCATAAAAAAGCCGAGGTTGCCTACCCCTGTTTTAGTCAGACCTTCCAACTTCTCGCAAAAAAAATAAATCTCACGAAGTTGGAAGGTCTGACTGAACTGCGAGACGGATCTCGGAGTCCTAGTGGACAATCACTTAAATATGAGCCAGCAGTGTGCTGCAGCTGCCAAAAAAGCCAACACAGTGCTAGGCTGCCTTAACAGCAAGGTGTCAAAAACTTGATGACCCCCCCCCCAAAAAAGGAAAAAAGTGTTGTACAGGTAGTCCTCGACTTACAATAGTTCGCTTAGTGACTGTTCAAAGTTACAAGGGCACTGAAAAAAGTGCCCCCCAAGCCACAGCCGAGCAAGACACCTGCCTGCCTGCCCGACGGCACTCTTCCTCTTGTATGAGGTTTTCATTGTTGTGAGCATTTCTGTTGAGGATTGGCAGCAGGGGTGGGGGTGGGGTGTTTGGTTTTTATTCCCCCTGTCTGCTGGGTGGTTGAAGTAGGTTTTGGTCACTTCACATGACCCTGGGACACTGTGACCGTCATAAATATGAATCAGTTGCCAAGCATCTGAATGTAAATCAGAAGACCCTGGAGATGCTGCAACATTCCAGCGGATCGGCGCTTCTGGCCTCAGCAGAAGCACCAGGATCCGCGCCGAGCTCCAGCTGGAGCCTGGCGCTGATCCTGGTGCTTCCTCTGAGCCCTGACAGCCCTGCAGCTCTAGCCATTTCTCGCTCAGGCTTGTGCAGTGCTGCCACCAGTTCAGCTCATTCCCCTCAACTGCTACCACTTTTCTAAGATGCTCGGGTACCACCTGCCAGGTGCCAATGTACCACAGGTGGTACCCGTACCACTGGTTGAAAAGCCCTGGACTAGATGATCTCCAATGTCCCTTCCAACATCATCATCATCATCATCATTTTTATTATCTTGTTTTAGTCCCACGAACTCCATTTCCCTGCAACAAGAGAGGAACGCACCAGAGCTGGAAAGCAGGTTAGTGAAGAAAATTTTTCCTTTCAGGAAGAGAGAGGAGTTGGGCGATGGTGCACCAAGCTCTATAGCAGTGCCAGAGGAGAAACGGCAGGAAACAGGACTGCCATTTTGAGAAGGGAGACGCAGGGTGATGCAGGGCAACAAGCAAGTGCTCTTCTCCACTTCCCATTCTCTGTTCTCTCCAGTGGCGGCAACGGAGGGCTGGTGGAGGGAGGCAGTGGGGGAGGCTTATGCCGCCTGGTCACTGCACAAGCCACGGGAAAGTTGGCAGAGGAGAAGGAGGCGGCTGCCACCGAGCACATGATCTGTGGGGCGAAGTGTAAAGAAAGCCCCTCCAGCGGCGCACAGCGGCAGTGGAGCCTTTTGCTGTCACTCCCCTCTGGCTCTGAAATGGCGGAGGGGAACTAGGCCTACCCCGCCCATCCTCCCTATGGTAGCATGGCAGTCTGGCTCAGGAGGGGAGTGAAAGGGAGCAAGGAATGGCCTGGCTGGGTGGGGGCCTGAAGGAAGTGGGTGTGGGTCACATGGGGCAGCTCTACCCACTCCCCCACCTGCCTCACCTCATGGCGGCAGTGGCGCGATGTGCCATGTGGCCTCCTGCCTCATTGCAGCAGCCAAGTGGGAGTGGATGGGGTTCTAATTAGGGCTTATTTTTGGAGTAGTGAGTCATAAAAGAGCCGAGGTTGCCTACCCCTGGACTAAACTAATGAAACGTCTGAAAGAAAACAACCAAGCCTAGTAGGGCTACCCCCACAAATCAGGGTAGGTCTTTTTTTTGGGATGGGTTTATTTTCGGGGAAACACGGTATTTCTGGGCGTCTTGCCAAATTCTGAATCATTGCAGCTATAGTTTTCTCTAGTCCTCCACTAGGTGTCAGTAGCTGTTCATTCTCCAATTTTTAAAGCAAAGAGTTATTATTATTATTTTATAATTTCATCAATACTTTTTAAAGTATGGGATTTTAACAGTTTTCTTAGTTTTCAAATTTGCCCAGACTGTAGTGTTTTTAACCTTATTTCAATATATTTTGGTTCCGCATAAGAGTTTAATTCGCCACTTCCGTCTATGGGAAGGTGGTGGTGTAGTTCCCTCCCGTCTCACTTTGGGAGGATTTTTGCTTTTTGGAGATCTTTTCCAAGAAATCAGAAACAAAATAGGAGGGAGAAGATCGAATTCCTTACCCAGTTTCAAGCACGCTGTTCACAGTTGTTCTGGTTAATGCCTTTGGACTTCGGCTGCAAGTGTGTGCAGCCAAAGGTGTGGCCAGCCTTTCTCCTGTTGGGTTAGAGGGCTTCCCCCGGATTGAGTGGAATGACCGCCATCATTCTGCGATCATCAGGGCACCCCTCTTTCTTTGTCACCTCTTCAGGGCAATTTTACACCCATTTAGGGTCCTCTGGCAGGGTGAAACTAGCCGTGGGGTGCAGAACTCCGCAATCCCTCAGCAATATGATACAGCGCAAAACCGGAAGTCTGACATACCCACTTCTTTATATGTTTTAGCCTCCAGTCCCCTAGTCATCTTTGTTGCTCTTCTCTGTACTCTTTGTAGACTCTCAACATCGTTTTTACATTGTGGCAACCAAAACTGGGTGCAGTATTCCAAGTGTGGCTTTACCAAGGCATTGTAAAGTGGTATTAACACTTCATGCGATCTTGTTTCTGTTCCTCTGTTAATGCAGCCTAGCACTGTGATGGCTTTTTTTGACAGCCATAGCACACAGCTGGCTCATATTTAAGTGATTGTCCACCAGGACTCCAAGATCCCTCTCACAGTTACTACTGTTGAGCAAGGTACCACCTATACTGCGCCTGTATAGGATTTCTAACTCATCCTTTTTGTTGTTACAAAGAACCTGCTTTAGCTGCAGGGTAAAGATGCCAAGGATATCTGGACCACAGAGTGAAGACTGATGTAGGACATGGAACTGAGAGAAATCTTTATTCTCTCTTTTTCTTTCAGCTTTTTCTTTGACTTTGGTCTGATTTTGACAAACAGCCACCAAGATGAAACTCTTCCTGCATTGTGTTAAAGTAGCCTGTTCAATCTGCTGGAACTACAGGCTGGAGGCTAAGGTCAGCAACAGATTGAGAAAAGCTATCTTATATCCTTGGTTCATATCTGACATCAAGGACATCCAAAACGGATTGCTTCGCTCCTTTCCACACGCTGTTTTATATATATATAATTGAGATTGATTATTCTCTTCCCTTGCAGCATCTCATCCGTGTCTTGTCTAATTTGAGGTTTTAATTAAAGCAACATTGGGATCAGATAGACTTTAGTAAGAATTTGGATAAATGAATTGTGGGGTGTACAAAATGGGAAGACATCAAGTATCACCATCTATATAAATCTACTGAAGAGCAATTGAGTAATCACATTCAAGTTCAGCAAGGCTTCTTCCTGACTAAGGAGGCTTGTTTCTAAATTATGCTATTCCAAAACCTGATGCAAACTCTTTTTTAATAGTATGGTAGCTAGCCCATGCAGTATATAATTTGGGATTTAATATGAAGTATGAGTCATTCAAGATATTGTATTCTATTGATGTCTTTTAAACTGAAGGATAGACTACAGGATTTCCTTTCCCAGACAATAATTCATCCTCCAACTGTCTTGCTGCCTAGGACAATGGAAGCTGTAGAACAACATTTGTGGAGGATAATGGGTTGGGAAAAGCTGTTAAACATCTTGCATTACAGATTATTTTCAGCTGCTCTCCTTATCTACCTGTTTCATAACAGCTTAAATCAGCTTCTCTGGGCTTAGTGCCCTTGTAGATATTGGACTTACCATGATGACATATTTATATTTAACAGAATGATCGATAGATGAAAGATAGATAGATAGATAAATAGATAGATAGATAGATAGATAGATAGATAGATAGATAGATAGATAGATAGATAGACAGACAGACAGACAGACAGACAGACAGACAGACAGATAGATAGATAGATCCCTGCATCTGAATTGTGAATGCTTTGAACCTAATAGTAAAGACCTTTCTTGCAAACTACAAAGGTTCAAAATGTACTAATAGTATATTCCACTCTTGTCTCCTTTGGCAGACCTACACATAACCCTAGCCCATTCAGGATCTGGCTTCACTGATCACCCTAATCTCTTTGGGTTTTAACCACGGTTTGCACACCAAACCCCAAATGCCTTGGGCTACTCCTAATCCCAAACCGATCTTCTCTCCCTCTGATTCCAGTTGCATGGGGAATATCTGCACGGCATTCTTCTTTGTCAGAGCTGGAGAATTTCTGTCCCTGCGGCTTAACCGATAGGTACCACCACCACCACCAGCAGCACAGCAGCAGCAGGCAGGGATTCTGCGCTGCTCTCCATCCCTCTCCTTCCCTTCCCTCCCTCTGGATCTCTTTAAGAGCGGGCATATGATTGGCTGTAGCTATGCAGGGTTTTTCTCCCATTCTTTTCTCTCTCTCTCTCTCTCTCTCTCTCTCTCTCTTTTTCCTTCTCCCCTGCCCCCCTCCCCTGTTTTTCATCCTCTGTTACTGTGAGGAGTTCAGCTTTGCCACAGCAGCAGCAGCAGCAGCAGCAGCAGCATGGATAATATGCTGGCAACAGCTGTTCGACTCCAAGCCGCACATCCCTAGACACCTTTGAACAACCGTCCAGGGAAGGAAAAGGAGAGGAAGGGAGAAAAAGGCAGGGAAGGCAGGGGAAAAAAAAAACCAGAAGCCCGACCCCTAAAACAAAAGAGAATCGCAGGCTTTCGTTCCCCCTTTCTCCTCTGGCTTTTCCAGTCCTTCAGTCAAAGCAAGAATTCCTACCGGCGTTGGCAGCCGGTGAAGGTCCATCACCAAGTGTGGTACTCTTTGGGGCCCGTCATGTCCAAGCTAGGAGCCAAGAGCATGAGGGATGGAGAGGCAGACGTGTCCTGCAATGGACAAGCCGAGAGCCCTTTCGGATCAAGAGAAGAAGAAAAGAAGCAGAAAGGGGAAGGCAGGCAAATTGTGTGGAGGAATGTCATCCTGATGGCCTTGCTTCACATTGGGGCTGTGTATTCTCTTCTTCTCATTCCCAAGGCCCATCTGTACACTCTGATCTGGGGTAAGTTTCTTTTCTTTCTCTTTTTTTTTAAAGCATTTTCCTCCATGAGGTCGGGTTGCCTTGTTTTCATGCAATTCCTGCAATTTCGGATTCTTTCAGAGGCGTCTGTTCCTCAGGAAAATTCATTCACAATGGAGTGCCTGTTTAAGAAGTGTGTGTGTGTTGGGCGGGGGGGGGGGGAAGCATTACTGTAGAATTATTGTTGTTATTGTTATTATTTTTGGCTTACGGGCACAAAAGGACTGGCTAGATTCAGTAGGTTAGAAACTTCCAGTTTTGTTTGCAAGAATTATCGTTCATTCTTTAGAAGCTTTTGAAAAATGAAACTCTTGCAATTGATTCGTCCAGATTGAATAAGCCTATTCTGTTTTGGTGCTTTTCCCAACAGATTAAAATCTCAGGTTTTTACTCATCAACAGGCCTGATCGCAGCATGAATTCTCATTAGTCTTATAATTTGCTGGATTATATTTTAGACAAAAGGATAGCTCGAAGCTAACAAATCTGCAGGAACTGACCTTGTAAACGCCCCCTTTGAAGTAGCCTGGATAGGCTAGATGCATCCAACCTTAGGGAAAAACACCGACAAAATAAATACTGTACAGCATCTCATAAATATTTTGCGTGACAAAGGTATCGTATGAGAAAAAAGGCAATATTAGTAAGGAAGTGATAATAAAGGAACCTGTTTCCATATCTAAAACTCATGAAGTGAGGTTGCTCTCACTGATTTTTAAGTATTCTATTTTTTAGAAGCTTGCTTTCAAGATTTAGAGTGTTTTCTTGTTTTGCTTTTAGCAGGTGGTTCTTATAGGAAAGTCTTTTTTACAAAAATTCACCAGTACTTGTCCAGTTTTGACTTCGTGATGCATAAGAGTATAACCGTAGTGAAATCCTATACATAATTACTTAGTAGTCCCACTGAGTTCAATGGAATTATTTCTAGGGAAATAATTATAGGATAGTGGCTTTTTGGGACTGAGGAGAGACAATTTCAGAAAGGTGATGAATAATTTTAACTCTCAATAGTTGTACCATTTGCCTTTTGAAGGTGTGAGCCATAGCAATATGGATTTTTCCATTTATTTCCTGCAGCTAGGATAGATGTTCTTCTGCTTTGTGAATATTTTTCTTATTGTGTTGTCAGCTTCTTTAATTTTAGACAATGCAGGGAGATAGCTCTATTCTCAATCTGTGGCTGGGCAGCCTTAGCTGCCAAGGCATTTGATTTAATTCGGTGCTAACCTTGCAAACCAAATTTCATACCAAGATGTGAAAAATGATTTAAAGGTGACACCTGAACTTTAATTCCTGTGCAAACTGTATAAACAAAAAATTAATTCCTGTGCAAACCGTACAAAGAAAATACGTTTGTGCATCACAATTGTCTTTTTCCTATGCTGCTGAATCATTATATATCTAGGCTTAGCTTGTTCTTCTTTCAACGAGGTTTCTACAAAGAAAATTATAATAATGGGGCAGAGGATAAAATATGAAATAATCAGATGCTAAAGGACAAAGCAAAGCAAATGGAAATACGTACTTATACTGCATTACCAAAATGGCCCAGATTCCCAGAATAGGATGTTTTTCTAGGATAATCATGTAGGGAAGGCAGATCAGGATTCAGAACTTTCTAATTTGAGGAAACCACAATTAACAGAGTTAGAAGGGACCTTGGAGGTCTTCTAGTCCAACCCCCTGCTCAAGTAGGAAACCCTATCATTTTAGACAAACGGTTGTCCAGTCCCTTCTTAAAAGCCTCCAACGTTGGAACGCCCACAACTTTTAAAGGCAAGCTGTTCCACTGGTTGATTGTTTTACTGTCAAAAACCTTGCTTATTGTCAAGAACCTTAACCAGGTCTCTCACCACCCCGTTGTCAAAGAGAAACCTATATCCCTTTTGGGTGGACTGAAAACCTGTTCCTCTTATAATCCCACAGTATCCCCATTGTGAAGCAACTGGTGTGTTTTGTTCTCTGTTCCCTTCTCACATCAGTTTGCCAATGTAAAATACATTTACAGACTTCTCCTAAGCAGAGCAGCTGTGCAACATTACATGAGTGCTCCCTTTACCCCTTTTCCATGGCAAACACTGGAAAAGCAGAAATGAAGAAAGGCTAACGTATTTTTGAATGTATGAACTGGGAGTTAAGCGGCACATAAATTGGTTTAGAGTCTTGTCTTCTTCTCCTTTAGTGAAGAAATGATGCTTCAGCTTTTACTGTAAGAGTGGACTAAAGATAGAAGAAACTTCCTGACGGTGAGGACAATTAACCAGTGGAACAGCTTGCCTCCAGAAATCGTGGGCGCTCCATCACTGGAGATTTTTAAGAAGAGGCTAGACATTCACCTGTCTGAGATGGTTTAGGTCCTCCTAAATGGGGTTGGACTAGAAGACCTCCAAGGTCCCTTCCAGATTCTATTCTATTCTATTCTATTCTATTCTATTCTATTCTATTCTATTCTATTCTATTCTATTCTATTCTATTCTATTCTATTCTATTCTATTCTATTCTATTCTATTCTATTCTATTCTATTCTGTTCCATATTTTCTATTCTATTCTGTTCTGTTCTGTTCTGTTCTGTTCTGTTCTGTTCTGTTCTCTTCTCTTCTCTTCTCTTCTCTTCTCTTCTCTTCTCTTCTCTTCTCTTCTGTTCCAGTTCCATTCCATTCCATTCCATTCCATATGTTCTATTCTATTCTATTCTATTCTATTCTATTCTATTCTATTCTATTCTATTCTATTCTATTCTATTCTATTCTATTCTATTCTATTCTATTCTATTCTATTCTATTCTATTCTATTCTATTCTATTCTATGAAACCCAGAGATTGCAGCTTATAAAGAGCCTAAGCAATCAGACAGTAACAAAATCCAGATAAGTATTTTCCATTGTCATGGTTGCTGTGGGATTTCTTTTTTTCTATTATTAAATCAATTTATAATGAGCTTTTACCAGTTGAAGAGGAGGAGGTGTTATGAAATCCAGGTTTAGCATATGGGAATGTTCTGTACGATACATTTATGTTGTCTGTAATTCTGTAAACTGCCAGAAGGCATCAGATGGAAAAACTGGTAATAAAGGCCCTCCAAAATAATGGTCTGTTGGGCCTATATTTTATGAAAAGCTTTATTGTGCTTTTCTTT
The DNA here is from genome assembly GCF_964194415.1 of Vipera berus. Classification (NCBI taxonomy): domain Eukaryota; kingdom Metazoa; phylum Chordata; class Lepidosauria; order Squamata; family Viperidae; genus Vipera; species Vipera berus. The sequence goes on along the minus strand of NC_138209.1, from coordinate 10,872,418 downwards.
TTAAAATATTTTATAGCAATGATCATCCTTTTCCAGAAATTAAAAAGCATAGCTGTGAATGAATCTTGGTTGCTCAAGAGTACAAGTCTTAATTTTGTTAATTTTATTTAATGAACCCTCTTTCCCCCCCCTCGTAATAATAATGGTTTTCCTCTTGGAGGAACAATACAATTCTAATCTCCCACCCCATTCTCATAAGTTACTCTACATCCCTACACTGTTTATTTGGGACAGGGTTTTTTATTTCCCCTGGGAGATTAACACATTTGTCTTGGGAAATAATGATTAATTAAAAAATGCAGAATTTGCTGGGGCAGAGGTGGAATAAAGGAAGGAAATCATTTATTAATCAGGGTTCTGCGGCACTTGGGAGCTGTAAATCTCTTTGCTTTCCACCCTGGATAAAGCACTTGTTCTTATAACAGTTGAGACTCATAACTTGTAAGTTATGTGGATTGTTTATAGAGACTAAGTGGTGAACCACTTTGTTACTCTTCTCTCCGTTTTAATCTTGGCACAAGATTCATCACTCCTGAATACAGATGCATTCTTGGAAAAGTTTCCCAGACAGTTAAAAAAATGCAATTTCAGAAACCTGGCTTTGTCAGTGAGATTTGATGACTGAAAGGTGAGCAGTTTGGAGGATTTAGCAGTAGCGCTTAGACTTATATACTGCCCCATAGTGCTTTACAGCAGTCTCTAGGTTGTTTACAATGTCAGCATACTGTCCCTAACAATCTGGGTCCTCATTTTACGTTTACAACTTCAAGCCAGTCAGGATCGAACTCCAGGTTGTGGGCAGAGTTAGCTTGCAATACTGCATTCTAACCACTCGGCCACCGGGGCTCCTCCTGAAACCTTGCTGCATAAATATGAGGCACATTAAATGGATATTGTTACAGGTGATGTGGCTGCTTACTATATTTGGAGAAGTGGGAATAGAGCAGAGAGATGGAAAAAGAGTTAATCATCTGCTTCAGTGATTTTTGGTTTAAGTCAGGGGGTGTCCAGCCTTGGTAACTTTAAGACTTGTGGACTTCAACTCCCAGAATTCCATGGCTGGCTAGGGAATTCTTGGAAGTTGAAGTCCACAGGTCTTAAAATTGCCAAGGTTTAACACCCCTGGTTTAAATAATTTGATTACATCCCATGAAGTCATTGTTGTTTAGTGACTGCATAGATTGATCTTCTCCTTGATGATCTGCCCCAAACCTGGTCCTTTGACATTTCCAACCATGCACTCAAGGCTACTATAACTGAATCCATCCATCTTGCTGCTCTTCTTCTTTTTCCTTCCATCTTTCCCAGCACTAGACCCTTCTCCGGAGAGCTGGGACTTTGAATTGTGTGTCTGAAACAGGCTAATGTAAGCCTGCTCATTTGTGCCTCTAGTGAGAATTCTGGATTGATTTGTTCAAGGATCCATTTGTTTTGTTTTCTTCGCTGTCCATGGGGCTCTCAGGAATCTTCTCCCAACACCAAAGTTGAAAGGCATCAGTTCGCTTCCTTTCCTGCTTCAAAATCCAACTTTCACTTCCATAAAATGTCATAAGGGATGATGTATGACTTGCACAATTCTGATCTTTGTTTAAATCAGGCTAATCAATGTTGTTCGTGTTGTTTTTCTAGTAAAAAATACTACATCAGGGCTCCATTGGGTATATTTATTTATTTATTTATTTATTTATTTAATTAGATTTGTATACCGCCCTTTCCCGAAGGACTCAGGGCGGTTTACAGGGTAATTAAAACAAGAAATACAAAAGTTAAAAACGATTAAAAAAATTACAACAGTCCCTGAAAAAGTAAAAGCCCCCAATTAAAATTAAAATTAAAATTAAAATTCTCAGCCTATTAATCTAGAAAATGCAATTATTTACAATTATTTTGAAGAACGAATTCCTTGCATGAAAATTAAGTTGTTGTTGTTGTTGTTAGTTGCGAAGTCGTGTCCGACCCATCGCGACCCTATGGACAACGTTCCTCCAGGCTTTCCTGTCCTCTACCATCTTCTGGAGTCCATTTAAGTGCATTAGGCCAAAAATCCTATTCAAAATTTTTTTTGTGGCCAATTTAAGAAGAGAATTCTCGTTATCTCACATTTTCTCAGAGGAAGTGGTATCATCTGGCTGATTCCCCCAAAGTTAAGCAGACTTAGACCTGAAAGAATGAGCCCCATAATTTCTCAGGACTATAAGCTAAACTGGGTCATTAAACAAATTCCAGAAAATGGCAATGACAAACAACTTCCATAGGGTTAACGTGGAGGTGTCCAGGCAATCCCCAGAATTTCCTTAATAAGAATCTTTACTTTTATCTCTTTACTCTGAAACTTCCCAACAGATGAAGGATCTATATCTCCAAGAATGTATGTGTATGTGTTCAAAGAAAGGTAATCTGTGACATTTAGGAATAACAATAGGCTGCCTTGCAAACTTGCTAAGTCAAGTTAAATATGATACACTCAGAATTCCCCAAAGACTTGGATAAGGTATTGCTACAAAATACATTAACATTTATACAGAATCTTACCCTTTGACTCCATTAGTGGAATGGAAGTGAGAAGCATTGATCATGGCTGTCTACGACTTTGGTCTAGTGGTTTAAGGCACCAACCAGCCTGCAAATCAGGAGACTGGGAGACCTAGTCTCTCCTTAGGCCTGAAGCCAGCTGGACGACTCTGGGGCCAGTCTCTCTCTCTGTGTCCTAGAAAAGAGACAAAGTCAATTAACTTCTAAAAAATGTTGCCAAGAAAACATCAGGGACTTGTTTCTTTCAAGTGCTCAGGAGTTGAGGGGTATTTATATATCTATATATCTATATATCTATATATCTATATATCTATATCTATCTATCTATCTATCTATCTATCTATCTATCTATCTATCTATCTATCTATCTATCTATCTCTATATGTGGCTCAGTGGGTTAGGACGCTGAGCTTGTTGATCATAAGGTTGGCAGTTTGGCAGGTCAAATCCCGAGTGCCGCGTAGCAGAGTGAGCGCCTGTTACTCGTCCCAGCTTCTGCCAACCTAGCAGTTCGAAAGCACGTAAAAATACAAGTAGAAAAATAGGGACCACTACAGTGGGAAGGTAACAGCGTTCTGTGCACCTTTGGCATCTAGTCATGCCGGCCACATGACCACGGAGTCGTCCTCAGATAAACGCTGGCTCTTCGGCTTTGAAACAGAGATGAGCACCGGCCGAGTCGGAAACGACTAGCACGCATGTGCGGGGGAACCTTTACCTTTACCTTATATATCTATAATATCTATATCTATATCTATATCTATATCTCTATATCTACAGAGAGAGAGAGAGAGAGAGTTCCAAAAGTTGAAATACACTCATTCTGTCTTGTATCCGGCAGTTTACCTGACCTATATTAATTTTATGTAAAGGATGGGGTAGCTGCTTGAGTGAATTAGACCTAACAGAAAAAGTATTTTCCCCCCAAGGCTAGAATTATTTTGTATTCATTCATTCTTGGTATAGTTCAGGCAATATATCTTTTTTGGAATTGCTTTAATTTGGGCTACTTTCCAAGATGCTGAAGGACAATGGCGGAGAGGAAGGAAGACCAAAGGACAGTGTAGAAAAGCAGATAATAAACCACTGAGAGTTTGCGCAGAAGAACAATAACATATAAAATATTCAGGGTTTCTTTTCTTTTGGAATTTTGCTTCACTAAAGAGCAGAGAGATGTGTTTGTGATAGCCAAATATCACAAGAAATCCATGTGCGGCTTTCAAACTTTATCAAAAAGCATAAGCTTTTAGGAACTGCAGGTGGCCCTGGGTGTCGTGTTGTGAAGCCATTCTCAACATTGAAAGAGAAGTCATACAATTCCACCCACCCAAAAAAATGGAATTTGAGACACTCTGAAACCTTGCTGAAAGACTTTGCTTGTATGAGTGAACATAAAAGCAGAATGCCAAATTCTGCTTTTTTTGAAGTTAATAATAAAGCTGCTGGGGACTCCACTGGGCATGTCAATACTAATAATGCTATTCATTATGTAACTATAAAACCAGATAAACCTGAGGGAACCATGGACAAGCCAGATCTTTGAAATTTGATTCTCACCATTGTCTTGTTAGAAAGGCACAAAAACCTATTAATTTATTTATTTATTTATTTATTTATTTATTAATTATTAATTATTATTATGGTACTGTCCACGGTCAACCAGATGTTCAGACTGGATCTGGCATTTTTGTCTACCTATCGAGTCCTTAGCAAGGACCTGGGACAGGCAGATGTGGACGTTTGATGGTGTTACAGGTATCGTCGTAGGATGTAAGCCGTTCTGAGTAAAGCTGCCTTCTGCAATTGACTGATGTGAATGTGTCAAGGCCAATGGCATTCTAGTGTTGCTCCTGTTGTTTTCGGATTGCACTTAACCCACCTATTACTATTGATATTAGCTTTGTCTTCTGTTGCCACAGTCATTCTACGTCTAGTTGCAGGTCTTTTGTATTTTGTTATCTTCTCCAGTTCTTTCTCTTCCCTCTTGGACAGAGAGGACCGCTGGTTTGAAAGAGGGGCCAAAGAGGCCATCTATGTCAAGAGAGGGGGAGGGATACGACATCATCTATCTCCAGTCTACAACACAGTCCTTTCAACAGTTCCAAGAAGGCCCCACACCCATTTGCACCACTCAGGTGACCGGGGGGGGGGGGGACACACACAGATAAACCTCCAGGTGGCCTCAACGACTCTCTAAAAGAATGCAAATGATCAGCTGTCTGCAAGGTGTATAAATCCTTCCATTCCCCACCATCCAGTCAGAGCTGAAGAAGCTTCTTGGACGAGAATTGAAATGTTTTCAAAGAAAAACAAAAGTCCAGTTGCCTCCTGAAAAAGCATCTTTGGGAGTATAGAGCAGGGGTCCACAACCCCCAGTCTGGGGACCGGTACCTGGCTGCGGCATGCCAGCAACCGGTCTGCACAAATAAGCAAAGCCCCATCCGTGGGATGCAGGTAACACACAAAACCACGCCCCCTCCGGTCCATGGAAAAACCTTTCTCCATGGAATGAGTCCCTGGTGCCCAAAAGGTTGGGGACTTCTGGTAGAGAGTATATATAGAGCCAAACTTTTAAATACTGCCATCTACTGGCTGAATAGTACTGTAGTTGTTGCGTAGAAATACATTCCAACAACGAATTCCAACAAATCCCCAATGCCCGAAGCCATAAACTATGATTTGCAAACCAGAATGGTTGGATTCATTGAGCGTATTAAGCCTCAAAGAAACAAGCCACATTTTGGGTTAGCACAGTGGTAGCCTTTCCCAGTCTTATGTCTTCCAAACATATTGACCTTAATTCCCAATATTTTCAACTGGTGTGCCCAAAGATTATTCTACTTGGCACTCCTAGGAGTTAACATCTGGAGGATACTAGGTTAAGGAAAGCTGGCTTATCAGACTATGGTTCTCATAACCATATTGTGTGAACCCTGCTGTGTAAGGTCCTTGGTGATCTATGAGCTTGGTTGTTTTCTTGCAGACGTTTCATTACCCTACTAGATAACATCTTCAGTGTTTCAGTGCTTATCACTGAAGGTGTTACCTAATTGGGTAATGAAACATCTGCAGGAAAAACCCCAAGCTCAGAGAGCACCAAAGACCCCACCGTTTATCCTCAACCTACAAATATTATTTTCTATTGGTACCCAGTTATGTGCTAAACCATACCTTATTATGTGTGATTTATGGAATAAGCCATGATTGGATCAGACTGTGCAACCAACTAACCTTCAAACAAATTCCCACCTGGTTCATTGCAAGTGAATTCATCTTTTCTCTCTCTCCTGTGAAACCAAGTAGGTATTACAAAGCCATGCAAACTCATGTTGATTAAAAAGCTGCTGAGGAGGATGGAGCTTGCAATTTGACATATTTGAAGGAGATAGGATGAGGAAGGCTGCTTTTTAAGTTGCTTCTGATTCAGATGTTACCTGGGCAACAATTGCCTCCCCTGTCTCTGCTCCTTTTTGTTCGCTGCTTCTGTTTCATTTTTCTATGGCTGCGTTTATGTGCAATTGGAACATCGTATTTCTTTGTTGTTTATATTTAAGTTAATAAAGGCGTATTTAAAATAATTCAAACATGTTTAAAAGGAGAACTCCCTAAATTGAAGCTGCATTAGAAAGTAACATTTTAAACCTAACTGTTTATTGCATCTCCTTCTCATCTGTGGCTGGCTGTTATGAAAAAAAATATAATTGAGCTTTTGTTCTCGGATCCCCTTGGAGACGCTGTTTCTGCTGCGCCATCTCAGTACAATTGATCTTAGATCATAGCTCTCTGTAGGCTGAAACCCACCACAGCAAAAGGCTGAGTTTTCACTTAATGAGACCGAAGTGCCTACCTTTTTTGCACTGCTTAGAGGGAAAAAAGTATCTGGAAATAAACAGGAACCCTTTTGTCTGGGAAATTAGTCTAAATTTAATCAAGAACACTGACAACTATCCTGAAACATTGCAAAATCTATTATTCGAGCTAGTTCATAAATATTCTCTTATTATTTGGAGCTTTTTAAGCACTGCAACATTTCTATCCTTACATCCTCATCTGATGCTAAGAACACCTTTTTCTCTCTCTCTTTTTTCTTTAATGGAAAAGCCTCCATAGGTTTGAACATGCTTAAATAGCGTCAGAAGATTACAAGGGAAAGACCACAGAGCATAGGTTTTAACTGTATCAACCTCAAGGCTTATAAAAATAACTATTCTGCAGGGCCACTGAACCACACAAGCTGTCTTTTTCAGATAACTGGAATAGCTTCCACATAAATTTCAATGTTACACTTTTTCTAATCCAGGTATTTACATCATAATTCCTCTGTCATGTCTGACAGAATAGGGTGGACAGATGGCATGAGATAACCCTGCCTTCTTTCCCAAATTGCAAAACATTCTCCTGACAAACATTTTTTGTCAAGACCTAAATTATTTCCTGTATGTCTCTATAAAAAAAACTTATCCTCCCTTTCTGGAGAAATACACAATAAATCAAAGATGGTGATCATTTTTCTTAGCTATGGATTTATGGACAACTGCCATCTGGTTCCACAGAAATGAATAAAGAATAGGATTTTTTTTAAAAAAATCAAGGTCATTAATCACTTTCCAAGGCTTCCTAGGCTTCATTTTATTATACAAAATGAGATTTGCATTTGATTCATTTTCTTCCAGCCCTCAATATTTTTTTATTCCCAGTGGAGAAAATATTTTTATTGTTTCTTAGCTCTCCTTTATAATTTCTCATGAGTTTCTTCTCCTCACAAGGTCTCAAACATTACCCTGAAAAGGTTATATTGAGGGATGCTGCTAGATTAGGTGAGTGGCACACCAATCAGGACAAGCAGCTGAAGGGAGGACAAGAAGCAATGGATGGAATCTAAACAAGGAGAGAAGCAACCTAGAACTAAGGAGAAATTTACTGACAGTGAACACAATTATCCAGTGGAACAAGTTGCCTCCAGAAGTTGTGGGTGCTCCAACACTGGAAGTTTTTAAGAAGAGACTGGACAGCCATTTGTCTGAAATGGTATAGAGGGTTTCCTGCCTGAGCAGGGGGTTGGACTAGATGACCTCCAAGGTCCCTTCCAATTCTGTTATTCTCTATTCTATTCTATTCTATTCTATTCTATTCCATAATAAATAAAATAAAAATAAATAAAACTATATGCAAGTATGATTGAGAGTAGGGTTCAAGCAGATCATGTTTGCTTGTTCAACAAATCATGATCTAATATCCTGGCTTGCTGCATTCTATGAGTTTCTTACCTTACCCTATGTTGATGTCACTGATAAAATCCCTTTTACAGATATTAGATGTTTGGAAGACAAACTTTCGCTTGGAAGCAGCTCAGAACTAGCCACTTAAAGATTGCATTCCTATGTTTATACTTACCTGGCAGGGAGACATTTTGATCATACTCACCAGTATTAGGTTTGCAATATTAGGTCTGTGCCAATGTCATCTTTAAAGTTCTCTGGGTCATACAGAAACCTCAAGAAATTCCCAGAATGAATCACCAGCATGAAGTAATTGTTCTCACTGTCAGGAAATTTCTCCTTAGTTCTAGATTGCTTCTCTCCTTGATTAGTTTCCGTCCATTGCTTCTTGTCCTGCCTTCACGAAAATAAATTGCCCCCCCCTTTTTTGTAGCAGGTCCTCAAATTTTGGAAGATGTCATGTCACCCCTAGTACAGTAGTAAGCAACATCAGTGGCAAGAAAACACACAGGTGGAAGAGAGGGCATTTATTATCTTCACTCAGCCTTCAAAGAAAAATATGCTTGGTGATGGGCTGTACTCACCAAGGAACCATTTTATGAAAAGATAACTATCCTAGCAACCATTTTGAGATCACCATGATCTCAAATTCCACAAGTGCCCATTAGCACAAAAAGGCTACTTACCCCAGTGCTAAATTATAGCTCCCATGAGCCCCAACTACACAGGTAACTGGAAAGTATAATTCAATCCCTCTGAGAGTACTAAATTTAGGAAGGCCGGTATAAGGGTTTTCTAACAAATATTTTAATTTTCAATATTTTTTTGGGTGCCAAGAAGGAAAATGAGGTGCTCACATTCATGTAAGAACATGGAAGTGTCCTTCTGATGCCATTGTTTTCCACAATGGCCAGTTAAGCTGCCAAGGGGAACCCACAAAATGGCCACAAAGGCAACGGCATAAGATAGTCCAGGGGTGGGCAATGATGGCCTCTTTACGATCTGTGGATCTCAACTCTCAGAATTCCTGAGCCTGAGCACCCTGAAGTAGCCCCACTTTCTCCAGATGTGTGGACTTCAACTCCCAGCATTCCCATCCTAAGATGGCTGAATGGCTGAGAGTAGTGAGAGTTTGAAGTCATACCAATTAGTGGGGGAAATGGAATGTTTAACAGCTGGCAGCATGGCTGGCTGGGGAATTCTGGGAGTTGAAGTCCACAAGTCTTAAAGTTGCCAAGGTTGGGGACCCCTGCTCTAAAGAAAGCTTCAGGATTTTTTTATTATTTATTTATTTATTATTTTATTTTATTTTATTATTTTATTTTATTTTTTATTTATTTATTTATTTATTTATTTATTTATTTATTATAAACAACTCAAGGCATCCAACATATCTAATATTTATTTATTTTTATTTATTTAATTTAATTGTAATACTCCTTTCTGTTCTTATTTTTTCCACAACAACTCTGTGAGAGAAAATGGCTGCCTCAGGGTGACCATTCAGCTTTCATGCCAAAGGCCAGACTAGAACTCACCTGCTCCTGGTGATCCCAAGTCATCCAGCTGGCTTTCATGGCTAAGGTGGGATTAAAAACTCACTGTCTCCTGGTTTCTAGCCTTGTGCCTTAACCACTAGAGACTAGACCAAACTGACAATTGAAACACTTCCTTTTTGCCCATTTTCTTTATGTCTCCTTGGAAAAGTCATGTATTGCAAAGAGGAGATGGTGCACACCCTCAATTGGGCCAATTCCTCCCTGAAAAAATAGGTATTTATATTGAACTTATAGCCAAACTTCACAGTGCCAGGAGGCAGGAGGCAATAGAGTTTCTTGAAATGTTAAGCCAGGATTTTTTTTTTATTTTTATTTTTTTACAAAGCCAACTAAGCTTTCTCTGCAAATTGAGGACTGGAGGTTTCATTACCCATAGCCAGCTTGTACCTCTGCTACAAATTAATTTGGCAGACTGCCTCTCAGTCAGAGTATTGCAAACCTCATCGTGCAAAACATGCAAGCAATCAGATTACTGCATTCTCCTTACCTTTAGCAAAAGAACATAAACAAAATCTTATTAAGAGACCAGAAACTAGGAAATGGTGCATTTTTATCCAGGGAGGGAGGGAGGGAGAGAGAGAAAGGGGGGGGGGGGAAATCAGGAATAAATCCTACTTATTTTAATTATATTTAGAACTCTTCTTCTATTACTAATATTAATAGTCTTTTCCTAGCTTTTTCCCCACTCTCTGAATTAAAATAGGACATCCATCTGCATCTCTCTTGAATAATTTGGCATATTTTCTCCTATAGTTTGTAAACCTGTATATAATTTTTTTCCTGCTCTAAATATTTCCTGGACTAAATATAGCAAAAGGCAGCTTCTTATCAGTAGAGCTACTGTATCATAGTCCTCAGACTGGTAGCAAAGAAATACAGGCAGTCCTCAACTTACGACCACAATTGAGCCCAAAATTTCTGTGGTTAAGTGAGACATTTGTTCAGTGAATTTTGCTCCATTTACAACCTTTCTTGCCACAGTTGTTAAGTGAATCACTGCAGTTGATGAGTAACCTGGCTGTTAAGTGAATCTGGCTTCCCCATTGACTTCGCTTGTCAGAAGGTCGCAAAAGAGGATCTCATGATTTTGGAACACAGCAATGGTCATAAATATGAACCCAGTTGCCAAGCATCTGAATTTTGATCACATGATCATGGGGATGCTGGAAAGGTCGTAACTGTGAAAAACGATCATAACTCACTTTTTTCAGTGCGGTTGTAACTTTGAATGGTCACTAGATGAACTGTTGCAAGTTGAGGACTACATGAACAAATTACCTCTGCTGCTATCTAGTGGACACCTGGACATTGCATTGAAGATATGCAGCTGGTCACATCATGAAGACTTCTAACATGACTGTCATATCAAACAGATTTTCCTGTTATCATCCCAGTTTATTCTTACACATTGAACCAATGATATACAGGTTAGGTTCATAACAAAAGATGTGAGAATACTTAAAATCATGGCTGTTTAATAAGACTCACTGGCCTGGTTCATAGAAAACAATTCCAGTTTTGTTTTTTTAAGCTTTTGTTATACTGTAGATATGAGGCCATAAGGCCATGAGATTTAAAAAAAAAGGAGTGGTTGCTATGATGTGTTTCAGTCATGGTTAGTTTCAAGTAAGGAACTATCTACAATTTAGATAGTTGTATATGAAAGAAGGGGACGCGGTGACTCAGTGGGTTAGGATGCTGAGCTTGTCGATCAGAAGGTCGGCAGTTTGCCGGATCGAATCCTGAGTGCCGCGTAACAGAGTGAGCGCCTGTTACTCGTCCCAGCTTCTGCCAACCTAGCAGTTCGAAAGCACGTAAAAAATGCAAGTAGAAAAATAGGGACCACTACGGTGGGAAGGTAACAGCGTTCTGTGCGCCTTTGGCGTCTAGTCATGCCGGCCACATGACCACGGAGACGTCCTCAGACAAGCGCTGGCTCTTTGGCTTTGAAACGGAGATGAACACCGGCCCCTAGAGTTGGAAACGACTAGCACGCATGTGCGGGGGAACCTTTACCTTTACTTATATGAAAGAAGACAACCTATAAATACAATGAAAGTATTTGGTGTATCCTGAGGCAATTTGTTTTTGAAGTTAGAAGCTAGTCAGTCAGACTGTGGATCTATTAAACCAGGGGTCTTCAAACTTGGCCCTTTTATGACTTGTGGACTTCAACTCCCATAATTCCTCAATCATTCAATCAGGTTTGATGACCCCTGTCCCCACATTCCAGTGGGACCATGGAGGGAGAGCGTCAAACAAAGATGGTAGCGATGCCTGTCCAATCAGAGCAAGCTGATTTTGACATGTGATGCCCAAGGGAACAACATAAAGCAAAACGTGAAGCTAATTCAGCAAACCTTGATTGAACAGCACTCATTTTAAGCCATGTTCTTTACTGAGAAATGTTTGTGATCTCTGACATGTCTACAAATTGCACATTTCTTGGGAAGGCTTCACCAGAGCCCAGGTTACAGGAATCCAAACATTATAAATTACCAGTATCAGGATTCTAGTTTGTGATATTTTTTCAAATTCTGCTTCTTCCCAAACATTAATGAAATCTGCTCGTAAGCCGAGGACTATCTGTGTAGACTGGAAACCTGTACATGCTTTGAAAGTGATTCAGGAGAATACAGTAAAGCCTTAGCATGGTGCCTTTCTGTTGCTCATTAAAGCAGCTGTATCTTTTTTCACATTGATGTGCAAAGAGGCTCTATTCAAGCATGGTCTGACCTGGTTGTTGTTGTTTTTTCAAAATAATTTTCAACATAGGCACAGCCCAGAAGAAGCATTGTGATACTGAACTCACAGTTGGCATAAGACATTGAATACTGAATGAATGAGTTCTCCCGCTGACTTACTTTGATGGCCATGTCATCTGATGATTGACATTATCTCTGGAAGCATGTCCAGTACATCTTTACAGACAATGTATTTTTGCACTTTGGCTGAGGTATATTTTTGCCTTCGCTAGAAATGGAAGGAGGTGTGCAAGCAGACTGGAATCCCTTTGTTCGTTGAAAGCAAAGGAAACATGACTAGTCCTACATTTATTTATTTATTTATTTATTTATTTATTTATTTTATTTTATTTTTTATTGAAAAGTTTTAGAGTACATTTTATCTTTAACAATCCCCCCCTCCCCCCACCCCTACCTATCCCTCCCTGCCCCTCCCCCCCATTTCCCCCTCCCCCCCCCCCGACTTCCCAGGTATAAAAACAAAAAACAATCATAAACATCCATATGCTAACAACAATAAACTCTTAAATCTATCGCTCTCTAGCTCATATAAGATAACTACAAGCAATATTAATATTACATATAAAAAGAAAAAAAAGGAAAAAAGAAAGGAAGACTTATTCAAATGCTAAATGAAACTTTTTAGTCCCATATTTGTTCTGGATATAATCAATCCATTTTTTCCACTCCATAATATAACGTTCTTGCGAATGATCTTTCAAATAAGCCGAGATCTTTATTTATTTATTTGGATTTATATACCGCCCCTCTCTCCATGATGAAGATAGCCACAGACATGAACAATAGATATGTTTATTTCTCTGTTTATTTAAGATTAAACAGGAGCACAGCAACCTCATTTTGTATTCAGTTTTGGTTACAAGAGCTGCTTTTAATGAAGACGACAAGGTTGGTTCTGCGTTTTGGGTATCCTCGTCCACTATCAGTGGAACCAAATGTTCTGGACAATGTATCTGATTACGCTTGTAATTTCCCACTATTAGTCAAGGGCATTGTAGGAGATTGTCAAGGAACGTAGATGGGGCTGCCTCACTCTACTGAGAGTGCGAGAAAGGTGGGGGCTGGGAATAATAATTAGAATTAGGAAATGCCCAAGGATACCAGAGGATGTTATTGGGTCTCTTAAAGATGTTTTCTGAAACTCAGTCTTCACCTCACATCTGAAACAATACAGTCTGTTTTGTAGTCTGCCAATGTTGTATGGCCATTGGAATGTTTTATGTCTGTGTGTGACAAAACACCTACATTTATTTAAGGATCTCCAGAAGGAGGCCTTCAAAACATGAGCCATTCCAGGGGGGCAAACTAAGGAGAAGACCTGCTACGGAAACCCACAGATAAACTCGGAGTCCTTTTCAAATCTGCAACTTGTCAGAAGCACATCACTGATTCATTTCCATGCCCTCCTATCTTTCTCTCTCTCTCTCTCCCCTCTCTCTCTCTCTCTCTCTCTCTCTCTCTCTGTTTGTTCCTTTGCTGTTTGTTCCTTTTATAACTAGGTTAGGTTTGATCTTTGGCGGTCCCTAGGAACTGCCAAACCTTTGCTGAGAAGCTACAGTACTTGGTAGATTTCTTTTTTTAAAAGCATCTAAAGACGTATCAGCCATGTTGCAAATTAATATTCTCCTTGGCCCACTGAGAGATCAGAATGAAAATGAATATGCATTTAAAGTGGGAAAATCCAGTATGTGTAGGGTCAGGGTTGACAACCCGACTTCTCAAACTTTCGGGCAACCACACAAAGCAGAGGAGACAAAATAGTTGTTTTAGCATGTTTTTTTCAAAATGGGGAATCATTAGTGTGGGAATATTCCTCTGGATAGAAGATATACAGGTAGTCCTCAATATACAATCACAATTGAGCCCAGAATTTCTGTTGCTAAGCAAGACAGTTGTTAAGTGAGTTTTGCCCTATTTTACGACCTCTCTTGCCACAGCTGTTAAGGGAATCCCTGCAGTTGTTAAGCCAGTGACATGGTTGTTAAGTGAATCTGGCTTCCCCATTGACTTTGCTTGGGAATTAACACTTGACCCGGGACACTACGACTGTCATAAATATGAGCCAGTTGCCAAGCATCCAAATTTTGACCATGTGACCATGAGGATGCTGCCATGGTTGCAAGTGTGAAAAACAATCACAAGTTACTTTTTTCAGTGCCATTGTAAGGACCGTGTAATTCACTTAACAAATGGGCCAATTCGCTTAACAACCATGGCAAAAAGGTCATAAAATGAAGCATGACTGACTTAACAACCGCCTTGCTTAGCAATGGAAATTCTGGAAAATTCTACCTGTACCTCTTCCCTCACATCATACCTATGGCCCGATTGTGGATACATTCCAAATTTTCTTTGATGAACCTTATTTGTAGACTCCCCCATTTTACTTTTCCAAAGCAAATGTTGTGTCTGGAATTTAAAGAGCAAAATTCTGCAGTCTTCTCAAATGTCAAGCAATATTATTCAGGCTTTATTTTAGTTCTCCTTGCAGCTCAAAACTCTGTAATTCTTTAAAAAGCTTTTCAAATCCTTCCTATTACTAGGCAAGGATTCTTTGGGTTTTTGTGATTTTTGTCAGCCATCCTTAATGCTGATTTGCTGTATCATACAATCAAATTGAATCCAGGCTGAGTCATAGCAGGATGCATGCAAGAGTGTTTTGCTTAAATTAAAATTTGTTAAGCAAGCAACAGTGTTGGTACTCACACAGCATGCCACAGTTTACACACTACAAACCACACCACAAACCCATATAGCTCAGTTCACACACTGCATTATATCACAACCAAATAAAACACGTTGTGGGCTTTCCATACTGCAATTCACCCTAAAGGGACCTTAAATCATCACTAATAAATCTTACTGATTTTAATAGATGTATTATGAATAGGTTTTATTCTAAAGCCATCTTAACTGACTTCAATTTTTTTCCCCCTGGAAGCTGCCTAGAGAATAAGTGGTCAACCTACATAAATATTAATAACCCTTTCTCTCTTTTTTATAATTGTAGCATCTACATGTTTTGTTGTTTGCTTTATGTAACAAAATTGGTCAAGCATCCCAATCTAAGCTGCTTACAACTGTCTGTATGCAGCCAGTTTCCATATCCTTCTGTTTTCCACTTAAAATTAATATAATTAAATAGCATTAGGCATTACTTTGATTTTCATTTTTGGCTTGCTTGAGCAAGCAGCTCCATTGAAATGAAAGCATTGTAGCCTCAAAAGTTAGATGATAATCCAATGTCAAACCATGGTACATCTGCAGAAATATCAGTTTAATTTAGCATCTTCCATTGAACAAACCTTCGGGGGATGTTTCTTAAAAAAACCCCAAGAGGAATCTTTGCAAACAGTGGAAAAATAATGCTTTCATTTGATGTTTGCTTAAAAAAGAACCCTAATCTTTTGACATATTTTGTAAAAATAAAAATAAAAGTAAAACAGGCTCCCAAAAAGGATTAGGAAAAAAGCCTTCTGTTTTCCTGAGCTAGAATGTCTTCCATCTACTGCGCAGACTTTTTGAGATGTTTTCATCCTTTATGTAAAATAATTTGCACGATCCTGAAATCAGCACAGTGTCAGATTCCAGCCCAGTTCCAGTGAAATTACTTCGGTTTAATGCAGTACGGCTGGGTTGCCAACACAAAGCTAATTGCAGAGGAAGACAAGTGAATTAGAAACGTCTTTGAGCAGGAAGCCAGCTACCCTCCCCAATTATTGGGGACTGAAAAGCATTAGAATTTATTAAGCTTTAGAAGGGGAGATCGTCCTTTCATGTATCTGTGAAATTAAAACTCAAATGTCTGGTCCTGACAGTTATAAAATGAATTTTAAGCAGTAAAGTTGCAAGGAAGGTTATGCATAAGAGAAGTGCTGTTTTAATGCTTCAGCTAGCTCCATGGGAGCTAGTTATTGCGTTGCAGCTGAAAGCCGCTGTACAGAAGAACTGCGGTTAGCTGGATAACTGTGATACCCAGAAATGTCCCCTCCTAGCTCTCTGCCAGCAATTTCTCAGTGGCAAAAAGTGCCACCATTTACATTGATAAAACAATAATAGTTTTATACACACACACACACACACACACACACACGTGTGTGTGTGTAAATGAATTTCAAAATGTTGACATATTATTCAAAATCCTATTCATATCATTAAATGCTACTCTTATTCCTTAAATCATCTTGATAAACTCATGGGTATTAAAACAGTATGAAAATGACACAATTGCATATCTTATGTGTGAACATCCTCACCATGATTTTTTTTTACGTTTCTAGCATAATGAATCGATAACCAGTTTTAAACATTCTCTGAAGTATCCAATAAATATGGAAAAAAATGCTTTTGTGTTGAATTTTTATGTTAAGAAACGTTCTTAAATTTCTTTACATTTTGTTTAGATGCTAATATGAGGTATTCCCAATCTGAATAAAGTTCTTGCAAATAACAGAAAGAAAGGAGAGAGAGAGAGAGAGAGAGAGAGCTCCCATTGTTAGCAGATATGCTGTAGGATTGCTTGAAAATCAAGACAGTGTTATTAGCAAAGAAACAGGGAAAATACAATTAGTCCTCAACAATCACAGCTGAGCTCTAAAATTTCTGTTGCTAAGCGAAAACCTAACTGCAATTTTTCTCTTAACAACTGTGGCATAAAGGGTCACAAAACTGGGCATAACCCACCTAACAATTGTCTCACTTAGCAAGACTAAAGTCATAGTTTTGCTGTGGAAAATATTTTGAATAGCAATAGCTATAACAATAGACTTATATACCGCTTCACATGCTTCTCTCTCAGCGGTTTACAGAGTCAGCCTATTGCCCCCATCATTCTGGGTCCTCATTTTACTGACCTCGGAAGGACGGAAGGCCGAGTCAACCTTGAGCTGGTCAGGATCCAACTCCTGGCAGTGGAAGGCAGAGTTAGTTTACAATGCTGCATTCTAACCACTGCGCCACCACGGCTCTTGAATCTGTAACCCCAACTATTATTCTGAAATTTTGTAATACAGATAGTCCTTGACTTACAACCATTCATTTACTGACTGCTTGAAATTACAACAGCACTTTAAAAGGTGACTTTCGACTGTTTTTCACACTTACAACCACTGCAGCATCCCCTTGGTCACGTGATCAAAATTCGGATGCTTGGCATCTGACCCATATTTATGACGGTTGCAGTGTCCCGCAGTCATGTAATCCCCTTTTGCAACTTACTGACAAGCAAAATTAATGTGGACGCCAGATTCACTTAACAACCATTTTACTAACTTAACAGCTGAAGTGATTCACTTAGCAACTGTGGCAAGAAAAGCCATAGCATGGGGCAAAACTCAATTGACTTGCTTAGCAATAGAAATGTTGGGCTCACTTGTGGTTCTAAGTCGAGAGCCACCTGTATAAAATTATGAGATAGATTTTCGTTACAGAAAACATAGCTGCATTATGAATTGCCACCCTGGCATTGTGTCCCTTGTTCAGAAATAGGAGACATGTTGTGGGTGGACATTTCTAGTTGAGTCAAGAAACAATCCAGCTTTATAAGCATCCATTTTTGCTGCCTCAGAGGGGAAACCGTAGGCATGGAGAATTTTCTAACAAATGGAGGAAGAAAACATTGCTAATGAGAAGTGAGACGGTCTAAATTTCAACCCCTCCGTGAGATGCAGTTGCCAGGTTCTCCATTTTTATGCAATATGCAGTTTTTAATGACAACCCAATATGCTAGATGGGTTAAATTAGAATGATCAGCACAGTATTACGTGCCGTAGCTATGGAGGCACTGAGAGTATGAGCTGTACTTTAATAACCACAAAGAGGTTTGGTGCTTTCATAACCTCTCCTTCTTCTCTCATTTTTTCCTTCATGTTTTCAGCATACATATGTTTTCTGATGTGTGCCTTGGGAGTGACAGCAGGTGCCCATCGCTTGTGGAGTCACAGATCTTACAAAGCCAAACTGCCTCTGCGAATATTTTTGGCTGCAGCCAATTCAATGGCATTTCAGGTGGGTATTTACACATCGGTTTACACTCTTCTTAGGCGACAGTGTAAGGCTGGAGTGTCCAACCTTGGTAGCTTTAAGACCTGTGGACGTCAACTCCCAGAGTAATAGATAAGAGTTAACGGAATTCAAGAGGGATTGGATTTAGGCCACTTGTGAGGACCTAATGACTCCAGGCATACTTGGGATTGTACAGGGCCCTGGTCAACCAGCAACTTTGCAGAAATATTTATTTTCCAGTTTTTATTATCCAGGTAACACTTAAAAGCCACAGAAGAGAAAAACCCAGCAGCTGGTTTCTTGGCTCTACAACAGAGAAATATTTGAAATGACACAGGCTATAGCAGGGATCTTCAAACTTGGCCCTTTTATGACATGTGGACTTCAACTCCCAGAATTCCTCAGCCAGGCATGCTGGCTGAGGAATTTTGGGAGTTGAAGTCCACAAGTCATAAAAGGGCCAAGTTTGCCGACCCCTGAGCTATAGGGTGAGAGATGGCTGCACTTGCTATAGTATTTATATATTGAAAATAAGCCCACCTGCTCTCCTCCTAGAAGCTCAGGTGGGTGAGGTAAAAATACTCCTGAAGTCTCATAGGAGGTAGAAACAACAAAATAGCCAGAGGGCAAATTTCTTTCGGAAACTAAGCCAGCTGCTGTCTTTGATAGTACTTGACATAAACAGTTGGGTTTTGTTTTTCTTTTTTTATAGAGCAAACAACGCTGTTGCTTGTCCCAAAGGTGCTTTTTTCAAAAGGCAACTGGACTTTCTTTGTTTTTCCTTGAAGAATGGAAGACGCTTCTTGGAGAATGTTGTGATTCAGGGTCAGCCTGGGGGTTCGGCAGTTGGGTAGGACGACTCAGAGGAGGAGGAGGGGGGTGTTGAAGAGCTTGCTGAGAATAATATTGAGGCTCCACAGAGCCCTCAGCCAGGCCCCTCCCACCTGGTCACGACGCAGACCCAGCTGTGTGAGCCTGACAGCGTGGATGAAGATGACCCACAGCTGGCCCTGTTCAAGGACGCCCGACGCAGGAGGCAGTCAATCAGGAGTAAACAGAGGAAGGCAATGGGGCACCTCGGAAGGAGGCAGAGAGAAGCCACGCCCTGAACTGTATAAAAGGGGAATGCGTGGGAGGGCTGGTTTGCTGAAGGCAACCGCTTGAATAGCTCCTGTTTCATTGTTTGTGTCTTGTTCTGTTTGCTTTTGTATCCATAAATTTGGCAGGCTTAGTTCCAGCCTCTTGCCTTCTTGTAAAAGGGGTTGTCCCTGCCTTTTCTGCAGGGCCGGTAGCAGGCTGGTACAGAACAGAGAAGCAAAACATCTTCAAGGAAAAACAAAGAAAGTCCAGCTGCTTTTTGAGAAAGCACCTTTGGGGCAACCATGGATGGATGACTAAGCACCTCCATAGACAATGCTGTTGCTTTAAAAGGACGACATGGGCAAGGAAGGACTCAGAGGCCCACAGAGCCATGACACTTAATTTTCTCCTTCTGTTTTACGCAGAATGATATCTTTGAATGGGCTCGAGACCACCGGGTGCATCACAAATACTCCGAGACGGATGCTGATCCCCATAATGCCCAGCGCGGGTTCTTCTTCTCCCATATTGGCTGGCTCTTTGTTCGGAAGCATCGTGATGTCATTGAGAAGGGAAGAAAACTGGATTTCAGTGATTTATTGAAGGATCCGGTGGTGACCTTTCAGAGAAAGTGAGTGATCATGGTAAACACGAGTAAGGCTGGAGATACACTGGGGGTCCCTCGTGGCAGATCTTCAGGTCAAAATTAGCCAGCTATTGGGCAGAGGTTTGGATTAGATCAGTGTCTCTCCATCTTGGCAAGTTTAAGATGGGTGGACTTCAATTCCCAGAATTCCCAGAATTTTGGGAGCTGAAGCCCACCCATCCTAAACTTCTCTTTTTTTATTTAACAAATTTTATTGATTTTCTAATATGACATTCACATATTTGAAAAGCAACGTGGTGGCTGAGTAGTACTAATTCAATTACATACAGATATCATTATTACAGATTTCAGATTGCTACCATAAACATTTCCTCTCGTTTTCCCTTCATATATATATATTGCCTAATGTGCAATCGGCCCAGGTTCAAATCTCAGAAGGGTATGGCTGACTGATGAGAACAAATAAGTTTGAAATGGTCATATCAGTCTCCCTTTAATTCTTCGTTAGCAATCCAAAAAAATTCACACAAATATGAGCTGTCACTGCTGTGACTACTGCCTGTGGATGGCCTTGGGTTAGGCTGAAACAGGAAATAAGATTTGTCCCATGTTTGGGGCCTAGCAAAGTATTCTAAATACTTAACAAACACTATATATATATACTACACACTTCTCCCAGAAGAACGAAGCTGAAGCCACCAGCCTGAGGATGATGGATGAGATTTCGTCAAAACGTTGCTCTTACACCTTCAATTCTATGTGGGGAAAAACCCGAATGACCAAAGATCTACATACAAAGACCCGCGAAAACCTCAGAAAACATATATATATATATATATATATATATATATATATATATATATATATATATATATATATACACATACATACATACATACATACATACATACATATAGGTAAAGGTAAAGGTTCCCCCGCACATGCGTGCTAGTCGTTTCCGACTCTAGGGGCCGGTGCTCATCTCCGTTTCAAAGCCGAAGAGCCAGTGCTTGTCCGAGGACGTCTCCGTGGTCATGTGGCCGGCATGACTAGACACCAAAGGCGCACGGAACGCTGTTACCTTCCCACCGGAGTGGTCCCTATTTTTCTACTTGCATTTTTACGTGCTTTCGAACTGCTAGGTTGGCAGAAGCTGGGACGAGTAACAGGCGCTCAGTCTGTTACGCGGCACTTGGGATTCGACCCGCCAAACTGCCGACCTTCTGATCGACAAGCTCAGCGTCCTAACCCACTGAGCCACCGCGTCCCTTTGACATATATATATATATATATATATATATATATATATATATATATATATATATACATACATACATACATACATACATACATACATACATACATATATATATATATATATATATATATATATATATATATATATATATATATACATATATATATATGTCAAAGGGACGCGGTGGCTCAGTGGGTTAGGACGCTGAGCTTGTCGATCAGAAGGTATATATATATATATGACAATCAATGACCTAATAGATTTTTCAATTTTAATTTCCACTAACATTTAGATTTAACGTTTGATATTTATCATTCCCATCTTAAACTTCTCAAGATGGAGAAACACTGGTCTTAGATGACCCCCAGGGTCCCTTCCAACTCAACGATTCTATGATAACTAGCATTTTCCAACTAAGTGCTTGTATAGTTGTATTAGTGATTTTTCAGAGGTGCAGGCCCACGAAGGAGAGAACTTATGAATTTAACAAACAGTGCTATTTATAGGATTGTCATGGCCACGATATGTTAATTACTGCACAGAGTTTAGCACAGAGCTCCTGGAAAGCTGGAGGAACAGTCTCACATTTGTGAAAAATTGTATAAAGTATACAAAGCTCTTATAAACAATGGCACAATTCGGGACTGGGATCCATTCCTGCATAAATAAACGGCTTCACCCAGTCTGAAAAATTACGGTGATAATTAGTTTGCTGAATTTTTTGCAAAGATTTCTCATTCCAATTTCTAACCTTTGAGGTGCGTTGATCTCTGCCTGAAATAATCAGTCGCTAATACGGCTGAGGACAACTTAATTCAGCCACATTTTCTGCTTTGTCACCTGAGTCCAACTTCAAAAGGAAAGGAAATAATGAAATGAATAAACTGTGACAACAAAAGAAAACCACCAGTCAGGCTTAAAAGCAGCTTTTAAGAATATCCCAGCATGGAAGAAACAAACTCCATAAACATTTAAAGTATTAAAAATGGATTTAAAGCACTGAAAAGATGCTTTTTGTAAGACTAGGGTCAAACAGCTCTCTCTTCAAACACAGTGAGTTGCACAATGCTTTGATTATTAATCCCAGCCCCGTTAAGACTGAAACAACCCAAAACTGCCCTTTTATTTGTTTCTGTAATATATTTATCTCTCACATTTTCACCAGGGGCTTTTATCCCCATAACCACAACCCTATGAGGTAGGCTAGGTGGGCAGAAAGATGGAGGGACATCCAGTGACCTTCAGTGGCTAAGACTGGATTCAAACCAGGAATCCAAGGGTTTCATGGAAAGCAAGATGGTCAAGCAAAATGGAGAAAGCGCTGGACAAAGATGGGACAATGGTTGTCCCCCAGGTTTCTCCATTTTGAGAAGTTTGCTGGCTGGAGAATTCTGGGAGTTGAAGTCCAATACTCCAAAAGATAGGCTTAAGATACAGGAGGATCTGGACAGACTCGAACACTGGGCACTATCTAACAAAATGAAATTCAATGGTGAAAAAAGTAAGGTTCTACATTTAGGCAGGAAAAATCAAATGCATAGGTATAGTATAGGTGGTACCTTGCTCAATAGTAGTAACTGTGAGAGAGATCTCGGAGTCCTAGTGGACAATCACTTAAATATGAGCCAGCAGTGTGCTGCAGCTGCCAAAAAAGCCAACATAGTGCTAGGCTGCATTAACAGAGGGATAGAATCAAGATCACGTGAAGGGTTTACACCACTTTACAATGCCTTGGTAAGGCCACACCTGGAATACCGCATCCGGTTTTGGTCACCATGATGTAAAAAGGATGTCGAGACTCTAGAAAGAGTACAGAGAAGAGCAATCAAGATCATGTGAAGTACTAATACCACTTTACAATGCCTTGGTAAGGCCACACCTGGAACACTGCATCCAGTTTTGGTCACCACGACGTAAAAAAGATGTCGAGACTCTAGAAAGAGTAAAGAGAAGAGCAACAAAGATGATTGGGGGACTGGAGGCTAAAACATATAGGGAACGGTTGCTGGAATTGGGTATGTGTAGTTTAATGAAGAGAAGGGTGAGGGGTGACATGATAGCAGTGTTCCAATATCTCAGGGGCTGCTACAAAGAAGAGGGAGCCAGGCTGTTCTCCAGAGCACCTGAGAGCAGGACAAGAAGCAATGGATGGAAACTAGTCAAGGAGAGAAGCAACCTAGAACTAAGGAGAAATTTCCTGACAGTTAGAACAATTAATCAGTGGAACATCCTGCCTCCAGAAGTGGTGAATGCTCCAACACTGGAAGTTTTTAAGAAGAGACTGGACAGCCATTTGTCTGAAATGGTATAGGGTTTCCTGCCTTAGCAGGGGGTTGGACTAGACGACCTCCAAGGTCCCTTCCAACTTATTATTATTATTATTATAACAAAGATGATTGGGGGACTGGAGGCTAAAACATATAGGGAACGGTTGCTGGAATTGCGTATGTGTAGTTTAACGAAGAGAAGGGTGAGGGGTGACATGATAGCAGTGTTCCAATATCTCAGGGGCTGCCACAAAGAAGAGGGAGTCAAGCTATTCTACAAAGCACCTGAAAGCAGGACAAGAAGCAATGGATGGAAACTGGTCAAGGAGAGAAGCAACCTAGAACTAAGGAGAAACTTCCTGACAGTTAGAACAACTAACCAGTGGAACAACCTGCCTCCAGAAGTGGTGAATGCTCCAACACTGGAAGTTTTTAAGAAGAGACTGGCCAGCCATTTGTCTGAAACGGTATAGGGTTTCCTGCCTGAGCAGGGGGTTGGACTAGATGACCTCCAAGGTCCCTTCCAACTTCTTCTTCTTCTTCTTCTTCTTCTTCTTCTTCTTCTTCTTCTTCTTCTTCTTCTTATTATTATTATTATTATTATTATTATTATTATTATTATTATTATTATTATTATTATTATTATTATTATTATTATTATTATTATTATTATTATTATTATTATATCTGAAACTTTCCAAGATGGAGGAATAGGGGTCCAATCCAATCTTCTACCCAAGGTACGATCCCAATGGCTAACTAACTTTGACTTGAAGACCTGGCTTGTTGGACCACCAGTGAACAAGGAACCTCCGGCAAGAGAGCCTTATTGCTCCCTTCAGTGAAGAATGAAGAATCTCACGACACCGTAAAGATCAATACATTTTTAGTGAACAAGCCATGAATGCCTATGCTGTAATTTGCTATGCCATGGGAATTTGTCATTTTTTGAGCCAGAAGGAAAGCGCCTTTGTTCCCGTTAAAAAGAAAGAAAACATGATCACAGCGGAAGGGAGGAGAACATGATCAGGCGTGAGAAAGTTGCAGTTGGGGAATGGGGCATAATGCTTTCCAATGCATTTGCATTAATGAGAAAGAAATCTTGCAGAAATTGTGGCAAATTACAATGACTTCAAGAAGAATTGTTCCAAGCAAAGGAACAGACAATCTTGTGTGTCCCAACCCCCACGCCCAAATGCTCTGAATGATAAGGGTGCAGTTCATGGGAGCTTGCAGAAAAATAAAAGATTTTGAGGTTGTAGAGGAGGTGAAGGTTGGAAATTTTAATAGATTCCCTAGCTGAAACATTTTATCTGGTAGTGTTAACTGAAGAATGTGTCTTATTTTCCCAGCTGGAGTTTAGATTATTCATTTTAGTTCCTGGTGAATAGAGATAAAGCAAACCAACTAAAGAGATTATAACAATCAAAGGTTTGCAGGTGTCAAGGAAATGCAGCTGCTAAAAAAGCCAGCACAGGCTGCATTAACAGAGGGATAGAATCAAGATCATGTAAAAGTGTTAATACCACTTTACAATGCCTTGGTAAGGCCACCCTTGGAATACTGCATCCAATTTTGGTCACCACAATGTAAAAAAGATGTTGAGACTCTAGAAAGAGTACAGAGAAGAGCAACAAAGATGATTAGGGGGTTGGAGGCTAAAACATATAAAGAACAGTTGCTGGAACTGGATATGTCTAATTTAATGAAAAGAAGGACTAGGGGTGACATGATAGCAGTGTTCCAGTATCTCAGGGGTTGCAATAAAGAAGAGGGGGGTCAAGCTATTCTCCAAAGCACCTGAAAGCAGGACAAGAAGCAATGGATGGAAACTAATCAAAGAGAGAAGCAACCTAGAACTAAGGTGTCATCACAGGGGGTCCACAGCTGATGAGACATTTCTGGGGCCTGCTTTTGGACTGCTTACGGCTACACCAGTGTTTCTTGGACTGTGTGCCTGTTTGCCGGCGGCTGGCTTCGAGCTTTTTCGGCTTTTGGCCCTCTCGCCAGCGGTGGGATTTCCACATTGCCCTATTTCGCCTTGGGCTGCTTTTTAGCGGCACTGTCGCCCTCGGGCCGTTTCGACGGTGGAAAGGGCGACTGTTAGTCATCTTGGCGGCGACGGCGTCTTCAGTCCATTCAGTGGCGGAGAAGATGACCGCGGATCATCATAATGGTATTAGGATGACGTGGTTCCCCCACCGCCTTTGGACTGCTTTTGCAGCGATGTTCGCAATTTGGACCATCTTCACTACCCTGGCCTGCTTGCCCTTTTTGTCTCGGACATATGGACATATATACTTATCATCTTGTCTGCCTACCTTCCCCCTCTCCCCTTGGATTTTGGGACATAACTGGGTATCGGCCACGGTGGGAGAGTGGCTTGACTTTTTCCATCTGCGACCCCATGGAGGTGAGAGCTCTATGGGGTTGCCTACCCAGAGGATATCTGGCCCACCTCCAGGAACAGAGTTGCAACCCGTCGTGAGAGGGCGGGGGGTGGCCTGTCTCTGGGGGCACCCAACTGAGTGGCAGTGAAGTTGGGTGGGGACCAAGATATCTGTCTTTATGCTTCGATCCTCCCACTAATGGGACGCCTTTCCTGGACTTACTAGACTTATGCGGAAATATACTAGCACGGATTTGTGTGCCCTCAGGGGAGCCCCCCTCTCCTGGGTGCGACCCGCCTCTTTAGACACCTTTAACCTCGATGACGGGCCCGAGTTTTGGGACCCTGAGAGATGGCCGGGCAGGGGCAGGGGCCGTCAATATAAAGTTAACAGAAGGCCTCTGATCATTTTTTTATCTAGATTTTTTATAGGGTTAGGGAGGGGGGTGGGTGATAAGGGTTGTCTGGCCTTGGGGGGTGGCCAATCAACCATGGTTCAGGCCGGACTTGGGTCTGACCGCGCGGCGGGAGAACGGGGTGTCGCTGTCTCCGGAGCTCACGAGCGGGTCGTGGGATTACCAATTCCCACGACGGGGAATGGCAGCAGGCGGATAGACAGGGGGCCGTATCGCTACCGGGAGGGCCATCTCCGCTACTTGCAAGCGGTGAGGCGCTCCGACCCTCTGCTTCTTCCCCGAGGTTCCGGGAGCGAGGATGTGCAGCCTCCTGAGCTCCGGCTGGTGTATCTGAATGCCAGGTCCGTGGTTAACAAAGCTCCCCTCGTTAGGGATTTAGTTGAGGGTGAGCATGCGGACCTGGCCTGCATCACGGAGACCTGGTTGGGCCCAGAGGGTGGGGTCCCTTTGGTTGACATCTGCCCACCAGGCTTCCGGGTGCTGCACCGGCCAAGAGCTCAAGGTAGGGGTGGGGGAGTGGCGGTTATTATTAGGGAGACCTTATGTCCGCGGGAGACCACCGTTTCTCAGATAGTCGGGTGTGAGTCTCTCTTTGTGAGATTTGGTTCTGGGGCGCAGTTGGGTTTGCTGCTGACGTACATTTCGCCTAGTCGTACAGCGGCAGCCCTGCCCGAGCTGCTTGATATCCTCTCAGGGTTGGTGGTTGAGTTTCCCAAACTTATAGTTTTGGGAGACTTCAATCTACCATCCCTGGGAGGCTCATCTGAGCTAGCTCGGGAGTTCATGGCTTCCATGACGGCCATGGACCTGACGCAAGTAATTTCTGAACCAACTCATGAGGGAGGCCACACTCTTGACCTGATTTTTTTATCTAGACGGTGGTTGGATGATCTTGGTGGGGGCTCTCCATTTATTATGCCCCTGTCATGGACCGATCATCATCTCCTGCGGATGGTCTTCCGTTTTGCCACCCCCCGCCGTGGGGATACGGAACCAATTAGATGGTACCGCCCCAGACGCTTAATGGATCCTGATAGATTCCAAGCGGCGCTGGGGTCCCCACCTGCCTCCATTGCTCACAGCTCGGCGGATGCCTTAGTGGAAACCTGGGAAAGGGCAGCCACTGAGGCACTTGACCGGGTTGTACCCTTGCGGCCCCTGACCCGGCGCAGATCCCAGCGAGCTCCATGGTTCTCCGCGGAGCTCCGGGAGATGAAGCGTCGGAAACGGGGCCTAGAGAGCTGTTGGAGGTCGAGCCGATCCGAACCCGACCGGTTGCGGTTAAGAACCTATATTAGGTCTTATCTCGCAGCGATGAGGGTGGCGAGGTGTAATTACTTCTCTACCCTCATTGCGTCCGCAGATAATCGCCCGGCCGCCCTGTTTAGGGTGACTCGCTCACTTCTTAATCAGGAGGTGAGGGAGGATCCCTTGCAGGGTCGTGCCGAAGAATTTAGTCAACATCTGTCGGATAAAATCGCTCAGATTCGGACCGGTTTGGACTCCAGCTGGGCAGAGTCAGGCGATCAGGACACGGACGGTCTTGGCAATGTTATCTGGGAAGAGTTTGATTCTGTGACCCCTGATGAAGTGGACAGGATTATGGGGAGGCTGAGCTCCTCCACATGTTTGTTGGACCCGTGCCCTTCCTGGCTGGTTTATGCAGCTAGGGAGAGGACACGAGGCTGGCTCCAGGCGGTTATATCTGCTTCTTTGAGTGAGGGTTATTTCCCCACCGTCTTGAAGGAGGCGGTGGTGAGACCTCTCCTCAAGAAGCCTGCCTTGGACCCAGCTGTGTTGAACAACTTTCGTCCAGTCTCCAACCTTCGCTTTCTTGCGAAGGTTGTTGAGAGTGTGGTGGCGCATCAGCTCCCTCTGGTCCTGGATGAAGCGGATTATCTGGACCCCTACCAATCGGGTTTCAGGCCCGGGTACAGCACGGAGACGGCATTGGTCGCTCTGGTGAATGATCTCTGGAGGGCTCAGGACAGGGGATATTCCTCTGTCCTAGTCCTATTAGACCTCTCGGCGGCTTTCGATACCATCGACCATGGTATCTTGCTGCGGCGTCTCAGGGGATTGGGAGTGGGAGGCACGGTTCTTCGGTGGTTCTCCTCCTATCTCCTGGGATGTTCGCAGTCGGTGTTGGCAGGGGGGCAGAGATCGGCCCCGAGGTCTCTCGTTTGTGGAGTTCCTCAGGGGTCGGTTCTCTCGCCTCTCCTGTTCAACATCTACATGAAACCGCTGGGTGAGATCATTCGTGGTTTTGGAGTTGGGTATCATCAATATGCCGATGATACCCAACTTTTCTTTTCGACCCCAAACCACCCCAGTGATGCCCTCGCTGTGATGTCCCGTTGCCTGGAGGCGGTTCGGGTCTGGATAGGGAGGAACAGACTTCAGCTCAACCCTGACAAGACTGAGTGGCTGTGCATTCCGGCATCCCGGGACATTCAAGATGTTCCATCTCTTTCTATGGGGGGTGAGCTCTTACCCCCCGTGGATAGGGCTCGCAACTTGGGAGTCCTCCTAGATTCACGGCTTACCCTAGAAGATCATGTAGTGGCCGTGACTAGGGGGGCTTTTGCCCAGGTTCGCCTGGTGCGCCAGTTGCGGCCCTATCTGGACCGGGATGCCCTGTGCACGGTCACTCATGCGCTCGTGACCTCTCGCCTTGACTACTGTAATGCTCTCTACATGGGGCTTCCCTTGAAGACCACTCGGAGGCTCCAACTGGTACAGAATGCGGCCGCGAGAGTTGTCTTGGGAGTTTCCCGGTACTCCCATGTTACACCTTTGCTCCGCGAGCTGCATTGGTTACCAGTTGTCTTCCGGGTGAGGTTCAAGGTCTTAGTTATGATCTTTAAGTCCCTACATGGCATGGGTCCGGGGTACCTCGGGGACCACCTGCTGCCGGCTTCAACTCCCCTCCGCCCTGTGCGTTCCCACAGAGAGGGCCTCCTCAGGGTGCCTCCGGTCAGGGAATGTCGACTGGCGGCCCCCAGGGGGAGAGCCTTCTCTGTGGGTGCCCCGGCTTTGTGGAACCAACTGCCGGTGGAGCTCCGGACGGCATCGGACCTCCGAACTTTCCGTCGTGGTCTGAAGACCCATTTGTTTGAATTGGCCGGTCTGGCCTGATGGGGGAGCTGTGTTTTAAATTGTCATTTTAGATTGCATTATTGTTTTTTAATTGGGCACTGATTTAATCTTTGTTTTAACTTTTGTATAGTATTGTATTTTTTTTATATGCCCTGTGAACCGCCCTGAGTCCCCAGGGAGAAGGGCGGTATATAAATTAAATAAAACAAAACAAACAAACAAAGGTTTGAAAAAAAATGTTATGATTTAGATCTTGAGTTAAGTCTTTGGGGGACCTGTGGGCATAGTCTGTGGCCACAAAAGCTACTTAAAGAGAGTCCGTGGTGAAGAAAAAGTTAAGAACCACTGCTCTACAAACTTCTTGCGAAAATGGGGAACAAACAGAAAGCATCTGAGAGAATGTTTTCACTTTTTTTTCAGACCCCTTCCATCTTTAAATTACACTAATAGCTGAATAAGGGTTTCTGGCAAGTGTATTACCACTTATTATTCTTTCATTTTGCACTACATATATATATACCAAAACTTTACATATATATATGTAGCCATACCCTTCTGAGATTCGAACCTGGGTATGGCTGACTGATGAGAACAAATACGTTTGAAATGATCATATCGGTCTCCCTTTATTCTTTGTTAGCAAGCCAAAAAAATTTACACAGAGCTGCCACTGCTGTG
Source organism: Vipera berus (assembly GCF_964194415.1). Taxonomy (NCBI): domain Eukaryota; kingdom Metazoa; phylum Chordata; class Lepidosauria; order Squamata; family Viperidae; genus Vipera; species Vipera berus. Next base: position 10,842,546 of record NC_138209.1, on the reverse strand, counting down.
GCTACTGCCTGTAGATGGCCTTGGGCTAGGCCAGGGGTCGGCAACCGGAAAAAGGAAAAGAGCCACTCAGAACCGGTTCCATCACACAAACCAAAAAGTGGGAGCCGCAAAAAGTGCGCACGCATGCGTCCACTCACGCGCATGCGCAAAAAACATTTTGCGCATGTGCAAAATGGGAGGCACCTGCGCGGCGACGGGTCTCCCCTTTGGAGAGGTGCGTGCCGTCCCGTTCGGAGACCTGCCGCGTTCGTCAAACATGGACGAACGCGGCAGCTGTGCAAACGGGATGGCGGCGGTTTGGAGAGTGCGCGCGCACCTCTCCCAAGCCGCCGCCGTCCGGAGACCTGCCGCGTTCGTCAAACATGGACGAACGCAGCAGCTGTGCAAACAGGATGGCGGCAGTTTGGAGAGTGCGCGCGCACCTCTCCCAAGCCGCCGCCGTCCGGAGACCTGCCGCGTTCGTCAAACATGGACGAACGCGGCAGCTGTGCAAACGGGATGGCGGCGGTTTGGAGAGTACGCGCGCACCTCTCCCAAGCCGCCGCCGTCCGGAGACCTGCCGCGTTTGTCAAACATGGACGAACACAGCAGCTGTGCAAACGGCAGCTGTCCAAACCGCCGCCATCCCGTTTGCACAGCTGCCGTGTTCGTCAATGTTTGACGAACGCGGCAGGTCTCCGGACGGGACGGCGGTGGCTTGGAGAGGTGCGCGCGCACCTCCGCCCTTCGGAAAGGTGCACGCGCACCTCTCGGAACGGGCGGTGTCACTCTCCATTTGGAGAGGTGCGCGCGCACCACTGCCCGTTCAAAGAGGTGCGCACGCACCGGGCGACTGGGAGCCCCAGGAGACGGCTCAAAGAGCCGCATGCGGCTCCGGAGCCGCAGGTTGCCGACCTGTGGGCTAGGCTGAAACAGGAAATAAGATTTGTCCCATGTCTGGGACTAAGCAAGTGTATTCTGAATGCTTAACAAACATTTAACACATATCTCCCTTGCTTCTCAGCTAACAGAGAGAGAGCCTGTGGCCTAGGGGTTAAAACAACCGCTTGGGACGCAGTCAGCCCAGGTTTGAATCTCAGAAGGGTATGGCTGACTGATGAGAACAAATAAGTTTGAAATGATCATATCGGTCTCCCTTTATTCTTTGTTAGCAAGCCAAAAAAATTTACACACACACACACAAACATATATCCCATTATATTTTCTTCTCACTTGACTCATCTGGAATCATTGTTATGGGAAATGTTATCTTGTATGATCCAGTCACCTCTGTTTTTCCTTTTTCCCCCCTCACAGGTACTATAAAAGTTCAGTTGTGTTGATGTGTTTTGTCATTCCTACTATCTTGCCTTGGTATTTCTGGGGTGAGAGCTTGTGGAATTCATACTTCTTGGCTTCAATTCTCCGCTACACCGTCTCCCTCAACGTTGCTTGGCTGGTCAATAGTGTTGCTCACATGTATGGAAATAGGCCATATGACAAAGACATCAACCCTCGGCAGAATAATTTTGTCGCTTTCGGAGCTATTGGTGAGTTGCCAAGAACTGATTCACCTAGTTTTTTGGGAAAGTTGGCCTTGAGGTTGCTTTCTCCAGACTGCTTTAATGGTGCTTTAGGGTCAGGGATGTCCACAGGTTGTGTGAAAAGGAAGATGCTGGCTGTGGTTGTGCGATTAAGGGTCTTCTGCTTTTTTGTGGGTGTCTTATGAAATATTGGGCAGATAATATTAGAAATTTCTGGTGTGGATAAGAAATTAAAGACCTCCTTACCGGTAATCAATACCTAGATGAGCACAGATTAACACCAAGATTAACAAATAGATCAACAATGAAGAAGTAAACAATACCCCAGTCAAGGAACTACCAATTCAAACAAACAAGTTAACAGTAAACAACAGCCTAACTAAGGAACCACCAAGAACATTCCCACCAACACCGACACAGCAAACCACTAGGTATACAAAATGACAGCAATTCCCACTCCTTTTTAGCACTGATGATGTTACCTAGTTTGGTAATGAGATGTCTGAAAGAAAACAACCAAGCTCAGAAAACACTAAGGACCACCCACGGATGAGAAATTTTACTTGTTTGCTTAGACGTTTTCTTCTTCTCTAAAAAAAAAAGCTGTACTATTAGACCAACTAAAAATACAACGTTGTTTTTTAGAACTCTTTATTCAGCTACATTTTTCCCCAAAAATAAGACTGGGTCTTACATTAATTTTTGCTCCAAAAGACGCATTAGGGCTTATTTTCTGGTTAGGTCTTATTTTGGGGAAAATACAGAACTAAATGCATCCGACTGGCTGATGATCTTAACTGGGCTTATTTTTGGAGTAGGGCTTATATTACAAGCATCCTGAAAAACCATGCTAGGGCTTATTTTCCGGTTGGGACTTATTTTGGGGGAAACACAGTAGTAAACTAAACAAGAGAGGGAGGGAGAAATAATGGCTGATATTAAATTTATAGAATCTGCATTTAATTACTGTTTTAACATGGAACATGGCAGGCATTCCAAGCACTATCCGAGGTGAGATTCAGACTGTTGTGTAGGAGCTTCTTCAAAGCTCTTGGGAAACATAATAGTCACCATTTTGAGAATATAAAAACTAATCATCCAGCATAAGTGGAAATCAGAAGTAAAGGGAGTAAGAAATAAGGAGATGGCTCATTGGAACATTTCATTTTGGACACCCTGTTCAAAGTACATATTTACAGAACGTAACTCTTAAAATCCTCTTGTTGGTCAAAATCATGAAAATAACAGCTGTTTCTCCATTAGAACGTCTACTACCTCTGCTTGTTGATGCTACATCCTACTTTGTTTTTATCTTTCTCTACCTTTGACCCTACTTTTAATTTCTTCTGGGTTCTGTTTTCCAGGAGAAGGTTACCATAATTACCACCACACCTTTCCATTTGATTATTCAGCCAGTGAGCTTGGCTTGAAATTCAACCCAACCACCTGGTTCATTGACTTCATGTTTTGGATGGGTTTGGTCACTGAGAGGAAGCAAGCACCCAGGGAGATGATCCAAGCTCGCAAAGAGAGGACTGGAGATGGTACTTCTTAAGAAACAAATTGATCCTTGAATTTTGATGCTGCTGTGTTGTTTGTATGTTTCTTGATCGGGGGGCTTCTGTCCCAAACCTTCCCTTATAATGAAAGTAGTATTTTTCATTGAATGACGGCCAGATTCATTTCTGGATAAATGTCATTTTACTTTAATGCAGTCATTTTTTTAATTGCAGAAAACACTTTAACTATTCATCCATCTTCCAAGAAAGATGTGAATGTTCCAGCCTGCAATTTTTCCATAACATAACACCCTTCAAATGAGTTGAACTCTAATTCCCATAATCCCTAGCACTTGCAGCCTTTGGACATTTCAAGTCCAACACATCTGGAAAACACCCGGTTGGGAAAGGCTGGATGGGCAGTCTTCAGGGTTGTGGGTGCTAGTTCTACTGAAAACCATGAGATCTACCAACCATGGGGCAGAGTCAGATGCAAAATCATGATGCAGGAGCAAAGCAGATTTGACTCTACATCTACCGAGGTACATCTGACATGTTGAACATCAGGAACTCTGATGCAGAATGTAAAACTGGTCAGGAAAAACTGTGCAGTCTACTTACCTGGTCTAAAGCATCCCTTCATCTCATGACAGGTCATTCGCTGCTACCCAATACTGTATGTTGAACCTCATGATTTGAGGGAATGTTCTCTAGATCAGGGATCTCCAAACGGTTGGAGTTGGCTGGGGAATTCTGAAAGTCCAGAAGTCTTAAAATTGCCAAGTTTGGAGACCCCTGATCTAGCTGCAGAATAGTCTCTTACAGTTGTACATGATGCTCACCATCAGTAGTCAATCTTTCTTTAAAGCTACTGTAGCTAAAAAGCTCCTGATATCACCCCAAAGAATGTAAAATTCCTCCATCTACACCTGGTTTTGGTGGAGTTGATTGTAGAATTAAAGCTGTCTTAAATGCAACTTTTTTTTTGAAGATTACATATTATTTAGTATTAAAAGCAAATGATATTTCATCTGATGTAGTCATCCTATCCACACACCATTCTTCTCCAAGTTGGTATCCTTGCCCTCGCCCTCTGCAGTAAATAAGCCCATTGGGTCATGCTAAGTTGGCAATGAACTGTAGTCTGATTCCTACAGTCTTGTACACCTTTAAAAAGACTCTTTGAAAAGAACTTTCCCACTTGTTTTATTGAAAGGATAGCTTGGTAGATGAGAATAATAATCCAGGAAAAGCGGTTGCAAGGCTACTTCCTCCACTGAAGCAAATGGGAAGGTACTGTAATTATCACATTATCTAACTCAGGGGTCTTCAAACTTGGCCCTTTTATGACTTGTGGACTTCAACTCCCAGAATTCCTCAGCCAGGCAAACTGGCTGAGGAATTCTGGGAGTTGAAGTCCACAAGTCATAAAAGGGCCAAGTTTGAAGACCCCTGATCTAACTGGTCTAAGGCAGTGCTTCTCAACCTTGGTCACTTTAAGATGGGGGGACTTCAGCTCCCAGCATTCTGGGAGTTGAAGTCCACCCATCTGAAAGTGGCCAAAGTTGAAAACACCGATCTAAGGAGAGATCCCAAATTGTGTTCCTATCTGAAGCAAAAGGACCTACAGTATAATCAATTCCAAGAAATGTTATATAGTTATCCCATCACCAGCATTATTCGGATCATAATTCAGTATTATTGTTCTCAGTAAGATTTCTTTTTTCTGATAATTGCCTGCTTCTAGCTTTTACTATTTACTAGATCCACAATGATGCCGATCACCTATCCTGCTGTTTCTGTAGAGGAGGGCTGAACAAAATGATAAAAAAAACAAGAGGTCTTGTGGCACTTTTAAAAATGGGCATGTTTATTCCTGCATAAATTTTGGGGGATTGCAGTGCACTGCGTCAGAAACATATAAGCATCTGATACAGTAAACTAGCATCCAAGGAAGTCGGTGCAATGTCATATTGGTTTGTCTGCTCAGGGCAAGGGTCCCCTGGGCTGTGGTACTGGTACCAGTCCGTGGCCTGTTAGAAACTGAGCCGCGCAAACAGCAGGCGAGCAAGCAAAGCTTCATCTGCACATGTGCAGGATCTAGGTTGCGCACAAAACCACCCAACCCCGTGGAAAAATTGTCTTCTACAAAACTGTTCCCTGGTGCCAGAAAGTTTGGGGACCACTGCTCAGTGGCCACAAGTTCTCGGCTGCAAGAGATGGCTACTGAAAAAAAAGTAAAGAATGTAATTTAAAAACAGTATGGAAAAAGGGCACAAAAAATCTTTTCATAAGGGAGGCTCGTACTGTATCTTGCATTTCAATCATTCTAATGAAACCAAGCTCTTTAGATAACTCCAGGCACACTCCAGTCTTTTGATTTATTCCAAATTCTCACTTGCTCTGTTGGGATTTATTTCTTGTGAGCCTGATGAAGATGTGTTTGATAATGTTATATAAGGAAAGGAAATTTCGTGGTTGCTTTTCTCTTCTGATAAAAGGGGTCAGGAATGCTGATTAGCAAAAGCAATTTGCTGTGTTTTGCAATTCCTTCTTGGAGATCTTTCAAGTGCCACTCTTCAATGCTCATACACTTGTTGTTGTTGTTTTTAAACTGTGCTCTGTAGCCACATTGAAACAAGAAGCATTTCTAAACGACTTGGAATCACTAATGATTAAAACAAGACACAGAGAGATTCCCCTTATGGCAAGACCGGGACTCCGCTGCTTTAATTCTCCTTTTCTTTTTCCTCATTTGCTTCGTTTTCTCGTTGAATATGCAGTTCATTTATTAAACAGCAGGTATTTACAGTATATTAACATATATATGCTTTTATGGGCCAAAAATGAAAATGAATATGTTTAAATTATTGATTTTATCGTCATTTTGTGATATAGACATTGTCATTTCTAATGTATACAGCTGAATGATGTCTTAAATCAAATAAAGCTTCATGTTAAATGTTTGGATACCTATTTTATATTCCAACTGGTCAAAGTAAGGACAAAATGGACATCCAAGCTACTCCATATTCAGGAGCTATTTTGATTCCTATCTACCAGATATCAACATTCAAACTTCAGTTCCATGAAGCATCCATTCATGTCCAAGTCACTTTCTCTTAAATAAAATTTATGAAGCTTGTGCTAGGTAGGGGTCTTCAAACTTAGCCCTTTTATGACTTGGGGACTTCAACTCCCAGAATTCCTCAGCCAGGCCCGCTGGCTGAGGAATTCTGGGAGTTGAAGTCCACAAGTCATAAAAGGGCCAAGTTTGAAGACCCCAGAGGCTTGGTCAAGGCAGTTTGCCACTCTTACATACTGGTCTCAATAGCATTTCTGGCCCTTAGCTTACTAGCTGGATTCCAAGCTTCTGATAATGATGCTAAAGGACAATTGAGTACTTCTCATAGAACCTACCTCTTTCAGGTTTAAGACTTGGAGGGTGATCTTTTCAGAGCCCCATAGATGGGGGCGTGGTGATGAAGGAAAGATTAGATAACCTTTATTGTCATTTTTTCCCCTGTGGGCATAGTGGCACACATTAAAAATGAAATTTAGTTGCTTCCTCTCAAAGTGTACTCATACATAACACACGTTTAAAATATACTATATACAACATAATGTATAGACCTACACCCTTACATATAAGCAACATATAAATATTATTCACTGTCCATTTTGAATACGTAACGGAAGGTGGAAGCTTTAGAGTTCACAAGGTTAATACTGTATGGGACAAAGCTGTGACTGAATCTGGATGTTCTGGTTCGGATACCACAGAGCCTCCTCCCAGAAGGGAACAAGGAAAACAGGTCATGAGGAGGATGTCTGGTGTCCCAGACAATCTTGCGGACCCTGCTCAAACAACGCTTCTGTGCTATGTCCTGGATGGGAGGGAGGGAACTGCCAATGATCTTTTCGGCCATCCTCACCACTCTCTGCACCGCCTTCCTGTCTGAAGCATGGATGTTTCCAAACCAGATTGTGATGCTGTATGACAGGATGCTCTCGAACGTCCCTCTGTAGAAAGTGGTCAGGACAGGGGAAGGAAGATGAGCTTTTCTCATGCGATGCAGAAAATGCAGGCGCTGCTGTGCCCGCTTCACCAGCGTCTCACTGTTGAGCCTACTTGTTAACTGAACACCCAGGAAAAGCTATTCTCTGTAGGGGCACTTTGGCTTTGGAGTGACCTTTTCCTGAAGACCTGGTTAATACCAACATTGTGGTTTTTGTAGTGTCAAGTAAGGTTACTGTGGCATATAATTTATTACCAGTAGTATATTTAATTAGTTTGCTAAATGCTGATTGCATCATATTAAATAATGCCCTGTTGACATCTGATCTCATCATTGTTTACATTAGAACACATTTAATTTTTTTTATTTTTTATTAAAATGCTTCAGTGGATTTTTTTTTACTAAATCCATTACTAATGAGTTGCTTATCCCTGATTCTTATTTGACCAGTGATGTTTCATGAAACAAATGAATTCTGGGCATGGGATTATATAATGGCTTTTAATTCAACATTTGCCAAATGTTCATGATTCCGCTGTTTTGATTCTGTGGGGAAAATGCCTGATGAAAATGTAAATGATGGTTCAAAAAAAAACCTAAAACACTGAAAGCCAAATCTTGGGGAGAGATACAGTAGATGGATGGAATGATGGATGGATGGATGGATGGATGGATAGATAGATAGATAGATAGATAGATAGATAGATAGATAGAGATAGATAGATAGATAGATAGATAGATAGATAGATAGATAGATAGATAGATAGATAGATTGATTGATTATAGGCAGATAAAGATAGATAGGTAAATATGTAGGTAGATAAATATATAGATAGATAAAAAGAGAGAGAAAGAAAGAAAAAGAAATAGAAAAGGAAAGAAAGAGGGAAGAGGGAAGGGGAAATGAAAGGAAAGGAAAGGAAAGGAAAGGAAAGGAAAGGAAAGGAAAGGAAAGGAAAGGAAAGGAAAGGAAAGGAAGATTTTAATCTTGCCCTTTTATCTAATGAGGTCTGGGGCATATTGATGTTGCTTCTTTTCCTTTTTGCCCTCAGAATAATCATTAATTCAACAAGTGCAAGCATGCTGGCCCTTCCCATACAACACAATCAGGTTAGAAAGGGTGTAAGTGTGTTGTGTAAATAACATGACACTCTAATCCAGGTGTCTATTGTTCCCTCTGAGCACTGTGTGGCTCTGGTCAAGAAATTAATTCTCCCTTTCTCTCACGGAGACAAAAGACGAGATGAAATGTGGAACGGTTAACTAGGAGTCTTGAGGTTTTGTCTCTTTTTACTTTTCCTCCTCTTACCCCATCTTGTGGAACAGAACAGAATGCAAATACTTAAAGGTATATCTGACTTTATCCCTGTGACACCGAAACCGTGTATCTGTTGGTTTTTCCTTAACAGATAAGGAACAACATTTCACACTTTCGATAGCCTCAATAAAGCTGAACACTCTGCAGTATTAGGGTTTCCTTTTTTCAATTTGGGTTCGTCAAGCTCCCATGATAGATTCCAGCTTTTGACAAAGTTTCTGCAAGATACTAAGCTTAATGGAGCTTGTCTAGATCTGGCTTCTTTGATTGACTCAACCAACAGTCATTTAAAGAACCCAGGATTAGCTGAATACATTAATCAGTTCAAGAGAATGTCAAGGAGCGAAAAATCTACAACTCTTTGCATTTACAAACCTTATTTCTGTGATAATTGCTAGGATTTAAGAAGATATCTGAGGTGATATTGATACAGAATTTTATGTGCTGAGATAGAGAATAAGTCTAAATCATTGGAGGGAAACAAATGGGGCAAACGACAACACATATGTCATGATGTCATGCAATTACCACATATGATGGATTGGAATTGTAGCTCACAGGAATTCTTCATTTTGCATCCAATATACCTGGAGAATCATAAGCTGAGAATAGAGATTAAAGATGTTTAACATGTAAATATGAGATCAGGGCAATACAATATTCCTTAGCGAACTCAAGAAGACTATAAGTTTTTCTTCACCATTCCACTGATAGCACAAATTAAGTCTTAATCATTGGGAGAAAAGTTCAGGTTCTCTGTTGCCAGTTGTGAAATATTCACAATAAATATTGGGTGTGCTTAAAAACAACAGGTCATGGTGATGTTCTCCTTTTTGAGCCCTTGAACAAAGGCAGGACAAGAAGCAACGGATGGAAACTAACCAAAGAGAGAAGCAACCTAGAACTAAGAAATTTCCTGACAGTGAAAACAATTGATCAGTGGAACAACCTGCCTCCAGAAGTTGTGAATGCTCCAACACTGGAGGTTTTTAAGAGGAGATTGGACAACCATTTGTCTGAGATGATATAGAGTTTCCTACTAGAGCAGAGGGTTGGACTAGAAGATCTCCATGGTCCCTTCCAACATCATCATCATCATCATCATCATCATCATCATCATCATCACCATTATTATTATTATTATTGCCACCAAGGACATCCATCTTTTTACAGGTCTCGTCATTTGAGTAGGAAATATCAGATTAAGGGTTTTGGGCTCCAGAATCTCTCAGAGCAAAAAACATGCAATGGATTCTCCAGCTTTGATTTGTTTGTTATTTGTACTTTAGATCCAATAATCAACAATTTGCAGCTGATTTGCCAAGCCCAGTTTACATTTAACATCTGAATGCACAGGATTGCTTTAAAATGTATTCACTAGATGTCACTCTTCATATGAATGAAGATACAGCAAAGGCAGGGCCTTACTTGCTTGTACAATTAGGCCAAATTAAAGTTGCTATACAGAAAGACATGTAGAATATTTCAGAGTGCTTATGTTACCATCCAGAAAAGCAGTCAGCATTACTATCCCTATACCAGGGGTAGGTAACCTTGGCTCTTTTATGACTCATGGACTTCAACTCCCAGAATTCCTGAGCCAGCTGGCTCAGGAATTCTGGGAGTTGAAGTCCATGAGTCATAAAAGAGCCGAGGTTGCCTACCCCTGCCCTATACTGTAATTGCAAATAGGAGCATTGTGATGAAATGAAAGTTAATTTGCTTCAGACGTTGCCTCCCATTCGGAAGGTTAAGATTTCAATCCTAGGTAGTGGTAGATGTTTCTCTCCTGGGGCACACACACACACACACACACACAAGATATTTGCTGTGAACTCCACGCAGGCGTCAGGAAGGGCATGCAGCTGGTTAATGGTCAGCTCCATCCAGTCACCCGCCTCTACCCCGAATTAAGGGATTACAGCAGGCTGTAAAAGGGGGATGTGGAAGAAATTGATCACATTCTTCACAACTATCTCAGAGCTTTGGAAGATTTTGTTGTTTCGCTAAGAACGTTCTTTTTCCTTACTGACCTAAAGCCCAGAAAATGGGTTTTAGTAGTTTTGCTTGGGAAATTCCTGTAATTATACAAGCGTGCTTTTGAATGGCCAAAATAAATATTGCAATATAATATAGTTATAGTGCAAACTCTCCAGGGCCAGATTAACTGCATTCTAGGAGGCTAAAAAAAATTGCTGATGGTTTGATTGTAGTTTGATTATTTTCTTTAAGGTATCCTGTAGGAAGGCTAAAGTGTCAAATGTTCCAATCATGATCAAGGGGGGAAAATGTAGGATTCAGGGAATTACAGAATCTGGAAAAATTCTTAAGTAGATTATTATATAGAGCTAAATTTAGTGTTAAAAAAAGATAACATGGACAACCTCTAAAAAAAGAGAAAAAATTGAAAGAGCATATTTTATTTTAAAAAGGAATAACCACATTTTAATGCTTCTCTCCAAAATGATACTTAAACAGAACAAAGATTAGGAAAAATAAAAATATTTTTTTTAATTATTATTATTTTTATTTTATTGCTCATGTGAGGCTAGTACCTGAGTAAATTTATCACTGAAGAGTTTTTAAATCTCTTTCTTGTTGTGTTAATGCCACTGAGTCAAAATGAATGATGGCATTTAATTTTCAAATGTATTGCAATTATAAATCTGACAGTTAATTAAATGTATATCTTATGTTGCATTTATTTTTAAAGTTCAGGAAATACAGACTTTGCCTCTGAAGATCCCAGCCACAATTAATCAACCATTGCATTCATTTTGGGTTGAAGGTCCTAACATCTTCAAAAAGTTGGACCCAAAGGTAGGTATTAACACTAATGAAGTTCCAAACCAACCAGCACATCCATAGCCCATTCATTAAAGTAGGCTGAACTGTTTAAGCCCCACCCCTATGACATCACTAATGTTGATGGAATGGTTGGAAGAAATACTGTATACCATAGATATACTGTATTTTTAATAAACCATTCAACCGTCTCTTCTTAACTTATGGGCTGATCTGAGTTTTGTGCAATAAATTGAAAACAACAGTGCAAAAGAGGGTAAAGCCAGGACTTAAAATAGGCCCTATTTGGGGGGAGGTTAGAGTTTGTAAGAAATGAAATATGTGCTTTAACTTTTTACAACATTTAAGACAATTATTTAAGACATTTTAAACCTCCAAAATCCTCAAATGTAAAAAAAAGGCAGATTTTTAAAAATCTAATTCCGGGAATCTGTATATAGTACCATAAAATTAAGGCTGCGCTGATTTAAGCCATCTGCTCTTTCAAGGATTTCTTCCAAAAAAGTGTAAGATTAACAAGACGGCCATAATATCTCTTGCAAAATATGACAGATCAATTGTCAGAGCATGCACAGTCTTATTGTGCGAGATAACCCAGGAGTAAAAACAGTAAACAGTGGTTTATAGTAAATGGTGGTTTATCTTACACTATCTACATTACAATATCAAGCACCAGGAAGAATATACATACACGTGCTAATACAGCAGGATCCAACAAACCACAGTTACAACAGGAAATGGAAGAGAGAGAACACATCAGCAGAGCCTTCTCTTTATACAAAGGCTCTTAAAGAGTCACAGACCCTGCTGAGTCATTCCCATCATTACATCTTACATTACATAAGCTGGTTAGCTGTTAAATCAATACCTTGACATCAATAAATGAAAGCTTTGCATTTTTTTCTGGCTTTCTATTCTTTCTGTCCCCCTCTACTGTTTGCCCAGATTTTTGCCATCTAGAAATACCAATCCAGTTCCTAGGACATAAATATTGTTTGTTCTGATATTCTTACAGAAAGATCCATCTTTAATTTGATCAGTCATGTCTTAATGTAACTATGTGTACATACAGTCTATAAGTCTAGAACACAGACATGCATACATGAGATTTCTGTCTAACTATATGACCCAACGGTCACTGAGAGTTGGTCTAGTTGGGAATAGTCCATCCATCTGCCTTTGATAGTGACAGATATTCCAGAATTGCAGTAGAAAGAAGGAGCTGGGAATATTTTGTTGGAAACAAACAACTTATTTCCCAGAACTGATACACTTAAGTCACTTGGCAGCCAGGATGCAAAGGAGCTCACTGCCAAAATTTAACCACTTCCCTTGACACTTCATGGGTTATTAAATTTAACTTAAGGAAAGCTTATCCAATTTTGGGGAAAATAATTATTCATTTGTGGAGTGGGAGGTGTGTCTGTGGGGGGTAAGGCATTCTGGGAAATTAAGGAGACTTTGGATTTTTCCCTCCCAGAGGGAATGAATAACAGCTCCATCCTCAGAAGATTGGATGCCAGCACTGCATCAACTTTATTGGCAAGTCCAATGTCTGAGAAAGTCTAAAGAGATGTGTCAGATTCAGGAATGTGAATAAAGTGATCTGATGGATCAAAGGCAGCTTAGCTCCATAATACGGACTTGAGATGGCATTACCTTCAGCCCTGGCAATGGCAGGAACAAATTCTTCATCATTTATTCATTTATTTCCTGCCTTTATTATTGTTTTTTAAATAATTCAAGGCAGCCTATATTCTTAATACTCCTTCCTCCTCCTATTTTCCCCACAACTTAACCCTGTGAGCTGCGCTGTACTAGGAGAAAATGAGGGGCCTGGAACTAGACCTCATCATCTCCCGGTGATTGACTCACGATCACTCAGCCAACTTTCTTGCCTAAGACTGGGTTAGAATTCACAGTCTCCTGGTGATTGGCCCAAAGTCACCCAGTCAGCTTTCATGGCTAAGGCAGAACTAGAACTCACCATCTTCTGATGGTTGGCCCAAAGTTACCCAGCTGACTTTCATGTCTCAGACAAGACTAGAACTCACCATCTTCTGGTGATTGGCCCAAACTCACCCAGTCAACTTTCATGTCTAAGACAGAACTAGAACTCACCATCTCCTGGTGATTGGCCCAAAGTCACCCAGTCAACTTTCATGTCTAAGAAAGGACTAGAACTCACCATCTCCTGGTGATTGGCCCAACGTCACCCAGTCAACTTTCATGTCTAAGACAGGACTAGAACTTACTAGAACTCCTTCTCTGCAGATCCCTCTTGACAGCTGGAAGAGAATGCAAAATACAGAATCTCTCTATATGGAGATTCTCAATCATTCAGGTCATGGTTGTCCCAAAGGTGCTTTTCAAAAGGCAACTGGCCTTTCTTGATTTTTTTTCCCCCTTGAAAATGTTTTGGATCCAAGAACTGAAGAAGTTTCTTGGATGAGAAGTGAAAGTCCAGTTGCCTTTTGAAAAGCACCTTTGGGACTATAAAATCTCTCCGTCTGTTCTTCCTTTTGTGTAACATAGGACTTTTATGTCATAGAGCTCCCGGAAAAGTTCTACTCAGTGTAGTAGCGGGCATCTTAGTTGCCTTCTGAATACTTTTGCTGCAAAATGTTAGATCTTTCAAAGAAAGGCAGCGGTTCTCTAAATTGTTATCCCCCCCCCCTTCATTGTTTTGGTGCATTCAATTCAATGTTGACTCTTGGCAACTGTCTGGAGCACTTTGCAGTTTTCTTGTCAAGATTTCAGAAGGCAATTTGTTCTTACCTCCTTTCTAGGGCTGAGAGAGATTGACTGGCCCAAGGTCATCCTGCTGGCTTTATGCCTAAGGCTTACATTCTCCTGGTTTCTAGCTTGGTGCCTAATTCATAAATATGATCTAACGACATTCTCCCTGACCTCACATCCCACCTATCCATTATCTTCCAAAGCTTTGGCCTTTAAGGACAGGGAGTCCTTGACCTACAACTGTTCATTTAGTTCATTTACAAGGGGTTTTAAAAAGTGACTTATGACCTTTTATCACACTTATGACCATTGCAGCATCCCTGCAGTCCTGTGATCAAAATTCAGACACTTGGTAACTGGCTCATATTTGCAGTCATCTCCTCCAGTCATAAGGGATGCAGTGGCTCAGTGGGTTAGGACGCTGAGCTTGTCGATCAGATAGTCGGCAGTTTGGCGGGTCGAATCCCGAGTGCCGCGTAGCAGAGTGAGCGCCTGTTACTCGTCCCAGCTTCTGCCAACCTAGAAGTTCGAAAGCACGTAAAAATGCAAGTAGAAAAATAGGGACCACTACGGTGGGAAGGTAACAGCGTTCCGTGTGCCTTTGGCATCTAGTCATGCCGGCCACATGACCACGGAGACGTCCTCGGACAAGCGCTGGCTCTTCGGCTTTGAAACGGAGATGAGCACCATCCTAGAGTCGGAAACGACTAGCACGCATGTGCAGGGGAACCTTTACCTTTACTTTTACTTTACCTCCAGTCATGTGATCTCCTTTTGCAACCTACTGACAAGCCAAGTGTCAATGCAATGAATGTCAGAACCATGACACCAAGTCAATGGGGAAGTCAGATTTATTTATTTTATTTTATTTATTTTATTTCCATTTATATCCCGCCCTTCTCCGAAGACTCAGGGCGGCTTACAAGCTTAGCAGTAGCCTTCATTCTATGTATATGCCTGCTTATTAGGGCTTTCACACACACCCCAAGGGTCATTATTACAAAGTCAGCTTATTGCCCCCAACAATCTGGGTCCTCATTTTACCTACCTCGGAAGGATGAAAGGCTGAGTCAACCTTGAGCCTGGTGGGATGCGAACCTGCACTAATTGCAGGCAGCTGGTGTTACTTAAGGAGGCATTAGCCCACTGCTCCACCAAGGCTCTGATTTACTTAACAACCAGGTTACTAATTTAACAACTCTGATGGCTCCCTTAACAACTGTGGCAAGAAAGATGGTAAAATGGGGCAAAACCCATTTAACAAATGTCTCACTTAGCAACAAAAATTTTCAACTCAGTTGTGGTCATGTGTTGAGGACTATTTGTATGTGCCTCTCTTTGAAAAATAAATATCTTTTTTTTTGGCAAAAAAGTCACGAATCTGTTTTGTTTATGAAAAGGGGGAGAGAGGAGAAACCCATGAACTCTACCATACTGAGGAAGCTGGCAAAATGAATTAAGTTTCCTTGGCAACTACTTTTGAAGTACTTGACCTTGGAGGGGGAAAAATAGCAAAAAATAAATTGGCCTGACTGATTCTAAACACTCCAAACCTTATTATTGTATGCAATTAGTGTCCCAATTCTCTGTTTCACACAGGCATAAATGCCGTGCCAAAGGACTTACTTACGAGCAAGCAGCATTTAGCATTTAGGGCAATCAAGTGTTTCCTTGTAGTAATCTTCATCAAGTAAAAATTTATTTATTTATTCGGTTTATATACTGCCCTATTCCCAAAGGACTCAGGGCGGTTTACAAGGCAAAATTTAAAAACAATCTAATATAAAATTAAAATAAATTAAATTAAGTCTAGCCACAAAAATTAAATCACAATTTAAAAACATTAAACCCCTCAGTCCAGACCAGATAGCTCAAAGAGCCAGGTTTTTAGGTCCCGGCGAAATGAACGAAGGTCGGGGGCAGTCCGGAGTTCCGTTGGCAGTTGATTCCATAGGGCAGGCACGCCCACAGAGAACGCCCTCCCCCTGTGGATCGCCCATCGGCAATCCTTGACCGGTGGTACCCTGAGGAGGCCCTCCCTGTGGGAGCGCACAGGATGATGGGAAATTGACGCTGGCAGCAGGTGCTCCCTTAGATAATCCGGGCCCATGCCATTTAGGGCTTTATAGGTCATCACCAGCACCTTGAATCTCACCCGGAGGGCAACTGGAAGCCAATGCAGCTCGCGGAGAAGAGGTGTTACATGGGAGTATCGGGAGACTCCCATCACAACTCGCGCGGCTGCATTCTGCACCAGCTGAAGCCTCTGAGTGGTCCTCAGGGGCAGCCCCATGTAGAGAGCATTGCAGTAGTCTAGCCGGGAGGTCACGAGCGCATGGGTGACTGTGCGTAGGGCATCTCGGTCCAGATAGGGCCGTAACTGGCGCACCAGGCGAACCTGGGCAAAAGCCCCCCTGGCCACGGCTCCTATATGATCTTCCAAACTGAGCCGTGAATCCAGGAGGACACCCAAGTTGCGGGCCCTATCAACGGGGGGGTAACACCTCACCCCCCATAGTTAACGATGGAAAAGATTGGTTAGTCTGAGATGCCGGTATGCACAGCCACTCAGTCTTGGCAGGATTGAGACAAAGCCTGTTTCTCCCCATCCAAACCCGGACCGCTTCCCGGCAACGGGACATCACGTCGAGGGCATCACTGGGTTGGTTCGGGGTGGAAAGAAAAAGCTGGGTATCATCAGCATACTGATGATACCCCACCCTGAAACCACGAATGAGCTCACCCAGCGGCTTCATATAGATGTTGAACAAGAGGGGAGAGAGGACCGACCCCTGAGGAACTCCACAAACGAGAGGCCTCGGGGCAGACCTCTGCCCTCCCGTCAACACCGACTGCGAGCGGCCCAGGAGGTAGGAGGAGAACCACTGTAAAACAGTGCCCCCCACTCCCAACCCCCTGAGACGCCGCAGTAAGATACCATGGTCGATGGTATCAAAAGCCGCTGAGAGGTCTAATAGGACTAGGACAGAGGAACAACCCCTGTCCCGAGCCCGGCAGAGATCATTCACCAGCGCAACCAATGCCGTCTCCGTGCTGTACCCGGTCCTGAAGCCCGATTGGTATGGGTCCAGATAATCAGTTTCCTCCAGGAACAGAGGGAGCTGAAGTGCCACCACGCTCTCAACCACCTTCGCAAGAAAGCAAAGGTTGGAGACCAGACGATAGTTGTTCAAAATAGCCAGGTCCAGGGCAGGCTTCTTGAGGAGGGGCCTCACCACCGCCTTCTTCAAGGCGGCAGGGAAGGTACCCTCCCTCAAAGAAGCAGTTATTACTGCCTGGAACCAGCCTCGTGTCTCCTCCCGGGTTGCATATACCAGCCAGGAGGGGCACGGGTCCAATAAACACGTGGCGGAACTCAGTCTCCTCATGATCCTGTCCACCTCATCTGGGGTCACAGGATCGAATTCACTCCAGGTAACATTCTCTAGACCGCTCAATTCCTCCCCATCAGCCTCTGCCCAGTCAGAATCCAAACCGGCTCGAATCTGAGCGATTTTGACCAGGAATGTTTTTTACAATCATTACTGAATTACTAAACGGTATCCTAATACATCTTATGCAATATTCATGACTATAATGGTGGGAATTCAGCTTTATGAGATGAATCAACCCTGTACTAAGCAGGATATAGTTTCTTGTGGGTCATCGCTCTTTCACTTTCAATAATGTACAGGTTGTTTTTTTTTTTTGCTGAAAGTCAAAGAAAGCTGGAAGAATGCCTTGTGAAGGTTTGCTGTCTCCTCTTTAATTAAACATGGTTTACTGAATAATGAACAGACAACATGCTCATGTTAAATCCAAGCAAAATACATGTGCAATGAAAAGAAGGACTGGGGTGTGTGTGTGACATAATAGCAGTATTCCAATATCTCAGGGGCTGCCGCAAAGAAGAGAGAGTCAAGCTATTCTCCAAAGCATCTGAAGGCAGGACAAGAAGCAATGGATGGAAACTAGTCAAGGAGAGAAGCAACCTAGAACTAAGGAGAAACTTCCTGACAGTTAGAACAACTAACCAGTGGAACAATCTGCCTCCAGAAGCGGTGAATGCTCCAACACTGGAAGTTTTTAAGAAGACATTGGATAGGCATTTGTCTGAAATGGTATAGGGTTCAAGAGGTTGCTGGGTTTCAAAAATCTTCTTAACTGCTTTAAACGTGATGCATCTTTAATGAACTTGGGGTCTGGGTACTTCTATAATGATCTTCCTGAGTAAATCCATGGACAGTATGGATGCAATCAGGAAATGCAGCAGGATAATTTCAGTCCTCTGGAAACTTATGCACACCCAGCCCTGTACATGGTCAAACTATAGCTTAGCACAGTGTTTATGGAATGTCTAGAAAAAGATTGTCAAAAAGGGCTATGAATGCTTTACAGTACTCTGAAAATTTTTAGGATTACATGCAAAACAGTTTAAAAGTAGTTAGGAAAGGAAGCAAAAACAGCTTCAAATATTTTGGATTCCTACAATTATTTTTAAATACATTGTAATTGGATAAGTTCATACAGCAGCCTTAGTCGAAACTCATGGTATTTTGTTACTTTATATTATTACTATAAACAAAAGAGGTGGATTCCTACAACATACTAAACCGTGACCAAGCAAAGCATATGATGTATGATCCAAGCTATTTAAAATCTGTCTGGGCTCAAATCTGTTGCCCTGTGGGAAGTCAGCCACCCAGAGAAGGAAATATTAAAAGGGCGGAAAAATATATTTCCTCAAAGGATCTTAAAGAGGCAGAAAAGCCTGCCCAGTTTTTTCTTAATATCCCCAAGTCTCCTTCCCCCAAGCAGAAACCAGCTCTGTAGATAGTTGAAGCTAGAAGATTACGAAGACAAAAACACCTAAAATCTACATACCCCACCCAAACTCTAAGACAGGACATAATAGGATTAACACAGAGATGCCAAAGGGACACACTCAGACTCAGCTCAGAATACATGCCACAGGAAATATAAAGCCTCAAACAGGAACAGGAAACAACTCCAAACAAAGGCCCCAGAGGGTATAAAAACCCGCTCCCTACATGTGCTCTCTCTCTCTCTCTCCTCTTCCAGAGTCATCTTCCTGTCTGGCTCTCCTCTTCAATAAACTGCAACCTTCTTTCTAAAGCAGTCGCCATGTTGTTTGTTCCCGGCTTGGACTGAACCATGATGAAGACTTTTCCTTCAACAACCCTTAATTCTTAACAACCATTCCTTCATCTTTCGGAACCACAAACTGATTGAGTAGAATGGATCAATAAATTAAGGCTACCTCATCTCTGCTGCAAAATCCAGATGATTGTTAGACGGCAGCAAAGAGTTTCTTAAACAAACAAAAAGTTTAACTGTTTGCTACCATTTAGTGGCGATTCAAAGTTTTGCAGCCCTCATTTGGCAAACTAAATGCATTTCTTTTAAAAGTTGAGTTCACTTGCTGTACTGCTGGGCAGTACTAGGAAGTAATAGGTGCCACTTTCATTTTTGGTCCAACTTGGGAAATCTATGAACAGATAGTAAATTGCATGATACATTTCTGCTGCTGAAACAAAGTTCATTTGGCTTTAACGTGGGACCGCTTATAATTATAACATGATCAGGATAATTGCATTAATAACTATAAGTGTAACAACAACATGTTGCCCGTGTTGCGGTGAAGATCCTAGAGATGATTATTCTGCAGCCTGTCCCAACTGCAAGTCCTGTAAAGAGGCAGAGTTTGCAAAGGCAAATCTCTAAGTTTTGGCCATTCCAATAAATCAGACAGAATCTATAGCACAGGGGTCTTCAAATTTGGCCCTTTTATGACTCATGGACTTCAACTCCTAGAATTCCTCAGCTAGGCACGCTGGCTAAGGAATTCTGGGAGATGAAGTCCATGAGTCATAAAAGGGCTAAGTTTGAAGACCCCTGCTGTAGCATGTTTTCCTAATAACAAATTTTATTAAAAAGCACAAGTTTTATGTTAGTGGGAATGTGCTACCATTCTTCTGGTTTTTGCATTGTAATCTACTAAGGTTCTTATTCTATGATGTTTTCTTCCAGTAAAAACTGAAGTCCACTCTCCTTCCTTCAGTTTTTCATATTTACCAGGTAGTCTTTGACTTACAACCATTCATTGAAGGGCCATTCAACGTTACACTGGCACTGAAAAAAGTAATTTATGACTGTTTTTCACACTTATGACCGTTGCAGCATCCCTATGATCGTGTGATCAAAATTCACTTGCCAACTGGCCGATATTTATGATGGTTGCAATGTCATGTGATCCCCTTTTGCAACCTTCTGAGAAGCAAAGTCAATGGGGAAGCCAGATTCACTTAGCAACCGTGTTACCAACTTAACAACTGCAGCGATTTGCTTAAGAACTGTGGCAAGAAAGATTATAAAGTGGGGCAAAACTCACTTAACAACTGTCTTGCTTAGCCATGGAAAATTTTCAGCACAGCTGTGGTCATAAATTGAGGACTACCTGTATTGAGAAGAAGAAAAACTATCAAACAGAAGTGAGTGGGACCCTGGTTTATAAGGAATGTGTGTCAATTCTCTTATTTCAAAAGACACCAACTCCCTTGGCTGTGCGTTTCTTTTTGCGGTGTAGTTTGAGGGTTGTAGGCCTCCCTCTGAATCCTGTGAATTGGCCTCTTACAAAAACAGATGAAAAGTTTTCATTGTTCTCCTCCTTTGCTCCCCGTGTGGTTTCTTTTGTTTTTTCCCCCCCCTCTTTCCTGGATTTCAGAAGAAAGGAAAACCCAGATCCCTGGGGCGAGAAGAGGATATGGCAGAAGAGAACAGTATGTTAAAACAGGAACGACACTTAGCAAAAAATCACCATTGCATCCTGATGGCTGAAAGAGCCACTAAGGGGAAAAGGCAGCCTCTACTCTACTGGGTCTTGTTAAATGGTAGGCCAACGGCCTTTGATGGTTGGTGGTTCGCTACAGAAAATACCTAACAGCATGACCAGGAAATCTTTAGCGTTTCAAAAGACCCAGAATATGTGAGAGCAGGACATGTGAAAGCAGGACAAGAAGCAACGGATGGAAACTAGACAAGGAGAGAAGCAACCTAGAACTAAGGAGAAACTTCCTGACAGTTAGAACAATTAACCAGTGGAACAACCTGCCTCTAGAAGTGGTGAATGCTCCAACACTGGAAGTTTTTAAGAAGAGACTGGACAGCCATTTGTCTGAAATGGTATGAGGCTTCCTGCCTGTGCAGGGGGTTGGACTAGACGACCTCCAAGGTCCCTTCCAACTTCTTCTTCTTCTTCTTCTTCTTCTTCTTCTTCTTCTTCTTCTTCTTCTTCTTCTTCTTCTTCTTCTTCTTCTTCTTCTTCTTCTTCTTCTTCTTATTATTATTATTATTATTATTATTATTATTATTATTATTATTATTATTATTATTATTATTATTATTATTATTATTATTATTGAGACAGAAGTCTTGAATTTTTGCAACAAACTTGGAAGCTCTCAAATGGTCTTTATTTATTTGTTTTGTTGAAAGAAAAGTCTTCATCTGGGTCAGCTGCCCCAGAACATTTCTGTCTGCTTCTGCAACTAAATAAACAAGAACCTTCTTTCTAAAGCAGTCTCCATTTTGTTTATTCCCGGCTTGGAATGGATCTTCGGCTGACCCTAATGAAGGTTATATCCAGATTTTATTATTTTTATAAGTAATTCAAGACCGTGAACGTATCCAAGACCTTTTACTCCTCCTAATTTCCCCATAGCAACAATCCATGAGGTGGGGTTCGGCTGAGAGACAGTGATTGACCCAAAGTCACCCAGCCAGCTTTCATGGCTAAAGTGAGACTAGAAGTCTTAGTTTCCTGGTGATTGGCCCAGAGTCACATAACTGGCTTTCATGCCTATGGCAAGATTAGCTTGGTGCCCTAACCACTAAGCCAAGCCAAATCTCTTTTGCTGACCACACTAACTTCTAGTTAAGCTGATCTATTGCTCATGCTATTCATAAGAATCTAGTCAACTAACAGTCAGTGCTAAATTGGTGCTAGATAGGAGTTAATGGAATTCAAGAGGGGGCTGGACTGCTTGTGGGAACATAAGGGCTCTGGGCTGATGTCTCGTTTGACTCCACCCACAGTCTCTGCCTGTCCTCCTCCTACATCAAAATATTAAAAAGAGCAGAAAGGTTGCATAATAGCTGTATATGCTAAAAAAAAAGTTCCAATAGCTCTGACTCAACATCCAGAGAATTCTTCCTGCATGACTAAGAATCTATATCGATATACAGGTAGTCTCGACTTGTGAATTTTGATCACGACCATGGGGATGCTGCAATGGACATAAGTGTGAAAAATGGTCATAAGTCACTTTTTCAATGCTGTAGCTTCAAACGGTCACTAGACAAACTGTGGTAAGTTGAGGATATCTGCACTCCTTCTATAATGTCTACCAAAAGTGACCATTAATGCTACTTCTTCTTTTGCCATTTCTATGGACTATCTTTATTTCTAGCCTCTTTCAACTTCCTTAGAAAACAAACAGCATGGTGATATTTCATAGTCTTCTGCAAAACATAAATATGCATTCAAGCAAAACAGAAGCAAGAACTATTTCGAAACCACTGCTGACATAAACATTGCACTTTGGACAGAATTGCAGCCCACTGCATCAGGATCAAAAAAAGAGAATAAATGTTAATTGCCGATGGAGGTCTCTTTTTCTCTTCTCTTTAGCTTGGAATTAGACTGGATACCTGTCAAATAAGAGGATCATGTAAACTGGGACACATAGCCACTTTTCGATGCAAAAGTCTGCCCGTAGGCAAAATAAACAGCTGTGGAGCTATTCGTAATCACAGTGGGCATCTGTTCCTCAAGGAATCTTTAATCAATTATAAATTACTTTTACAGAAATAATCGGCTTAGCTCATAAATGCTCAAAACTGCCCAAGTAGCGTTGCCTACCGATCATGAAAAAGCTAAGCAGGATTTGAACTGATTGGTATGGAGACCACTAGGAAAGAACAAAACAAATCCAAGAAGAAAAGAAAGGCATGTCACTGTTTTATGATTGCCAAGAAGACACCACCATCCCCCAGGATTCAAGAGAGATTTTATTCAAGTTTATTGGTGTTTTTTGAACTAACCTATTATTTATCCTCTAGATCAGGGCTCCCCAACCCCCGGTCCGGGGACTGGTACCAGGCTGCGGCATGCCAGCAACTGATCCGCACAAACAAGCAAAGCTCCATCTGTGGGATGCAGGCAGCACACAAAACCACACACTCTCCAGTTCGCGGAAAAACCTTTCTCCACAGAACCGGTCCCTGGTGCCCAAAAGGTTCATATCTCTGATCTAGATCAGAGGTAGGCAACTTTGGCTCTTCTATGACTTGTGGACTTCAATACCCAGAATTCCTGAACCAGCTGACTCAGGAATTCTGGGAGTTGAAGCCCACAAGTCATAAAAGAGCCAAGGTTGCATACCCCTGCTCTAGATCAAGCCTTTTCAACCAGTGGTAGGGGAACCACCTGTGGTACATTGGCATCTGGCGGGTGGTATGCGACCATCCTAGAAAAGTGGTAGCGGAGGAGGGGAATGGCAGCACTGCACAAGCCTGAGCGAGAGATGGCTGGAGCTGCAGGGCTGTCAGGGTTCAGCGAAAGCACCAGGATCAATGCTTCTTCGGGGCTGTCAGGGCTCAGTGGAAGCGCCGATCAGCTGGAATGTTGCAGCATCTCCAGGGTCTTGTGATTTACATTCAGATGCTTGGCAACTGATACATATTTATGATGGTCACAGTGTCCCAGGGTCATGTGGAGTGACCAAAACCTCCTGCAACCACTCAGCAGACGGGGGGGAATAAAAACCAAACACCCCCCCACCCCACCCCCGCTGCCAATCCTCAACAGAAATGCTCACAACAATGAAAACCTCAGACAGGAGGAAGAGCGTAGGCAGGTATCTTGCTCAGCTGTGGCTTGGGGAGCACTTTTTCAGTGCCATTGTAACTTCAAACAGTCACTAAGCCAACTGTTGTAAGTCGAGAACTACCTGTACTTCACTTTTTTCCCTTTTTTTTGGGTCATTAAGTTTTCGACACCTTGCTAGGCGACTGGTGGTACTCGGATATTGCCATATCCTAAAAGTGGTACAATGGGTGAAAAGGTTGAAAAGCCCTGCTCTAGATGAGCCAATTCATATGCGCTGTGCCCCATTTTTAGTTTTTTTAAAATAATATATTTGTACACTACCTCATCTGCTGATTGTGGGTGGTTCACATCCAGAAGCTGGCATTCATAAGACGAAACCATCGATAAAGTCAGTGCAAGTAACTCTCAGCAGGAAACGATCCAACCATCCGCCTCCTATGAGCAAGTCTCACCATTTGTTTTGAAGACTTTCTGGAAAAGTACAGCTAGTCCTCAACTTACGACCACCATTGAGCCCAAAGTTTCTGTCAATGGGTGAGACAGTTAAGCGAGTTTTGCCCCATTTTACAACCTTTCTTGCCACAGTTGTTAAGTGAATCACTGCAGTTGACAAGTTAGTAACCCGGTGGTTAAAGTGAATCTGGCTTCCTGGTTGACTTAGCTTGTCAAAAGGTTGAAAAAGGTGATCACGTGGTCCTGGGACATGGCAACGGTCATAAGTATGAATCAGCTGCCAAGTATCTGAATTTTGATCACATGATCATGGGGATGCTGCAATGGGCATGAGCCACATTTTTCAGTTTCATTGTAACTTTGAGTGGTCAGTAAACAAACTGTTGTAAGTTAAGGACTACCTGCAGTGGCGTAGCGTGGGGGGTGCAGGGGGGGCCGGCCGCACCGGGCGCAACATCTGGGGGGGCACCCATTAAGCTCGCCGGAGGGGGACGATTCCGCTTCGCCGAGGGTCGGAGGAGCGAGTGAGTGAGTGAGCGAGCGAGCGGGCGGAGCGTAGAAAGCAACCGCATTCGCTGCGCCCAGCCAGAGCGGGATCCCGTCCTCTCGCGGCTGCGGATCGCCTCCTTTCTCGGGTGGGGGTGGGGAGGCTTGGCGGTGTCTTGCCTCCCTCTCTTTCTCCCGCCACGGCTCTCCTCCGCTTGGCTCTCAACCTGCAAGCCCGGCCCCCCCGACCCAGCTCCCGCCCCCGTCTCCTCCTTTCCCGGAGGTAAAGATAACAACTGCAGCTGCCGCACCTGCGGCTGCTTGCTGCTGCTGCTCCTCCTCCTCCTCCTCCTGCCGTATTGACTCTCTGCGGCCACTCGGTTCCCCCTGCAGGAGGCGATCGGGACCGCCCCCCCCGACACACGTCGCCAGCAGCGAGAGTTTCCAGCCAGTCCGGCGAATCTTTGGGGCGAGGTGCCAAAGAGAAGGAGGCGGCTTGGCTTGGATAAGCAGCGTCTGGGCAGAAAATAGGTCGGGCGCCGCAGCAAGTATGAATTCCTGGGGTACAGCCTAAGCAGGCAAAGCTGCAGGGTGGGTTGGTTGGCTTTTCCGGCTTTGGAATAACCTTGGGAAGCTGAGGCATTGTAAGTTGGAAGTCATTGTTTGTCGCCTAACATGTTGGGTCAACCCCACGCCACATGCTAAGCCATAAACCGTGGTTGGTATCCAGGGTTTAGGACAAGATGGAGAAAACTAGCCAATTGTGGGATCATAAATCTTGATGAAGCCCATCATCGCTCCATGTGATGTATGCACTCAATCTACAAACGTACGGTAGTCCAAGCCTATTCACATCTGTTGTAAGGTCATTCTCTTGTGGGGTTTATCCTGACGTCCACTAAGAGTGGAACAAACATGCCCCATTAACCATTTTCAACGCCATGTCCTCTCTTTGTCTCATCCTAAATCACAGCTGAGGCACCTTAAAGTTGCCTTGTTTCAGTTTTAAACTAGCATTTTCCCTCTTCTCCAGAGACCCTTTTTTGCCTTGAACCTAACTCAGGGGTAGGCAACCTTGGCTCTTTTATGACTCATGGACTTCAACTCCCAGAATTCCTGAGCTAGTGGAAGAGACTCGAATGCTAAAATCCACAGGTTAGGGGGCGCAAATTACTTGCCTTGCCCCGGGTGCTGACAACCCACGCTACGCCACTGACTACCTGTATAAACATAGAGCCAATCCCACACCCTCCAGCACTGATGATGTTACCTAGTTGGGTAATGAAACGTCTGCAAGAAAACAACCAAGCTTAGAGTGCAGAGTGATTCGTGTTTGTGGCTTCCTGACCATTTACCACTTGGCAAGTTCGAGTCCTTAGGTTGCAAGTCCCTGGATGTTGACCACCACTACAAAAGAAAGTTTTGTGCAAACAAGGGTGTGTGTGCCCTTCCTTTTATACGTTGCTGCCTGTGTGTGAACGAAATACACCCAGCTTCTTCCGAAACCTGGACAGCTGCCATGGACACAAGCTGGTTTGGAGAGATCTTTGGTGATCAGTGAAGGGAAATTTTTCTGGTTGTGTTAGCTTTTGTAGGTCTTCTGGTTTTGCCATGTTTGATTCCTGTTATCCAAAGAACAGTTACTTCTACCATCTCAGGGATGGCAGTCATAGCATCGTCTGTAAGTCGTGATAAACCCCATAAGCCAGCCAAGGTCCTGACTATCACCAAACTAAGCCCATAGGTTGGGGACCCCTGCTTTAATGTGAAGACAAATTCCATTGATAGTGGTTAGCAACTCCATATAGGTTCAGCTTATGGAGCTAAAGACATTGACATCAAGCCCCATTGTTTGGGCTTGTCCTAGATTACAATAATTTAATCCCAGGGTAATGCAATCATCAACATCATTTTAGAGCAGACATGTCAAACACAAGGCCCGGGGGCCAGATCCGGCCCGCAACATGGTTTCATGTGGCCCGCGAAGCCATCCTGGAAATGGTGAGGGAACGGCCCCCACTGCCTTGGCCCTGGCCCAGAGACCCTCCTTCTGCCAGAGACCCTCAGATCTGTCCCACTCCTGCCCAGGCCCCCATAGGCACCCTTGATGCGAACGATGTAGAGCTGGCCATGCCCACCCAGTAGGCCATATGCACTCTAGCCATGCCCACCCAGTAGGCCACGCCCACCCTAGCCATACCCACCCGGCCCCTTGAGGGCAACTGCAATGCTGATGCGGCCCTCAATGGAATTGAGTTTGACACCCCTGTTTTAGAGTGACCAGCTGTTGATTGAGAATTCTTTTTTTTCCCCTCCCCGCTATATCCCCAATATTTTGAATTTAGCAAAACATCCAGAATTATGGATCCTCCACATATAATGTTTAGCTAAAATAATTAGCATACTAGATAAACCAACAATTTATTCATTGAAAAATGCTGATTTGTATGATTTTTTTTCCTTCTCTTTCTTTTTTCCTTTTTAGCAAATGATCTTAAGCAATGTAGTGGTTTTTCAGAAACTGTTGTGGTTATGAAACAAATTTCCAGAAAAAAATCCCCTTTTCTCTCTTAACATTTGAATATCTTTATTATTGTGAATTACTAATTCATATCATGTAGATTGATCACATTTGGGTGAAATTAATAAATGGATGAATCACTCTTATTCTTTGCACCATTCTTTGCATCATTTGTTGACACTGTAAGACGAAAACAAAAAACAAATGAAATCAAAGAGCTTCCTTATTCAGTTGCAACAATATCTTTTTAAGAAAACAAATAGCAAAACTTTAAGTCAGGGGTCTTCAAACTTGGCCCTTTTATGATTTGTGGACTTCAACTCCCAGAATTCCTCAGCCAGGCATGCTGGCTGGCTGAGGAATTCTGGGAGTTGAAGTCCACAAGTCATGAAAGGTCCACGTTTGAAGACCCCTGCTTTAAGTCTTTCTTGTCATAGAATTTGCTGGAGAAAACATGACAAGCAGAATTAAAATTTTGTAGGAGAGAGAGAGAGGGAGAATCCAACTAGTCCTGGTCTTACAACCATTCATTTAGTGACTGTTCAAAGTTACAACAGCACTGAAAAAAAGTGACTTATGACCATTTTTTACACTTACGACTGTTGCAGCATCCCCCGTGGTCACGTGATCCAAATTCAGACAATTGGCAACTGGGTTCACATTTATGAGTGTTGCAGTGTCCCGGGGTCATGTGATCCCCTTTTGTGACCTTCTGACAAGCAAAGTCAATGGGAAAGCCAGATTCACTTAACAACTGCGTCACTAACTTAACAAGTGCGGTTATTCACTTAACAACTGTGACAAGAAAGTTGTCTCACTTAGCAATAGAAATTTTGGGCTCAGTCAGGGGCGTAAGTTGATCTTTGTCTGTGATGGTTAGGTTTGGAGACTGATTCTATAGCATTGTGGTTAGTTAAAATATTAACTTGGGTTGGGAAATCTAACTTCCAAATTAGATTTGTCTCAGGACTACCTATAAACGTCTCAGCATCAATGCTTGGATGTGGAATGCAAGTGAAAAAAATCATTACTGATAGACAGGATAAAGGAAGAGAAAAAAAAATAAAAGCCTACAAAAGTATTTACAAGGAGACAAGAATGTAATGTCAGTGCACTGTCCAAGTATTTTATTTATTACGCCTTTATGGCCTGTGAACAGAAATCCTTTCGGCTATTATGGAAACAGCTGGCCAACTAAATATATTGTTATATCTCCCCTTGAGACATCTGGCTTTCATCTAGTTTCTGTGCAACTAACTTAAGGAAATATGTGGTTATTAGTCAGAACGTAAAGCTACTATAATGGGTCGTACAGATGACACCAGCGAGATATTACACAACCAACTACTGCCTTAATTTGAAATAAGACATCTGATGTTTGTGGTTTGGGTTCTGTGAATGGCTCTTGAAGCATGCAAGCCCTTGAAAAAGGTCGAGAAGAGGAAGAGGACTATAAACTGGAATGAAGGAGAAGAGTTTACAGTGAGAACAATTAATCGGTGGAAAGGCTTGAGCAGGGGGTTGGACTAGAAGACCTCCAAGGTCCCTTCCAGTTCTATTCCGAATTTGAAATTTGAAATTTCTGTTATAGTCCATCGGAAGGAGTTCATTATCCAAGCGTTGCATTCAGGACAGTGCTTGATGCATGGATGCACTGGGGAATTCAGAGGGTCCAACCAGGAGAATCCAGAATGCATGGTAGTACAGGGTGAGATGCAGGAGAGAAGAGAATAAAACCAACAGGATAACATGTCCATGAGAATAAATTCAAATCCAGAATGGAAGGTTTTCATTTCAGTGGGGAGCTAGGATAGAAACGAGTCTAACAAATGTAAGAGTATGTAGAGCAGGGGTCTTCAAACTTGGCCCTTTTATGACTTGTGGACTTCAACTCCCAGAATTCCTCAGCCAGCATGCCTGGCTGAGGAATTCTGGGAGTTGAAGTCCACAAATCATAAAAGGGCCAAGTTTGAAGACCCCTGACTTAAAGTTTTGCTATTTGTTTTCTTAAAAAGATATCTTTGCAACTGAATAAGGAAGCTCTTTGATTTCAATTGTTTTTTGTTTTCGTCTTACAGTGTCAACAAATGATGCAAAGAATGGTGCAAAGAATAGGAATGATTCATCCATTAATTAATTTCACCCAAATGCCTGGCTGAGGAATTCTGGGAGTTGAAATCCACAAGTCACAAAAGGGCCAAGTTTGAAGACCCCTGATATAGAGTTTGTAGGCTGTTGTGGTTGACATGCCAGGAGCTGTTGTGGGGGTTGTTGATTTTATTTACAGGTTGTCCTTGTTTAGTGACTGCTTGCAGTTACAATGATGATGGAAAAAATAACCTTCCAACCAAGCTTTTGCAGGTCTGTAAAGCAAAGGAAAGTTGAAGTAAGATTGTAAGCGCAATTGTGATGCATCTGATACAAATAAACAAACATCAAGCCCAGTTGTAAATATGGTTACAGAAAGCTCTGAGGTCCATTCACCCAGCTTCATAATCCTGACTCCCTCAAACCACAATGTCTGGATTGCACAATACAAACTAAAACACAAGCTATTTTATTACCCAAGACACAAAACATCTGAGGTTAGCCCAAGGGATGTAATAAATTAGGCTGAGGGATAACACCCCAAGCCTTTCACTGAGTTTCATAGTTGAATGGGAATTTGAACCTTATTCAATATCTAAGCACTGTAACCAACTGAGTTCGGCAGGTAAGCAAGCCAGTCGCGTGTCTTGACGTGTTCCTAAATGATTTATTTCCTAAATCTGAGGTTTCTTCAGGTCTTCTATGAGAGCTGAGGTTGATGTTTGTCTGTGATGGTTTGCTTTGGAGACTGACTCTATAGCATTGTGGTTAGTTAAAATATTAACTTGGGTTGGGAAATCTAACTTCCAAATTAGAAATTTTGACTGCTTGCAGTTACAATGATGATGAAAAAAATAACCTTCCAACCAAGCTTTTGCAGGTCTGTAAAGCAAAGGAAAGTTGAAGTAAGATTGTAAGCGCAGTTGTGGTTCCACTTAGCGACTGCTTCACTTCTTAGCCAACTTATCAGTCCCAGTTGTGGTTGTTAAATAAGGACTACCCGTATTCTGCTCTTACTGATTATTATGGTTAAATGCTAAGGGGCCACATAAGGTTCTAAATAAATAAATAAATTTCACCCCAAAGGCTTGGAACAAAGGAGTACCTGCCTGGAGTTTGGGGGGGGGGGGAAAGGTGACTCTTTTAAATGAGAATGTTTAAAAATATTCCCAGACAAAAATAAATTAATCCTGAAGAGATTAAGGCCTGTTCACATGGAGAGAAAATTTCTCTCTCTTTCTCTCCCAGTATACACTGTATAACAGTGTGAGTGGTGTGTGTGTGTGTGTGTGTAGTGTTGAACATGGGATTCTCTTTTCTTTTCTCCTGGAAGGCAAATTAACATGCATATATGTATGATGTGAATGTATATTATGCTAATGTATTTATTGCCTTCATCCCCTCTATGCAGTGCTTTTTTTGTAAAAGAAAAAGGTGCCGGAACTCACACATGTCATACAACCCGCCTTGCCTACCCTACAAGGATCCATCCAAAAAAGGTGCCGGAACTCCGTTCTGAGCGTTCTATGAGAAAAAAAGCCCTGCCTCTATGGGAGCTCATGATGATATTCAAGAAGTTCTCCTTTCACCTCCTTCAATCAACTTAACAGTGGGCCCTGAGACAAATCTAATTTGGAAGTTAGATTTCCCAACCCAAGTTAATATTTTAACTAACCACAATGCTATAGAGTCAGTCTCCAAAGCAAACCATCACAGACAAACATCAACCTCAGCTCTCATAGAAGACCTGAAGAAACCTCAGATTTAGGAAATAAATCATTTAGGAACACGTCAAGACACGCGACTGGCTTGCTTACCTGCCGAACTCAGTTGGTTACAGTGCTTAGATATTGAATAAGGTTCAAATTCCCATTCAACTATGAAACTCAGTGAAAGGCTTGGGGTGTTATCCCTCAGCCTAATTTATTACATCCCTTGGGCTAACCTCAGATGTTTTGTGTCTTGGGTAATAAAATAGCTTGTGTTTTAGTTTGTATTGTGCAATCCAGACATTGTGGTTTGAGGGAGTCAGGATTATGAAGCTGGGTGAATGGACCTCAGAGCTTTCTGTAACCATATTTACAACTGGGCTTGATGTTTGTTTATTTGTGTCAGATGCATCACAATTAAAATAAGGCATACTCTGTGACATAAAAGGTAAAATATAAGATTAAAATGCACACAAGTTAAACAGATTTTTCCCATAATATAGCAACATTAATTGTCAGATCTGCCATCAAACTGCTTCAGCCGTGCTTCACTTCGGTATGATGGCAAATTGCCATAAAATGTGGGGAGGGGGAGGGGGATTGGGAAGATAGGAAGAGGGGGGGAATGACAGGAACCAGAGGCACTATGGAGAGACAGTGATTGAGAAATCAAAGGACAGTAGCCTGGGAATGGAATGTGGAACACCGATCCAAAAAGGTGCCAAAATGTGGAGTTGTTACCCAAACACCTAAACTGAACCTTATTGGATATCACCAAGAGGACCAAGGGGGGAGAAAGCAAAATTACTGGGGATAATATAGGGACGCGGTGGCTCAGTGGGTTAGGACACTGAGCTTGTTGATCAGAAGGTCGGCAGTTTGGCAGGTCGAATCCCGAGTGCCGCGTAACAGAGTGAGCGCCTGTTACTCGTCCCAGCTTCTGCCAACCTAGCAGTTCGAAAGCATGTTAAAAATGCAAGTAGAAAAATAGGGACCACTACGGTGGGAAGGTAACAGCGTTCCGTGCGCCTTTGGCGTCTAGTCATGCCGGCCACATGACCACGGAGGCGTCCTCGGACAAGCGCTGGCTCTTCGGCTTTGAAACGGAGATGAGCACCAGCCCCTAGAGTTGGAAACGACTAGCACGCATGTGCAGGGGAACCTTTACCTTTACCTTTAAATGGGAAATCCTTTGCTACGCTGTAACTGCTTGCCTTTAGTCAAAGTATATCTTTCACTACAAATGGAGTTGAGGGTCTTTCTTTCCTGTGGACCTAAACTGGGACACACTTGACATTGTGTTCTGTCCTCAAGTGTGCACTGGGCAGCACACAAACACTAGCAACTATATGTCACCACAATCGCAAGGGCAGAGAGAGCGCCCCATTTGTTCTGATGAAAATCACTATAGACTTTTCTAGAATGGAGTGATTCAATAGAGTTAAGATGGTACAGGCACCTGATCAAATCCCCACCATTTTTTATGTTTAAAGAAAGGTGAGGCCTTAATTGCTCATGAGTACCTGCCACATTCCCTTTTTTTCCACACTCCTTTCACATTGCCCTGGGCTTGTGACTTTGGAACCCGGCAACGGTCATAAAGACGAAGCAGTTGCCAAGCATCTGAATTTCGATCACATGATCATGGAGATGCTGCAGAGGTCGTAACGGAAAAATGGTCATAAGTCACATTTTTCAGTGCCGTTGTCACTTTGAACAGTCACTAATTGAACTGTTGTAACTTGTGGACTGTTGTAACAATCTCTTGAGCTCCCCAAAGAAATGAGGGATATACCTGCAATTAACTTCTAAAAGATTAGAGCAGGGGTGTCAAACTCAATTTTATTGAGGGCCGTATCAGCATTGCGGTTGCCCTCAAGGGGCCGGGTGGGTATGGCCAGGGTGGGCGTGGCCTACTGGGTGGGCGTGGCTAGAGTGCGTGTGGCCTACTGGGAGGGCGTGGCCAGCTCTACATCGTTCGCATGGGGGCCTGGGCAGGAGTGGGACAGATCTGAGGGTCTCTGGCAGAAGGAGGGTCTCTGGGCCAGGGCCAAGGCAGTGGGGGCCGTTCCCTCACTGTTTCCAGGATGGCTTCGCGGGCCGCATGAAACCACTTCGCGGGCCGGATCTGGCCCCCGGGCCTTGTGTTTGACATGTCTGGATTAGAGGAATTCACCATAGGAAATTGCTACCAGTTAACTACAAAGTAAAAGTCTGGATTCAGAAACATTTTATGATGAAGCATCAATTCCAGGAAGGCAGTTCTGCTCTTCATCCATAAGAAAAAAAAAAGAAAGGAAAAGTAACTGCATGAACTAACTGACCCTCCACTGGCTTTTCGATCTATCTGGCCTGGACTGAGGGGGTTTTTAGTTTTAAGTTTTAACATTGTTTTATTTTTGGGCTATTATTAATTTAATTCTTTTTAATTCTATTTTTAATCTTAATTTATATTGTCTTTTAAATATTGCCCTGTAAACCGCCCTGAGTCCTTTGGGAATAGGGCGGTATAGAAAACTAATAAAATAAAATAAAATAAAATAAAATAAATAAATAAATAAATAAATAATCAAGTACATAAACCAACTGAAACTGAAGACAATGTGAGATGGCTACAAGGAAGAAGTCTGGAATTAAAAATAGGAACCGCTTAAAAGACAGAACTTTTTCAAAAAAAATGCTTCTTCTTCTTCTTCCTTTTTTTGTTGTTTTGCCAAAAAAAAAAAGGTTTAAGCACCCCATTTTCCCAGAAGAGGTTCAATAGAGCCACTGCCAGCTTTTTTTTTATTAAGAGCAGTCAGGGTTACCTCAGGTTTTTTTTTTAAATCCAATATCTGTTGTCAATAATACCCCTTTTAGGCCCAACACAAGCGGCCCAATCTAGTCGATCAGCATGAAGAGTTCTTTTTCTTCTTCAGATGTTCTTATAAAAACAAGGGCAGTTTAAAAAGGTATAAGCATGCATATGTACTCAGTACTTGGTTTGGGCCCCTTTTGCAGCAATTACTGCCTCAATGCGGCATGGCACGGAATCTATCAGCCTGTAGCACTGCTGAGGTGTTATGGAAGACCAGGATGCTTCAATAGCGGCCTTCAGCTCTTCTGCATTGTTCGGTCTCATGTCTCTCATCTTTCTCTTGGCAATGCCCCATAGATTCTCTATGGGGTTCAGGTCAGGCGACTTTGCTGGCCAATCAAGCACAGTAACCCCACGGTCACTGAACCAGGTTTTGGTGCTTTTGGCAGTGTGGGCAGGTGCCGAGTCCTGCTGGAAAATGAAATCAGCATCCCCATAAAGCTCGTCTGCGGAAGGAAGCATGAAGTGCTCCAAAATCTCCTGGTAGACGGCTGTGTTGACCCTGGACTTAATGAAGCACAGTGGACCAACACCAACAGATGACATGGCTCCCCAAATCAACACAGACTGTGGAAACTTCACACTGGACTTCAAGCATCTTGCAGTGTGTGCCTCTCCATTCTTCCTCGACTCTGGGTCCTTGGTTTCCAAATGAGATGCAAAAGTTGCTCTCATCAGAAAAGAGGACTTTGGACCACTGAGCAACAGACCAGGTCTGTTTTTCTTTAGCCCAGGTAAGATGCTTTTGACGTTGTTTGTTGTTCAGGAGTGGCTTGACAAGAGGAATACGACATTTGAAGCCCATGTCCAGGATCCGTCTGTGTGTGGTGACTCTTGATGCACTGACTCCAGCCTCAGTCCACTCCTTGTGAAAGTCCCCAACACTTTTGAATGGCATTTTCCTGACAATCCTTTCCAGGCTGCGGTCATCCCTGCTGCTTGTGCACCTTTTTCTTCCACACTTTTCCCTTCCACATAACTTTCTATTAATGCGCTTTGATACAGCACTTTGGGAACATCCAACTTCTTTTGCAATTACCTTTTGAGGCTTTCCCTCCTTATGGAGGGTGTGGTTTTCTGCACAACTGTCAGGTCACCAGTCTTCCCCATGATTGTGATTCCTACTGAACCAGACTGAGAGACCATTTAAAGGCTCAGGAACCCTTTGCAGGTGTTATGGCTTAATTAGCTGATTAGAGTGGGACACTTTGAGCCTAGAATATTGCACCTTTTCACCATATTCTAATTTTCTGAGATTGTGGATTTGGGGTTTTCATGAGCTGTAAGCCATAATCATCACAATTACGACAAGTCACGGCTTGAACTATCTTGCTTTGCATGTAATGAGTCTGTCTCATATATTAGTTTCCCCTTTTAAGTTGCCTTACTGAAATAAATGAACTTTTGCACGATATTCTAATTTTTCGAGTTTCACCTGTATGTTATTAGTATGTACGGTTTTTAACGGAAGTAGAAAAGAGGACATTTAAATCATGTGTCATACTTTGGACTTTCATGTGTTGACACAAGGTAGAGAGAGATTCAGCCAACTGCTAACAATCGGCTTACAGTAATTAAAATACCTTTCCACCAGTTACCTTAAGGAGCTCAAATAAAACCCTTTCTAGCCTGAATTCACACAATGCACAACAAAGCTAAAGATTGGCTCTGCTTGTTCTAGGCTGGGTCATGTAAGCTCAGCCAGCCCCTTTGGCTTGCAAACCAAGATTCTTGGTATAGTTTGTTGTTGAACTCAGCCAGGTAGCACATATGGTTAAATAAAATGTACTGAGAGCAATATATCAGTTGGGTCCTTGTCTTAAGGCAGGGGTGTCAAACTCAATTCCATTGAGGGCCACATCAGCATTACGGTTGCCCTCAGGGGGCCGGGTGGGTGTGGCCTGGGTGGGCGTGGCCTACTGGGTGGGCGTGGCTAGAGTGCGTATGGCCTACTGGGTGGGCGTGGCCAGCTCTACATCGTTCGCATCAAGGGTGCCTATGGGGGCCTGGGCAGGAGTGGGACAGATCTGAGGGTCTCTGGCAGGAGGAGGGTCTCTGGGCCAGGGCCAAGGCAGCGGGGGCCGTTCCCTCACTGTTTCCAGGATGGCTTCGCGGGCCACATGAAACCACTTTGCGGGCCGGATCCGGCCCCCGGGCCTTGTGTTTGACATGTCTGTCTTAAGGGAACCCACATAGTGTGCATTACACTACTCGATTGTGAGCCTGTTTTTATCAATTGCAAACGCATTCTTCCCACAGTAGGATGTGTATGTACTGTAAGTATGAGGTGGTCTCTGAGCTTGTTTTTTTTTTCTTTTTCTTTCTGGCAGACGCTTCACTATCCAAACTAGGTAACAACGTCAGTGCTACTGACTGCGGAATAGCACTGATGATTGGGTAATGAAAGATCTGCAAGGGAAAAAAAAAAGCACCAAGGACCCCCCTCATTTCAATCCTGAGCTATAAATGTTCCCCTTTATCGACACTGTATTGTAATAGGTGTATTTTCTATTCTTCATTGGTCAAATCTTTTTTAAGCCACCGACCGCAGTGTTGTGACCGACATAGAAACATGACCGCTACCCAAGTAAAAGAAAACCAATATAAGATTTGATCACTAATTTAAACGAAAGAGTCCCAGGAGACCTGATCATTGGAAAGAGCTCTTGGAACAAAACAAAAACAAAAAAAGCATATATCTCTCTCTCTCTCCGTTGCGCACTTGGCAAGGCCTCCACGAGTGCTGGAGACGTAGTCCCCGCATGTCTCCCGTTCACACGTGCCCGGCAACCGCAGTCCCCACAGCCTGCCCAGCGTCCCTCTCTGGCCAGGCGGGGCGGCGGGGAAGGACTGCGGCGGGGGGCTGCGCGGGGAGCCTCGGCCAAGAGGGGGAGGTCGGTCCTGCCCGCCGCGCCCCCCCCCCAGTCCCTGCTTCCCTCCAGCTCTTGCCGGCGGCCCGGAGGTTTTCTCTTGCGTCGTCAGGATGTCCCCACCCCCGCCCGCACCCCTTCCTATCAGGATCCATCCGTCCCACGCCCCTTTTGGGGTGTGTTTCCCCCCCACCCCCACCCCCCACCCCTTATTTTCCCCTTGCGAGCATCGGAGGGAGAGAAGCAGGCAGGCGCTCTTTTGTCTCTGACCCCGGAGAGGCCGGCCAGACAGGGCGGGCAGGTCCCCGCAGCAACGCGGCGCGGCCAGGTGGTCCTTGGGCTGCTGCGATCGTCGCCCCTTCTCTTCTTCTTCCTCTTCTTCCTCCTCCTCCTCCTCGCGGGCTAGTCCATCGGGTCGGTCCCAGGCTCTCGACAGGTGGGTAGGTCGGATGCTCGCTTTCCACCGGGCTCCCCTTTCCTCCCCCCCCTCCGGTGCATCTGTAACCTCTGCGTCCCCTCCCTCCCTGCCCCGCTCCAGGGCGCAGCAATTGCGCTCCTTCCTGCCGCCTGGACCATCCATCAGAGTCCAAGCTACCCGGGCAGTTGCCATCCAGTCCCGGTCCTGTGGTGGCCCCAGCAACTCTGAATATTGGGGGATACCGTGTGCTTAACCCCCCTGCCTCTATACACACACACACACACACACACCCCTCTCCCCCCCCCCGCGCCTCTGCCCGCACTTTCTCCTTCTTGCAGGCACCGCCAAGATCTGGGTGCAGTCCCGAAGGATTGGCCGCTGGTGTTTGCAAAGGAGGATGGTTTGACTTGATTTCTCCCCGTTTCCCTGTCTTAGCCAACCCTTGTCCTTCTTCCCTGGATTTCCTGCTGCCTTTCTGCTGCCTCTTCAACCCTCTCCACCAACCTGGAAGGGTGGGGTGGGGGGAGGAAGAAGGGGAAACAGCAAATCACCCACTTTGGGAGGCATGCAGCAGTTTATCTGACCTGAAATCCAGCTTGCCAGTGACTGCAAGCTGCAGTCCTTTGCTCTCTCTTCCTTGGGGGGGTGGGGGTAACCCCTGATGAAGCCGGTATCAGATGATGCTATTAATATTTTTTTTTCTCCTCCCCAAGCCTAGCTCTCTGTGCTAAAAGCTTGCTTTCCTGCATCATTCAAGCATAGCCACTTTTTGCAAGGCTTCACCTGCCCTGGAGTGAGGCCATCCTCTGAGGAGCCTCATTTGCTTGCGTTTTTTTTCCAGTGAGCTCCTCATTGCAGCCCAGTAAAAACCTCAGAGTTGTCTCCTTTATCCCAGTCCTTTGAAGCAAACTGTTTTTTTTTGGGGGGGGGGAGATGCCCCTTACTTTAGATATTTCCATCCTGCAGCCATTAATGAAAATCGATCTTGGAAAGCCTTAGTGGTGTGGATGGTGGTGATAACGACGATTTCTTTCTTTCTGGCGTGTGTCGCAGGCAGCCGAAGGACACTCCAGAGCCATGTGCTTGCTATTGTTTCAACCATAGTGAAGTGCCCTGGAGTGTGAGAGATGGGTGTGCGCGAGTGTGCAAAAAAAAGTGGGAATAGTATTGTACAGTGGGCCTGAAAAAGAGGAAAGAGCATCTTTTAATTCAGGTTAATTTTGTTCTTAGAAACAACTGGCAAAGGAATAGGGCGGTTTAGATGCCACCATTGGAATGGGGGCTGGGTATTGTCCTTCCCCATGTTTGACTGTCAATCAAGTTCCAAAGCTACAATCAAGCATCCTCCAGAGAATCTAAGGGGGGGGGGGCGCACAGAACTTTGCTCCTTAAAAGGATGTGATGTGAAACTATTCTTGGGTTTCTTCCACCAGCTTTCCAAATGCTGGCAACATCCAGATGTGCTGGGACGGCAGCTCCCAGAATTCCTAACTGGTGTGGCCATTGCTAAGAATTCTGAGAGATCACGTCCACACATCTGGAGGGGGGGAACAGAGCCTTGGTGGAGCAGTGGGCTAATGCCTCCTTAAGTAACACCAGCTGCCTGCAATTAGTGCAGGTTCGCATCCCACCAGGCGCAAGGTTGACTCAGCCTTCCATCCTTCCGAGGTAGGTAAAATGAGGACCCAGATTGTTGGGGGCAATAAGCTGACTTTGTAATAATGCTGCTTGGGGTGTGTGTGAAAGCCCTAATAAGCAGGCATATACATAGAATGAAGGCTACTGCTAAGCTTGTAAGCCGCCCTGAGTCTTCGGAGAAGGGCGGGATATAAATGGAATTAAAATAAAATAAAAATAAAATAAACAGGGCTAGGGCAGGCTGTCATGGGTTAGGGCACTTGAGACTTCTAGGTGTGCATCAGCAATCAAATCCTGGCCTGTCCATCTCAGTCCAGCGGATTGGGCAAGTTGTGGATCCTATCAGTTAAAGAATGTTGGTAGGCAGGGAGCCTTCTCTGCTGTACGCCCTGCTCTGTGGAACACCCTCCCTTCAGAGATGAGAGTGATCCCAACCCTAAAAACTGCAAAAACCTGGGTCTGTGTTCAAATCTGGAATTCTGAAAGTATTAAAGAGCCCTGCCTATTTGGTTTACTGTTAAATCGGATGCTGTATATATCTTATTTTGTACTGTTTTTTATTGGTTTTAAATGTCTCTGGTGGTGCAGTGGTTAGAATGCAGTGTTGCAGGCTGACTTTGCCCACTGCCAGGAGTCCAGTCCTGATGGGCTCGGTCGAATCAGCCTTCTATGGTTCCGAGGTCAGTAAAATGAGGACCCAGATTGTTTGGGGGGGGGAGCAATGTGCTGACACTGTAAATCGCTTAGAGAGGGCTGTAAAGCACTGTGAAGCGGTATGTTAAGTCTAAGTGCCCTTGCTCTTGCTATTCAGAATTATAAGCTGGCCAGAGTCATTCAGTTGAGATGGGGGAACGAACAAACAAACAAACAAGGGGCTTGCACATTATAAAGAGGGACTCAGGATAAAAAGAGGGGTGGAAAAGAAGGAAGGGATAAAAGGAAAAACACTGTTGCTGCAATTGCTGTTTAAGCTTACGGAAACAGCTTTGCAGAAAAATAGGGAGAGTATTTCTGTGCTTATAAGTATGCATCTCCGTTTGTCCACTTTATTATGTTTCAGCTTGCAGTACTGGACACAAGGAAGGATTTCCCTTGCCCACACCCTTTCTTTGTTCTCTGTGGAAATGGATTTTTTTTAAAAAAAAATAGGGATACGTGGAATAAATTTAGCATAGTATGCTGGCTTTCTCTTTGGGGTAAATAAATATTGTTGTCTTACCTAAGGCTGTACTGTACGTACTTTTTAAAATCCATAATTTGTGCTGAGAATATGGGTTAGAGTTCCAAACCTTATGTCTTTTCCAAGGTTACCTTTTGATTTATACTCTAACAATAGCTAAGATGATGAAGGATTTTCAACTGTATTTTTTGTAGAAAACGGGACACCTGGGGTGACAGTGGTTTCATTCTAGTTCATCTCCAAATTTAAAGAGAGAAAAAGAAAAGGAGAAATTGCCATAGATTTGTACCTACTATCTGAGCAAAAGGAAGATGAGAAAGGTGGGGGGGGAGAGAAAGAAAGAGAGAAAATTGAAAAGAGAAAGAGAGAAAGAGTAATCTTGCAAAAACGTGAATGTTCTGAGGAGGCAGAACATTGTGTTGGGCCAAAGATTGAGACTACATCTATGTCCACCTGTTTGTGACTGAATATATAGTCACTAATGAGTAATTGAGGGTTGGATCATCACAAACGCCAGAGCACAATCTTTTCATATCTTCAATCCCGTTTTGTTCCACTTGTACAGAATAACAGAGTTGGAAGGGACCTCGTAGGTCATCTAGTCCAACTCCGTGCTCAAGCAGGAGACCCTATGCCCATGATGGCAAACCTATGGCACACGTGGTGGCACTCAGAGCCCTCTCTGTGGGCACACGAGCCGTCGCCCCAGTAATAGGCCTTCAGCTGGGTTTTATAAAACCTTTTCGCTTTAGACCTCCGCCGCCGTATGCAAAAAAACCCCACAGTTCAATCAATTTCAACTTCTCGCTGAAAAAAAAAAGATCTCGCAAAGTTGGAATTGATTCATTGAACTTTTTAGTCCCACCCAGTCTGCCGTTACCACCGCGGCCATGCCCACCTAATCGGCCACACCCACCCAATCGCCAGGCCTACCCAATTCACCACGCCCACCTGGCACCCGACAATACATGTGGGTTTTGGGCACTCGCCATCACTAGCCTATGCCATTTCTGACAAATGGCTGTCCATTTTCTTCTTGAAAGCTTCCAGTGATGAAGCACCCACAACTTCTGGAGGCAAACTGTTCCATTGGTTGATTGTTCTCACTGTCAGGAAATTTCTCCTTATTTCCAGGTTGAATCTCTCCTCGATCAGTTTCCATCTGTTATTCCATGTCTGGCCTTCGGGTGCTTTGGAAAATAGGTTGACCCCCTCCTCTCTGTGGGAGCCCCTCAAATATTGGAAGACTGCTATCATGTCACCCCTGGTCCTTTTCTTCACTAGGCTAGCTGTGTCCACTTCTTGCAAGGACATGCCCAGTTGTGTGTCTTTATACCTGCAAATACCGATCATCAGAGGCTGCTCCTAGAAGGCATGTACATCATTTTGACTTTGCACACAGTTCCTGGCAGGGGAATGTTTAAAACCCTGTGAAGGCCCTGTCTCTAATGAACTGATGCAGTGCCAGGTGAAGTTGCAATTTCAAATTTGTGATCCAGTTTAAAAAACAAAAACAAAATCCAGCGAGCTGCTGCTGGCTACATTCATGAAGGATTCAGTGAAACAGCATGAATAAAGCGGGAATGAGCAGCCTATATCTATCCAATCATTTTGTTCTGTGTCTCCCACAGTGCATTGCTGTGGACAGTGGTAGGTGCAATCAGGGGGATTGAAGTTCAGACATCTGGACAGTTCCAGGTTCTTGCTGTTTGTGTTCAGTAGTCATATGTGAAGAAAACATGTCTGTGCACAGGGGAACTGGTCATTTAAGCTAGGGGTCCTCAACCTTGGCAACTTTAAGACTTGTGGACTTCAACTCCCAGAATTCCTCACCCAGCAAAGTCCACAAGTCTTAAAGTTGCCAAGGTTGAGGACCCCTGATTTAAGCTTGCCTTAGATCTCCTAAGATGTCTGCCTCTTTTTTTCTGGATTATTGCCTCTCACAGCATGTCTTGGATATTGTAACTGACATGTGGTTTTCTGTCTAGCAGGCTGACAGCAAAGTGTGACTTTCCATAAAGCATCATATATGCTGAAGCTCTTGGACATTAGAAGGTAAGTTTTAACACTGAAGATGTTAAACACACGGCTGCTGGAGCTTTCCAAAAAGAAAGACAGATGTACCAAATTTATGGATAAAAGCTTTTTCTTTTAATAAGAATAGCAGCTCTCTTTATTGTCCTCTGTTTTTTCCTGGTCCTGCAAGCTTCAATAGTCAAAACCAGTCATGCGTAAGACCTGTATAAAGTCATGAAACAAATTAATCACAACAATTTTATGCTTCATTGCTTTGCGTGGCAGTTAGGATAGACTCTACTGCATTAGTCTTCTCTAGAAGCCTCAACCATTCTATTTGCATGACCTACTAAACAGGATTAGAGTTAACCATGGTTAAGGTGCTTGCTTGATGAACTTGCCCCAAATTACACACCAAGATGGGTAGGAATGTAATTGGACTATGCCCTTTTAAGCAGTATAGTTACTGCCAGGGCTTTTTTTTTCTCATAGAATGCTCAGAACGGAGTTCCGGCACCTTTTTTGGATGGAACCTTGTAGGGTAGGTAAGATGGGTTGTATGACATGTGTGAGTTCCAGCACCTTTTTCTTTTACAAAAAAGCACTGGTTACTGCGATGTTCATTTCTCAAAAATACTTCTGAAACCTACCATGGGTTTATATGATTATAGCCAGAGCCTTTGCATGTGGGAAGGAAATGCTGATTGTTCTCCTACCTTTTTGTTTTAACAACAAAGTCAATGTGTGACAGTACAGCAATTAGAACAGAATAATAAGAGGGAGCAGCAGAAAAGCAGCTTTGCCGCAAGTCTTGTTCCTTGTTTTGTGTTCCTGGAGGAATAATGGCTGCTTAATCATAAATTAACCACTAACACATGCCGGTCTGTGTGGTTAACATAAGATGATCATAAAACAATCTGTTATTACAGATAAGAGTTAAGGTGGTCCTTAGCCATATTCTAGATTTGGGCAACATGCTGAGCTAATCTGCAGGCTACTTTACTTTGTTATCTGAACTGGGTCAATGTCTCTTGTCTAATTTTGCTTTTTATAACCCTCCAGATAATTTCAAAGGAATCATATTGTGCAGTCAGAATAAATTACCAAGGGAGAAATCAGCGCTCTCAAATGACTGATTGTGTGAGATCGCCAATGTTCAGAGCTTTAAACATTGCATGTGTTTGCATTTTGGCATAGTATCTAGGGACTTTTAAGGCTGAGCTAAAGGGTTCCTGGAACTTCTTTCTTTTTCTTTCTTTTTCTTTTTTTTTTCCTTTTAAAAAAACTAAAAGCTGAGTGCGGTTTTGTAAACTGGAAGTGAGCTTAATATCTCCAGTCTGTCAAATGGAATGGGTTGGCTTGGTGCGATAGTTCAGAGAGATGTTGTTGTGTGAGAAATAGGAAGAAGTATGGTGAACGACGCCATGACCTGTACGAAAGGCACTGTTTCAATTGATCAATGTGACAAGCCTTGAATCACTTCTTTTCTGAAATTAAGATAAAACTAATAAATGATTTGTCATTATGCAGTTGTCACTTGTGGAGAAGTCTGACTCACATATTGTTTATTCTGTAGTGTTTATTCTTCCCTGCCTTCTGCAATTTCCTTAATTTGGAATTCCAAGCTGGATTGTAAACTCTCAAGGCTTCTCAACCTTGGCAACTTGAAGATGTGTGGATTTACAGAATTTCCCAGGCAGCATGCTGGCTTTAGTGCAAATTTAGGAACATTTTGAATTGGAGGAAGAATATGTGAAATCACCGCTGCCGGTTCTTTAGCTGTGTTGGCCTTCATATGCATCTTCCCAAGAACCCAGCACGTATCAGCATAATATATGTGCTGATGTGAGCTGTGTGGACTTTTGCAATTGTCAGATGGAAATGTTGTCAATGCCCAGATTTTCTTTTTTTTTATTTAAAAAGTTTTACAATACATTTTGACTTTAATCCCCCCCTCCCCCACCCCCACCCAACCCTCCCTATCCCTCTCACCCATTCCCTCCTCCCCCCCCCCCGACTTCCCAGAGCTAAATACAGGGTATAAAATCAAAAAACAAACATAAGCACCCCTATGTTATCAGCAATAAACTATTAATTCTATCTCCCTCTAGCTCATGTAAAATGAATACAAACAATATTAATATTACAAATAAAGTAAAAAAGAAAAAGAGGAAAACAGAAAAAGAGCTTTACTCAGAATAGATTTTCTTAATCCCAGTCCTTATTCATATTAATTTCAAAAAAAACGAAAAAAAAACCTTTCACCTACTATTTACATTCTCCAACCTTTCTCTAATTTCTAAACAAATTCTCAGTTACGCGCCAAAAGC
Organism: Vipera berus; assembly: GCF_964194415.1. NCBI lineage: Eukaryota > Metazoa > Chordata > Lepidosauria > Squamata > Viperidae > Vipera > Vipera berus. Next base: position 10,798,167 of record NC_138209.1, on the reverse strand, counting down.
GCCTATCTCTATTAACCTTAATAATCTCCAACCAAACTAAACCATGATCAAAAATAATTCTTGCATGTATCACGCCAAATGTCTCGCAGTTCCAAATCATCCTTGAGTTCAAATAAAAAGAGTAAAAAAAAAGGTTTAAGCAGTCTGTAAGACAACTTGTTGTTAATTAGGAGCTTGCATACCCATTCTTAGTTCAACACATACTTTTAGTCCATAACCCTAATATACTTTTCTAACAAGCAAATAACATCAATCTTAAATTGTGTTAAATATTAAAAAAAAACTTTCTTTCTCCTCTATGATAAATTTAATCCATTGACATTCTAATTTAAAAATTTAATCACCAATCTTAACGCTCCAAAGCTTTTGGAGCACGTCTGTCATGACCCCCAAAACTTCTTTGGACCGCGCCCCTCCCACAGCTTCACTGTAAGTACACTTTGGAGATTCCATAACTTTCTGCTGGTCTTGCTCTTGCTCTCGTCTCGCTCTTCTTAGGGCGGCACACGTCATCCTCTGGCCTCCTGCAACATCCGATGAAACTGTATCTTGATCCCCTCCAACACCATTGTCCTCTATCTGTCTATCTGCAACATCTTGAAGCTTTCCCTCGCCGTATCCCTTTACAGCTTCCAAAAATGATAGGGGGGTTGCTTTTAACACATTGCTATAAAAATCACGTGCCTGGGCCACAGTAACCAGACGATGTCTTTTACCTTCATGCGTCACCACCAGTCCAACTGGAATCTCCCATCTAAACTTAATATCACATTTCTTAAGTTCCTGTACTAGAAATGCAAAATCTTTCCTTCTCCTTAAAATCTTCGGAGGAATCTCTTTTAAAACCAAGACTTCTTGCTCAGCCACTACCAGTTTAGTATCATAAGCAGCTTGAATGACTTCATCTCTAATTACTCTCTTTGTAAAATAGACCACCACATCTCTGGGTAACTTCCTCTGTCTTGCAATCCATGAATTTACACAAAAATTTTTGTCCATATTTCCCTCAATTTCAGATGCTGGCTGGCCCAATACCCCTTCCAGAGCCTCAGAAATCAGCTGCTTTAAATCTTCTTTACAATTCTCCTTTAAACCCCTGATTCTAATAGCATACTGCATCTGATGATACTGAACAAGGCTCAATTCTCCGTCCATTTTATCCCTTATATTTTCATTTTCTAATACCTTTGCTTCTAATATAGAGTTCTTTTGACTGAGATCCTTCACTTTTACATCCAGCTGTTGCACACATTCAGCTACAGATTCAATCATAGACAACATGTCCACCCTCATTGCTCTAAACTTCTCTTCCATCTTCTTCTCCAATTTCTCCATTTTCTCCTCCATTTTCTCCTCCAGCTTTTTCAACTTTTCATCCATCATGTCAGACATCAATTGTGAATGCTTTCCAAGAGCATCTTGTAAATCCTTAAGCGTCAATGCCGGAGGAGGTGCAGGAGGAAGCAAAGCTTGCAATGAGGTCTGTTGCACCAGGGAAGACCCCGCACTCCAAAGAGCTTTAGAAGTTTTAGCCGCCATCTTCCCCCACTTTCACTTATTGCGCACTTTCACTTTAAAGCTATAAAATCCATTGAGCTAGAGAGTAAAGATAAGAGTCCACATCACCTTGACCTCCTGTACCGCTCTGCCTGCATCTTAACAATCAAAAGTATTTCCTTTTGGCAGGGGTGGTTGCTAACGCCTGGCTCTGCTCCATAAATCCTGGAGCAGGGGCGCTGCGCAGCTCGGAGCAACCCAGGCTTCGGGGGGGCTCAATCCTTCAGCCGCCCAAACTCTCAGCTCAGGCGGCCCCGGAGAGCTCAACCCCTACCTGGGGCCTCACCCCCTCCTCTTCTCCCGAGGAGGGGGCTTCAAATCCATCTAAACAGCTGATCGGCGCTGTTTACGATGGAAAAACACAGCTGCGGAGCGGGCAGCCCGAAAACGGCTGTCTTCGGCGTCGCGTCGCCACCGGAAGCAATGCCCAGATTTTCTAAATGCCATCTGAGATTTTTGGATATGGCACCCAGGGTGCTGATAACCCCTGCGACCACCACAGCCGATTTATGCCATAGTCTTTCAATTTTGATTTTCAGATGCTGATACATTGTGAGTTTCTGCAATTCATTGTCTTCTGTTCTACTAGCTCCTGGTATTGCCACATCAATCCGTATTTTCTTCTTTTCAGCCTCAGTTATATTGGGGTTATATTCCTACACTATTTTATCCTTCTCATTTTCAACTATTATCTTCCCACCAATTTTTCATTAGTGGTACATGATAATTTTTATAGATGTTCCAGTGAATCTGCTTGTGCAATCTTTGTGCATAAATTAAGTATGTGATCTGTTTCTTCTGCTTTTTTGCACAATCTGTACTTTGAATTCTTTGATGATTTGTCAATTGTGGCCTTGATTGCGTTAGTTCGGATAGCTTGTGCTTACACAGCCGAAATCATCCGTCCGTTTCTGCTTTTAATGTTCCAGTTGTATGCCAGATTTTATCTTTATCCACTTTCCCTTCAATGTTTTGTAGAAATTGACCATGTGATGCTTTTCCTTGCCAGCATTCTTCATCCTGATGGCTTCTGATGCTTTGGTGTTTGGTGTTTCAGTTCTATTACTGTTTGTGATTTTACCCTAATTTATAGCAATATCACTTAGACTTATATACTGCTTCATAGTGCTTTACAGCCCTCTCTAAGCAGTCAGCATATTGCCCTCAACGATCTGGGTCCTCATTATACTAACCTCGGAATATGGAAGGCTGAGTCAACCTTGAGCCAGTCATGATCAAACTCCTGGCAGTGAGCAGTGATTTAGCCTGCAATACTATCCGCTGTAGTATATTTCTCTAAGCCAAATTCTATTGTTATATCTATGCTAACAATTCTTAGGTGCTTGTCAGTGTCTGGATTTCAGTGTCTGATTTTCCATATAGCTTCAGATAAACCATGGAAAGCAAATGTGAGATTTTATTGGCATTTTTGCTATTTGATGGCCAAGATTAGTTTTCTTCCAAATTGCAGAAAGTGGGAACATAGCAATGACAAAATAATAAAAGTGATAATGAGGCACCCTAAGAACACGGGTGTCATACTTGCTGCGTCACGTGACGTGTTGCGACGTATCACGTGACGTGTTGCATTGCCGGAGCTGGGGTGGGCGCGGCCTCCGCATGATGCAACTGGCCTGCGGGCCGGCAGTTTGACACCCCTGCCCTAGAAGATGCATCTAAGGTTGACAAGCCCATATTTTTCAGTTCCAGCACTAATTCTGTCTTCCATTGCTTGTTTTTTTTTCCTATAAACACTCTAATGTTTTTATTGACAACAGTGATTTCCAAACATTGGATGATCCAACTATGTGGTAATAAATCAAATACCTTTTATAATCAATCCCGACCATATGTAAATTGTGTTTTTTTCCCCTTTTTTCCCATTTGTTTTCTTTCTGTTCTACTGGAATGACATTATTTTCTTCTAAATAATCTTGGATGTTGTCTGCTATTATGCCTGTGAGTAATTTAAACATTGTAGGCAAGAATGTTATTGGCCCATAGTTTCCTGGTGTTGTCTGTTTTGCTAGATCTTTTTGAATTAAGTTATTAACCAGTCACTGGTATCTCCTTTATACAATATTTAATTAAGCTGTTTTAACTATAATTGGACTCAAGCTAGTCAGATATTTGAGCCAAAAGCCATGCAACCGCTCATTTCCAGATGTCCAATTTTTAATCTTTTTCACTCAATTTTTTTAACCATTCCTGCTGTTATAATTAGTTTTTCCATTTGATTTTTACTAAATCCATCTTCAAATTCTTTTATCCATCCTATGTTTTATTATGGCCTTTTTAAATTTCCCATAAACCTTTCCAGGACTGGATTGTTTCCTTTATTTGGTTTTCTATTTTCATAATTTTTATTGCCACTTATAATTTGGTAGAATTACATCTGGTTTCATTGAAGTAGTTGATTTTGCTTATCTTGGATGATTCGTGCCTCATAGCATTCAAATTTCTCTTATTTGTTGCTTTATGATTTTATCTGTTTATTTATCAAATTAAGACACTGCCCATCTCACTAGCCAAATGATTCTGATCAGTTTACAGATTTCCAAAGCTTTTTCATTGTTTCTGGTGCCAATATATATTTTGTATATTTTTATATATTTATATCTGGTAATGACCTATATGCTGGTAATGACCTATAAAGCTCTAAATGGCTTGGGTCCGGATTATCTAAGGGAACACCTGCTGCCGGCATCAACTTCCCATCGTCCTGTGCGCTCCCACAGGGAGGGCCTTCTCAGGGTGCCGGCGGGTGATCCCCAGGGGGAGGGCATTCTCTGTGGGCACGCCTGCCCTTTGGAATGATTTACCGGTGGAACTTCGGACCGCCCCCGATCTGCGTTCATTTCGCCGGGATCTGAAAACCTGGTTTTTTGATCTATCAGGCCTGGACTGAAGGGGTTTTAGCTTTTAATATTGTTTTAATTGTTGGGCTTAAGTAATTTAATCTATTTTAATTTATACTATTTTTATATTGTATTTTATGCTGCCCTGTAAACCGCCCTGAGTCCTTCGGGAATAGGGCGGTATAAAAATTTAATTAAATAAATAAATATCTTGATTCTTATATTCCTCGCTTTTTGCTCTTTCATGTTCTGTACATTACTTGCATATGATCTTAATGTCTTTATTTTGGCTTCCAGTCTAATCTTCCACTTTGGAACAGAATATGATTTTGCTTTTTGTCTATATAATTTCAATATACAATTCTTATGTAATCACTACTGCAGGGTAGGGAAGCTTATTGGTCTGCAATAGATGTTATTCTAATCCTTGCAAGCACTTTATTCAATCCTTCATTATAGATGACAGGTCTTTTTGGGGCACTAATTTCAATGCTGGCAGTCTTTGTCATTCTGGTAATTCTGCATATGCTAAAATGTTCCCTTTTAATTATTCTTTGTGTGTGTGAATTCATAGGTTGTTTCAAATGATAGCCTGTTCTTGTTCCATTGTTAGTACTTCTAAATTATCATTTCTGTGGTTTAAAGCAGCTCTTTCTTTTACATTTGCAGTTGTTGCTATCTAAGATTTTTCTACTATTCTACTATTAATGTTGCTGTTCCATTTTTATAATTTTCTGAACCGGCTTTGCATCCCTGAATATCTTATTTCTGGTAATGAATCTCCTTTGATTTGCAATTTTTTTTATTTTTTATTTTTTTATTTCCATTTATATCCCGCCCTTCTCAGGGCGGCTTACAAGCTTAGCAGTAGCCTTCATTCTATGTATATGCCTGCTTATTAGGGCTTTCACACACACCCCAAGCGGCATTATTACAAAGTCAGCTTATTGCTCCCAACAATCTGGGTCCTCATTTTACCTACCTCGGAAGGATGGAAGGCTGAGTCAACCTTGAGCCTGGTGGGACGCGAATGGTTGTTCAGTGATATTTGAATCTGGATAAATTCTTTTCCAGTGTACAGTTGCTTTAAATAGCCCTACTCTGTTGGTTCCAATATATAACACAGGTAGTCCTCAAATTATGACCATACGTTTATTAGTGACTGAAATTACAACAGTACTGAACAGTGACTTGTGACCGTTTTTCACACTTATGACCGTTGCAGCATCCCGATGGTCATGTGTTCAAAATTGGGGAGATGGCCACTGGCATGTATTTATGACAGTTGCACAGTCCCTGGGTCATACGATTACCATCCGAAAACTTCCCAGCTGGCTTCTCAGAGGTGCAATAAATGGGGGAAGCCAAATTTGCTTAACGACCACATGATTCACTTAACAACTGCAGTGTTCACTTAACAATTGTGGCAAAAACGTAAAATGGGACACAACTCACTTAACAATTGCCTTGCTTAGCCACAGAAATTTTGGGCTCAATTGTGGTCATAAGTCGAGGACTACCTGTAGGTCATAATGGCATGGTTTTCCAACCGAGTATTGTTCTGTCTTGTGTGTGGTTGTTCTACAGAGCTAGGCCTTGGTTGCCCAGCCATTGTTCCTGAACCCTATTGCCCACTTGTCAAGAGATGGCCAGGAACGTAACATCTGATCTGGTTCTTGTTGAACCTGGATCAGATGACTGGTCCAATATAGGATACTTTTTCTGTTTTCATACCATATTAAATAGGTTGATAGATAGACCTGATCTGGCTCTTCCACTAAAATCTGGGTCACATGGGTGACACTTCTAGAAGAATAGACTACAGCCAGCATAGCTCTCAATCTCATCAGTGGATCACAAGTCCCTCCCTGACAAGGGGATATCCATGGAAGGGGTTATTATTATTATTATGGTTTGTCACATAGCCAGATATTTAGAATGGATTTGGTATTTTTATCCATCTATCGAGCCCTTCCCAAGGACCTAGGATGTTGTTATTTGATGGTGGTGTTAAAGGTCTCCCTGGAGGATAAAAGTTCCAAAGTAAAAGTTATTCATTCCAAGTAAAGCTGCCTTTTACAATTGACTGATGGTAATTTGGTCAATGCCGAAGATATTCAAGTGATAGTCCAGTTGTTTGAGGATTGCACCCAAGGCGCCTATTATAATTGGTACTATCTTTGCTTTCTTTTGCCACATTTGATCCACTTTTGTTTGCAGGTCTTTGTATTTTGTTATCTTCTCCAATTCTTTCTCTTCTCTTCTGTTGTCTCCAGGTTATCCAGACTTTTTTTTTGTCTTTCTTATTGACAATTGTTAAGTCTAGGTCTGGGTGTTACGTTGCACTCATTTTATTTTTAATGCCTTTGAGTTATTATTGATACCTGGTGATTGCCTCGACTAGTCCCTGCAGTTTTCTTGGCAATGTTTTTCAGAAGTGTGATTTGCCATTGCCTCCTTCCTAGGGCTGAGAGAGGGTGACTGGCCCCAGTGGCTAAAGTGGGACCAGAACTCATAGTCTTTCAGTTTCTAGTCTGGTGCCTTAACCACTATACCAAACAAGCTAAATTATAACCCTATTGTTATTAAACTAATAATAGCCTTAAAATGAATACAGTACAAAATTTTAAAATGATCTTGGGTTTTGTTAAGAGGAAAACTAGGTTCGCTTCTTTGTTTTTCCACCTACTATGAATTTTCTGTACCTCTGTTATGACTGGAAATAGATTTGATTTTAACACATAGATTTTATTATTTTTTAAGACAGATCAATGTGTTGCTTGTTTTTTCCTTCCTTAAAGTGAATTTTTAGACAATATGACACACATATTTATGTATGTCATAAATATTTAGTAATATGACACACTGTTAATGCTGTAGAGTATCTCATTTGCACATCCATAACATTTTTTCATGTTTGGTTTCAAAAAATGTCATTGTTTGGACATTTGCATTCTTCCTTTGTTTTCTTTATCATCTTGCTGGATGAGATGTTCTTAAGAAATTAAAAGCTTTGGCATTATTGATGAATTGGAGTCTACCTTCATGGGGATTTTTGTTTTACAATAATGGAGCAAAATTTCAGAAAGGAAAGGCTAAAGAGGAAAAGACTAAATCTTATTCTCGTTGGAACCTATGCAAATTGTCAAATTAAAAAGAAAGAAAATCCCTTCATACTTAAAATGCAGATGGCATGCATTGTATGTTGTCATGGTTATATGCCCCTTTCTTCAACAGTTTTATTAATTACTTGGAGGAAGAGGTGGAAGGTATGCTTATCAAATTTGCAGTTGACACAAATCCAATAGGATAGCTAATATTTTAAAAAGGCAGAAATAAAATCCTAACACAACCTTGATAAATGAGCTGAAAACAGCACAATGAAATTAAGACTTAATTTCTTTCTTAAAACAAAATAAAGCAAATATATAGGCGTAAAATGGAGAAAAGAACGTTCTGAGTTGGTGGTACTTGTAAAAGTGTTAATCCTATTATAAAGTACATATGAGTCAGCAGTGTGAAGTAGCTACAAAAAGATTTTCAGCTGCATGAATGGAAATACAGTGTACTTCAGAAATTATAGGGATTAATTGTTCCACTTTATTCTGGATTAGTGAGGTCTCAGCTGCTGAATCTTGTCCAGTTCTGGATATCACATTTTAAGAAAGATTCAGAGATTTTGGAACAGGTTTAGAAAAGACAAAAGGCATCATTAGGGAACTAGAAGCTAAATCTGTAAAGAGAGCTTGTAGAACCTGAGGATTAATTTTGAAAAGGATTGAATGTGGAGATGATAGTATTCTTTTAACTATCTGAAAAGATGTCACCTAGAAGAAGGCCAAGAGACTGTTCCAGAAAAACTAAATTTTGGAAGACAGATTCAACTAAAGAGGAATAGGACAAGAAAATCCTGCTGATGATATCACCTAGTCTGGTAACAAAATGTTCAAAAACTAACTTAAAATAAGCTTGGAGAGCAAACCACTGCCAAAATATAGAACCCGAGCTACAAGTATTTTCTATTATTTCAACGTTTATAAAGTCTCCATGAGCTGAGCTTTATTCAAAGGAGACTTAATTATTTTTTTTTGGAAGGAATGAGGGTGAAATAAAAACCCCACTGAAATTCAGAATGGAAAGCACGGGATTAATTGGGCAGCACTTTTTTTTAAGAAATGGATTATTGCAGTTCTATGCTCTATTTTCTCCAGGCACATGCAGCTCTCCTCTGATTTTATCCTCTTAACAACTGCTTAAACAAGGTGGGTTGGACTGAGGGAGTGGCTGGCTCTCTTTCAGCAAGCTGTTGGGACTTGAACCAAATCAAACAACTTTTCTAGTCTGGCCTTTTCTGATATGTTCTGTAAATATTGTTTTTCCAGGCATCGTCTCCTTTTTAAAGGGACAAATCTGCATGACCTAATGACATTTGGTGTAGTGATTAAAGTGCTGGCCTAACAACCAGGAGACGGTAAGTTCTAGCCCCATTTTAGGCCTGAAAGCTGGCTGGGTGATTTTGGGCCAATCACCAGGTGACAGTGAGTTCTAGTCTGCTTTAGGCATGAAATCCAGCTTGGGCCAGTCCCTCTGTCTTTCAGCTCAGCTCACCTCACAGAGTTGTTGTGAAGGGAAATCGGAGGAGGGACTATTAAGTCGATTTGCTGCTTTGAGTTTCTTATAAAGCAATGAAGGCGGAATAAAAACCTCACAAATATTTCTGCATTAGACAGATTTGACAGAGCAGATTTAAGCTGAAACCTGGATCTCTGTCTTGGTGTTGCAAAGTGAGCTCTGCCATCCAACCTAATTCCTATAATTGTGGTATAATAGCTGGTTGCTACGTTCCCATGATTTTCTGGCACGAGCCATTTGCTAATGCAAGTTAAGGAAGTCCTGAGGCTAAGAATGAAGTTGAAAATGCATGCCTTAAAAATATATATTATTGATCCGTGGCCCTGGATGAGTCTCGAAACATAGATTTTTTAAAAAATTCTTTTGTAGCTGATACTAATTAATATAAAGGCTGCAGCAATGCAGTGGTGAATGTTAAAATAGGCCCCTATTTCTAAGGCAGGTGCTACTGGAAAGAGGTTTGCAATTCTTCCTGACATAGTTAAAGCAACCTCTATATGTGCAAATGAATTATGAAGGTGACTCTCTTACAGTAGGATAAATTAATCCCTAGAGATGACAGAGTGCTGGGATGTGCGCCCTATTAAACAATTTCCCTCATATAGAGAGGACTGTAAGGGGCATTACCATTGCTAGTTTTCCTTGCATAATTGCTTTTAATATTTACCTGCATATTTTAAATTTATATATAATTCAGTTTCATGTATAAATTGAATGGAAAAATAGATGAAAGGATTAGGGTTATAGAAGGAAGGTCTGGAAAAAGACTTCTGTACTGTAGCTAAGAAGACAATGTGGACATGTTCATAAAGTCACCAGGAGCTGAGCTTTATTCGAAGGAGACTTAATTTTTTTTAATAAGGAATGAGAGCCAAAGTACCGTAGTTTAGTCCACCATTTAATTTGATCTACTCAATTTAAAATCAAGCCCAGTGTGAAGACAAGTCCTATTCAGATCCATTCCTAACAAGCTATGGAGGTGATGTTGAATTAGGGGAGTATTTTTTCAGCAGTTGCCACATTGCCTCAGTTATTTATTTATTTATTTTATGTATTGGTCATCTTTAGAAGGTTGCCCCATTCCTCCAAAACCCCATGAAGAGTTACATCTCAATTCACACTAGTGTATAAAATGTTTTCCTAGTCTCCACAGAATTAATTTATGCTGCTCAATCAAAATCTCCCTTGCCTATCCTGGCTGTGAGGCCTAAGGATTAGGGAGCGTAAAATTACATTTCTTATTTTGCTTTGTTAATTAATCAAACTTTTATCCCTCAGCAAATAGATTTTTGGCAGCTTACCAAAGAAGACCATTATGTCATAATAGAAGATAAAAATGCAATACTTCTAATTCCTTAAACACTATCTCAAACATTTCCAGGTGTTTCTGGAAGGTGAACGTTGGGGCCAACCAGTCATTCCAGAAAGCCAGACCCATTATAGAAAAACACTTCCAGCCGTCAGCACCCCATCTCCTGAAAAAGAGGGACAGCTAGCTGTTTCTCTCAGCTTCAACAAAATGGTCAGGTCAACACCAGTAGAGAGATATGGCACATCGCCCAATGCTGAGCAAAAAAGCAAGAAAGCTCTTTATAGGTTAACCACAACCCTGTCAATTGCATTGTGTTGTATTTATCTACATTCCACATTGCAGCGTCCATCTCCTGTGGCTGCCTGCCCCATAGCCCCATTATTATTATTATTATTGGATGGAGGAAAGATACAGGTGCAACCCCCCCCCCCTTTCTCCTCAGGTTTAATTCCATTCTTGCACCCTGAGACAAGAAGCAGTGCAATTGGTGTGCCAGCTGTCCAGACTGCCTCGTGATGGCCCACCTTGAACACAAGCAGACGGCAGAGAGCCATAGAATTGCCACTGAAGTCACAAGGGATAAGTTGATGCCATCACGGCCTCAGCCAAACAGAAGTTGCAACCAATACTTTCCATGTGAGTGAGCCTACAATGAAGGTTGAGATCCAGATATGACCTCTCCATATTCCTAGACTGCTTTCCTTTCTCACTCTGCTGACTTTGTGACTCCAGGTGATATATAATAAAGCAACATTAAGATGTCCATTAACAGGAGGGCATAGTACTATAAAACGTCCAAGTGTCGTACAGTTTAAAGAGCCTTGGTGGAGCAGTGGGCTAATGCCTCCTTAAGTAACACCAGCTGCCTGCAATTAGTGCAGGTTCGAGTCCCACCAGGCTCAAGGTTGACTCAGCCTTCCATCCTTCCGAGGTAGGTAAAATGAGGACCCAGATTGTTGGGGGCAATTAAGATGACTTTGTAATAATGCCGCTTGGGGGTGTGTGAAAGCCCTAATAAGCAGGCATATACATAGAATGAAGGCTACTGCTAAGCTTGTAAGCCGCCCTGAGTCTTCGGAGAAGGGCGGGATATAAATGGAATTTAAAAAAAAAGAAAATAAAAATTTCACAGTGGCTCATAAATGGGAACTGTAGAATGGGTTTTCCCTAGCTCCATGCAGTAATTCTGCTTTAGAATTTCCAAGCCAAGAAGCACATTTGTTCACAAGAGAGAAATGGGAAAAATGATAAACCCATAATAGGAAGTTCATAGCTGCAAAATTGAGGCATTTTAGCATTACTCAGTATTACTGAGTTAAAAGTTAAGCCCAGGTGGCAATTTCTTAACAAGGATGTTAGGAGGAGACAGAAATGGCTGTCTGTCAGTGATGGCATCTTTCCTAGATGGAGTAACAGCTTCAATTAATTGTTAGTTAATATGCAAGGCACTGAGGACTGGTATGGAAGGAAGTAGAGAAAATCTGATTATAAGGATAACCTTGCACCTTGCTTGGAAATCAAGCATGCAAATTACATAGAGAAAACAAAAACAGCCTACATTTTTCCAGGTAACAAATGTACATTGGGATACAGGTGAAGCTAGGTTAGGCTTAGATTTCCTTTAGGTCTGAGATTCAGTTTAATGTTGACTGCTAGTTTAGTAAGAAACCAGTATACTGGTGAATGAATTTTTCAGCAAATCCTATTTTTTTTTATTTTCATCAATCCCTATATTGGTTGGATATTTCAGAGAGTCGTCATTTAAATTACTGAGCTGCCTTCTGGCTGTATCTATGGAACACTCCATTATTTGAAAAAATTAATTACCATTCATGCTTTTGAATACTTGCATTGATAATGCAATCATGTTTTTTTTCTCATTTTAAAATTACCATTTCATGTTTTAGGGCTTTTTCCATTCAGTCTATCTCCAGAAATTTAAAATGAAAACCACTTCTTTTCATAGAACTATTTAAAACTGGAAAAATCTCCTCTCTTTCTCTTTCTTTTTCTGTTTCTCTCATATGCTAAAGATTCATACAAAATCTGTGCTAGTATTAACATTTTTTACATTGATTGTTGTACTGTATTGGGAATGTCTTACTTTAATTGCTATATTATTTTATTTTTATATTTATATATAATTTTAATTTCCTGTTTTGATTTACTTGTTTCCCATTTAGCTATAAGCATGTGCTAATTAAAAGTGTTGCTATTACTACTTGAAAGATGTTGCCAATTAAAAAAAAACCCAGCATGAATATAAGCTACAAAGAAAAGAATGTTAAGTCCTTGAAACAAAATGTAGGCCAGACTATCGGAAAAGCTGAGGAGGATCCTCAGCTTACATGACATACGTGCACACTTCATACCCATGACTACACTAAGGCAGAAGCTTGTCACCCCAAGGATAAAACACCCAGACACAAACTGAGCAACGTACGTGGAATACAATGCAGTGAGCCATGTTCAGAAGTGACAACCACTTCATAAATGCATGGGGCAACATAGGAGAACAAACCCATCAGGACAAGATTCAATAGTCCATCTGCCATTAAAAGACAAAGGCCACTCTTTCGAAAACAGCAAAGTCCACATTTTGGACAGATAGGACCGTTAGTTTGAAAAAGGTGTCAAAGAGGCCATCTATGTCAAAATTGAACAGCCCTCTCTCAACAGAGGGGGAGGGATACCACATTGTCTGTCTCCAGTCTACAACACAGTCCTTTCAGCAGTTCCAAGAAGGCTCCATGCCCATTTGCACTACTCAGGTGGTCTTAACAACTCTAAAACAGGCATGTCAAACTCGCAATGTCATGTGACGTTGCGTGACGTATCGCGACTTTTCCCCCATTGCCAGCAATGGGGAGGGTGCGGTTTCGTTGTGATGCATCCGGCCCATGGGCCTGCAGTTTGACATGCCTGCTATAAAAGAATGCAAATGACCAGCTGTCTGCAAGGAGTATAAATCCTTCCATTCCCCCACCTTTCAGAGCTGAAGAAGCTTCTTGGATGAGAAGCGAAATGTCTTTCAAGAAAAAACAAGAAAGTCCAGTTGCCTTGTCAAAAAGCACCTTTGGGATAACTATGACCTGGATGACTGAGAATTTCCATAGACATTTGCTTTTACATATGTGTGTTCCATTACAATTTATGTAAAATGTGCTTTGAATGTCCCTTGTTTCAAGAATGGGTAACATGAAGAAGCAATGTTAAACCATTCAGTTGCTTGCCTAGTAGCAAATAACTTGGGTGAATGTTGTTCACCCAGCACGCTTAACCTAGTTACCGAGTTTAATCATTTTCTAGCTTTGCATAATATATTAAACTGCAGACTAAACAAATTAATAAAATTGCACAACTGTGCTAAGCTACAAAAAACAAAGCAAGGTTAGGATATTAGGCAATGTTTTTAACCTGTAAACAAATTAAGGGTGTGGTTTGAGTAACTGCATGCTCACCTTCTGTATGCCACACAGAACTACCATTTTGCTAAGTCTGCACCAATGATTTGATAATCTTTTCCTAGTTGGAAAGTGTCCTCCTCATATTTTTCCCAATTTTTATATCATTTACATCTGAAATGGTTGTGGGCCAGTTATTCATTCCTACATGATTGTCCTAAAGGTGCCTTTTCAAGAGGCAACTGGACTTTCTCTCTCTCTCTCTTTTTTTGTGAAGACATTTCGCTTCTAATCCAAGAAGCTTCTTCAGCTTTCTTCAGACAACCATGACCTGGATGACTGAGAATCTCCATAGACATTCCTACATGATGTTTCTCCATCCCAGTCTTCGGGAATGGAAGATAAATGCTGATAATGGATAGAGCAGTGTATTTCATCCTTAGCAACTTAAAGATATGTAGATTTTAACCCCGAGAAATTGGGGGATTCTGGGGGTTGAAGACGACATATCTTTGATTGGCCAAAAATGAGAAACATGGGGATCGAATATAGTGTCCAGGTAGGTTTGAGCAACCAGACCATGATGCTCTGTGTTTTTAATTTAAGAACCCCTTTGGACTAGTGGTTAAGGTACCAAATTAAAAAATAGGAGACTGTGAGTTCAACTTCTACCATGTTTCTGCCATAAAAGCCAGCTAAGTGACTTTTGGCCAGTCACTCTCTCTCAGCCTAACCTACCTCACAGAGTTGCTGTTGTAAGGAAAATAGGAGGAGGGTGTAGTGTTGGATATGTTTGCTGCCCTGAGTTATTTGTAAAAATAATAGAGGCGGGATACAATTAAATAAAAATAATAATCATAATAACACAACCCCATTTCCTCATCTGAACAGAATCATATAAGATCATGTTGCTCCAGAGAAGGAAAAGAGATCCAAGTGGGATAAATGAGCAAGTTGGGAAAAAAACTGCATTACCCATATTCTATATGGACAACACTGTGCTTAGTAAAAAGATGTCTTCAGCCAATGAATCTGTTGACTTCCATTCTACATAACTTAGTTCATTTCCTGTTTCCTTGGTTTTTCCCCCAGACATGGATGGGAAGAAATGCAGTGTATGGATGTTCTTACCTCTTGTCTTGACATTGTTTACTTCAGCAGGACTGTGGATTGTGTAAGTACCTTTTGCTGTAGTTTCTGGAAGAAAGATTATTTGACACAAAACAAGTCTGTCAAATAATAGAAGTCACAACATGTTTCCAGCAGATCTTGACTGAAAATGCTTCCAGCAGAAGCAGCATTCTATCCAAGGAACATTATTATAATCAAATATTTTTTCTTAGAATGCTTTATTTCTTTCATCACAATAACTTGAATGAGGTAAGATAGTTGCATAATAAATTTGCCTGGAAGTGTTTTCAGTCAAAATCCCATGATTATTATGCAGTTATTCTTGGTGGGCTGTGGAAGTTATTTTTCCCCAGTTTGTTTGTTTATATTTTTGCAGTACTGATGCAAAATTAGCATTTTCCAAGCCTGCCAATGTTCCTCTCTTGCGTACTGAGGTTGAACAATATTGCCTTGCCAATATAAGCAATGCCATTGATAAAAACCATGCACACATATGCAAGAAATGAAGCACCTGTGTCTGCAATCCAGATGTGATGGTAATCTGCATACTTATGCAACATAAGCAAATCTGCAAAACTTGTCCTGTTCTGCATTGTTTTAATTTGCCATTTTTACCTTATGCAATATTTTATCTGGGTATGGTTTGCCACCCTGGGAAGTATGCAAAAGATTAGTCAGAAGATGGAAACCTCATTTTCTATCATAAATTGTCAGCTGATGTTATTACTGACCTATTCTTCCAAGATGGCTAGATGTTTGATTTCCCAGTAGAGCCTATAGCAGGGGTCTTCAAACTTGGCCCTTTTATGACTTGTGGACTTCAACTCCCAGAATTCCTCAGCCAGCGTGCCTGGCTGAGGAATTCTGGGAGTTGAAGTCCACAAGTCATAAAAGGGCCACGTTTGAAGACCCCTGGCCTATAGCCTCTTCCTTGAATATCTAACCAATCCCCATGCTGCTTAGCCTCAGTCAAAGGTAGCCAGGCGCCACTATCTGCTCAGAGTAAAGACTCCTTAAGGATAAATTAGAGCTTATTCTGTATTTGATTGTCACAGGAAGTTGCAGGAAGTCATGGCTTTCCCTGACAACTCATGGCTTTTCCCTGGGGAAAGCAACATTATGCAAGGGCAGGATGAAAGTAAAACATATCAAGTTAGTGAGCCAAAGAGTTGGAAACATGATATATATATCTCGGGATGTCACAACACAGCCAACCACCCAGTGTGTGTATATAAAGTTTCCCCCGCACATGCGTGCTAGTCGTTTCCGACTCTAGGGGCCGGTGCTCATCTCCGTTTCAAAGCCGAAGAGCCAGCGCTTCTCCGAGGACGTCTCCGTGGTCATGTGGCTGGCATGACTAGACGCCAAAGGCGCACGGAACGCTGTTACCTTCCCACCGGAGTGGTCCCTATTTTTCTACTTGCATTTTTACGTGCTTTCGAACTGCTAGGTTGGCAGAAGCTGGGACGAGTAACAGGCGCTCACTCTGTTACGCGGCACTCGGGATTCGACCCGCCAAACTGCTGACCTTCTGATCGACAAGCTCAGCGTCCTAACCCACTGAGCCACCGCGTATATATATAAGTTACCTATCTGTAACTTTATTACTGTACAGCAACAGCATTCCCTATATCTCTCCATATCTTTCTATTTCTTTCAGTTATTCTAGTTTTCGTGGTACCCATATGCCACTTCATTAATTGTCCTTAGTTCTTTAAACTTCTCATCTGTCTCTTTTTAGAGGAATTTATCAATGCCGTCCAAACATAACTTTCTTGGTCTTTTCCTTCCTCTCAGTCCATTCACTCTTCCCTCACATATGCTTCTTTCTGACTCTCCTAAATTTCTTGCCAGCTCCTAGTTCCAATAACCCTTTATATAACACTCTTTTTTTGTTGTGAGAGATAATTGTATTAACATTTTTTATTCTTCTCCTTTCCTATGTTCGACAGATATTTTATAGCAGTAGAGGACGAGAAAATTCTTCCATTAAATGTGCCATACAGGTAAAACACTAATTTTTTAAAATATGTATTTCCTTTCTTCTTATCTGGCATTTAAAGGCTTCGTTAGGCTCGTTTCCAAAACAATGTTAGGAGCTGAACTCTCTGGCCGTCTATAATAAAATAGAATTAGCTTCCCTTAAGCCTGAAGTGCCTTTTTATAAGCCTTTTTTATTAACTCGAGTTCCGACATACATGTTAATGCTTTTTTAAATAAGGCTATGCAGTGCTCGGCATTTAATTCCCAAGAGATGTTTGAAACATACAAGTCTGTGAAGGTCACCACTATCTATAACTCTTTAAAGCAGCCATGTCTTTTCTGGGGATGGCAGTTGCATGATCTCAGAAAAAGATACGACTTCTTTAAAAAGTTGCAGACGAATGCTATAATTTTGCTCCCATCCACTTTAAAGAACCGTAGAGAGCGTTCGTGGTCATTAGCCCATTTAATAATTATTAAATTAATTAATTTAATAATTAAATTAATATTAATAACTCAATGTGCTGTAAATAACCCAAATGTGGATCAGTGAAAGTAGATTAAAAACAAAGACAAGATGTTCAGCTTGTTTAATTGTGCACTTGGTCATTAGTACCTCATAGTCTTGAGCCACATAGCACAAGAATCTACTTTTTTCTTCTTCGCTTTGTTTTTTAGCAACATTCTGAGATTTGCCAGTTGAATCCAGTTACCAAGTGGTAGCCTAAGAACAGAGCTGGTCTTGGTTATCACCATGCCTTGTAAACCTTACACTCTCCAGCATATAAGCGCTACATTAATATAGAAATTAAAAAAGTAAACACTACGAAGAATGGGGAGAAGGAGAGATGAAACCACAGTAGAGGGAGCAAGTTGGCCATTTCTGATCCAGTGGTACCTTGACACTTGTCATTCATTGGCTCCAGGAGGTGCGCCAAGTACTAAATGATGAGTGCCAAACTAACCACGTGACTTACCATGTGACCCTTTGTTTCGGACAGGAAGGACTTCCTGTCTGTCCCTTTTCCTATGTCAGTGATTCCCAGTTTGGCCGACTTCCTGTTCACCCTCTGGCGGCCGTCCCCCTTTTCTTTTTGTATCAACCTTCCTGACATAGCCAACTTCCTATCTGTTCTCCGCAGCTGTCCCCCTTTTCCTATTGCAGTGCATCGAGTTCCAAAGAAACAAGGACTGGGACAATATTTTCGCATCAAAATGCGTCGACTAGCAAACTCGATGAGTTTTGAAGCATACTGTACTACTGTACAGGTGCCACTGTATATCGAAGGAAGGTATAATTATATTGAGCCAGCAAAGATAATTACTGAC
The DNA here is from genome assembly GCF_964194415.1 of Vipera berus. NCBI lineage: Eukaryota > Metazoa > Chordata > Lepidosauria > Squamata > Viperidae > Vipera > Vipera berus. The sequence continues at coordinate 10,779,961 of NC_138209.1, read as the reverse complement.
AAAACTGTGCCAGCAGAAGAATCAGTGTACGTGCAGAATAGCTCGAAAAAGCAAATACCATTTGCACAATTGATAATAAGAATTAGGATAGAGGAACTGATAGAGGAAGAGACACTCGAGATGAGAGTGGCAAGCAGTTTAGATCACAGACACACCTGCTGAGTTTCCTTCTTTTCCTTTTGATTCAGAACCAAAGACCTTATTTAACACACACGTATATACCAGGAAGAGTAAGAAGAAGCACAATCATGATTGCCCAATGCTTGGGAGGAGTTGGAATTCACCTATCCTTTCTGTGCAGCTCAAGGAAAGAGAGAATATTTGTAGCTCCTGGTTGAATTGTGGGGTCCTTGGTGCTTTCTGAGTTTGGTAATTTTCTTACAAGAGAGCAAGGAGAGAGTGCCCCAAGGACTCCACAACTCGGGAAGAGAAATCGAATTACATGCCCCATTCTGAGCGCTGAGGTGAAGGAAAGATTATGAGAAGGAACTATTTGATGTTTGCACTTTCCCACCATCATGGCTCTCCGTGATGGGCAGTTGACACAAACCCACACACCTTCATTCAGAAATGGAGACCAGTTCTCAAGAGGGCAGCAACAGTTGGGAGAACAGAATGCAGAAGGAGACTTGGGACATCTTAAAGTTGGGGAGTACCTCACAAAAAGAATTTCCTGAGGGTTCAGAACCAGGACTTCTAGAAATTGTTATTTACGGTGAAAAGCCCTCCCCAATCTTGCATGTCCAAATATGTGGATCCTGAACTCTAGGGTTCCCCTACCCCAGGGGTAGGCAACCTCCGCTCTTTTATGACTTGTGGACTTCAACTCCCAGAATTCCTGAGCCAGCATGGCTCAGTATGGAAACCTCTCCATTTCTCCTCAGCATAGCTGGCTCAGGAATTCTGGGAGTTGAAGTCCACAAGTCATAAAAGAGCCAGGGTTGCCTACCCCTGCCGTACCCTCAACATTGCTGACAATTTTGGAGTAATAATAATAATAATAATAATAATAATAAAGTTGGAAGGGACCTTGGAGGTCATCTAGACCAACCCCCTGCTCAGGCAGGAAACCTTATACCATTTCAGGCAAATGGCTGTCCAGTCTCCTTAAAAACCTCCAGTGTTGGAGCATTCACCACCTCTGGAGGCAGGTAGAAGTCCACATGTCCAGGTGCCCGGACTGAAGAAGATTGCTGTAGATGTTTTTGATAGATTTCAGTCAGAGAGCTCTGTTTCATCTTGTTTGGAAGTAGATCATTTGTTTAAATCTAGATATTTCTATGCAAAACAAGTTCAATAGTACCAAATGACTAATGCTGTCATTCTGACTTAGGTGTGATTAGTTTCCTTTTGTGTCCCGCAGCAAACCAACTTCTTTAAAACCGCCATATATAAGGTAATCATGCCCTTGTCCGTTCTCTTCTCTTGTCTCTTCTCTTTTTTTTCCCATCCTTTTCCCCAACAAGGTCTCTTCTACCCTGTGCATTTTTAATTGATTTATTTACCTTTGTTGCAGGCTTTTAGTAGATTTACAATGAAACACATTATATTTTTGAAGTATTGCAGGTGATGTCCCTCCTGCTAGCTGTGTATTTAGCCAAGTCATGAACATGGCAGCATTCCTAGGTAGGCGTTGCATGAAGAATGTGTGACTTCTTTTTTTTATCTCTTCTAATTCACTCTAGAGCAGGGGTAGGCAATCTCGGCTCTTTTATGACTCATGGACTTCAATTCCCAGAATTCCTGAGTCAGCTATTCTGGGAGTTGAAGTCCATGAGTCATAAAAGAGCCGAGGTTGCCCACCCCTGCTCTAGAGAATCTCCTGTTTCAGCCAAATCCATGTCATTGAGACCTAGTGAGCAACAAGCTACAAGGGCTAAATTCTCTCTGAGGTGGTAAAGTTGGGTTTGGGCTAGGAACAACTTCACATCCTCCAGTTATTATAGTAAAAAGAAAGTTAGCATGTCTAGGAAAAAGCTAGGCTGTATCATTTTCCCTGACACATTAATACTTTAGTGTGGTTTTAGTCAATAACCAACAATGGACACTATATTCAGTTTCTATTTGTATACTCTTATGTAGGATAGACAAGAGATTCCAAGTAGGGCAAAAATATCTGGAATCTTTAAAGTCAAAAACCAGGTACTTTTCTTCAAATTGGGCCTGTCCTACTGTACAAGGTGGTCACTTGTTTAATATCTCTCTGCAGATTCTTGTGAGCTGGCTGCCATTTAAAATGTTCCACAAAGCTCTGGAATCACATCATATCCAAGCATTATGGGTAATTAAAATAGAAGGTGAAAATGCCGCTTTCTGTCATTAGTGATAGCTTGTTGGTGGGCAATAATGTTGTGAAGAAGCTACCAATTGATCCTTTTGGGGGGAGCCCCATCAGACCTAAAGCTTACTACCTCAGCAGGAACTAGGCCCATAAAAGATGTGTTAAATATTCTAATATTGACACTTGAGTGCCTTCTTATTGTTTTTTTCATATGTGAAATAAAAACAAACAAACAAACCACATCATCAGTTATTATTATTGGTTTGCATGAGGCTTTTACAGACTGTTGTTTGAGAACCTTGCATGTGTGTAAATATCGCACAGTTGTGAGTGTGCATATAATAACAGCACTAATGTACCATTTATATGTAAATCTTTCTTCTCTGGGCGGCTGGTCAGTCTTCCCACGTTATAGATAGGCACAAAAGATTATAGATTGTTATTTTGTCGTGATTCCGATAGATGAGACCGGTAAAAACGGAACTCCAAGGCAAGAGATTTCCTTAAAGGAACATATTTATTGGCTACAAAATAACAGCACGTTCAAAAGTGAAATCAAGACTGAAGTCCCTCCCCCCAAAGGTTACAATGTCACAAAGTTGATTTCCTCACCCCAGTAATATGTCATAAATCACATTCCCCAATAAACTACTTTGGCGGGGTTCCTAACTAAAACTTCAGTCCGCCAAAACTCAGGCAACAATGACCTTGGTTCCCACAGAACACTTTATTGTTTTGACTAAACTAAAAAATGCTCATTCCCCCCTCCCAACTCTGTGGCAACCGAAAACGAAGTGGAATTGGCTTCAGCCAAATTCGTTTGCAGCGTTGACATATTTTTTTTATAATCTTGAGAATTGAATATACTAAGCAGTTGAGATGTGTTTGAATATTAATAGCTCTGGCTGGTCGTTGGGCTCTTGGTTTGATCTCCGAGCTTGGCTTTTTTGGCTGTAAAATTGCCAAGCTCGGGAGTTCAAAGCAGCAGCCCATACCAAACAGTGTTAGGAAATAAGTAGTAGCTACAATAAAGCTTCGTTGATGCTTTCTTTCTCAAGTATGCCTATCATGTGAGGAGAAAGAGAAGGAACAGTCTTAATGGCCTTAACTCCTGCCAGCCTAAGTTCTCTCGGTCAAGAGTGGAAGGAAGGTTCCGATGCAAGAAATTCATTTAGTGCTTCTTGTACGGTTGAACCTGCAAGGTATAAATCTGCTGAAGAACCTAAATCTTCCAGGGCTTCTCTGATCATTTTGTAGTAACAGGAGAAGGAACCCAGAAAGCAGAGCCAGAGAGCAAGGCTCCACATCGCCCCCATGTATAACAGAGAACGAATCTTAGGACATTGAGACCAACTCTTTGCTCAGTGTAGAACGCCCCCCACTAAGTGGCCATCTGCATGGCCATATCCAGGAGAAAGCTCAATCCCCTTCTCAGAAATTAGGTTTGTCATTGAACTGCTTTTACCATTAGGAGGTTTTCATGGATTGAGATCTGTTAAACCACAAGTTTGATAAATGTAAGCATTCATCAGTTGCATTGCAAGTGTGAAAGTGGCAATGTGCACTTAGTGTTTTGTTCCAAAGGTTGTTTAAAAATCCATGGTTTAAAAATCCACTTAGTCTGAAGGTGAAGCAGATTCACTATTAATTATGATTTGTGTAAGCCTGTGGCTAATTTCGCAGAAAACGGAATGACTCTTGATACTATATTCCAGAAAACATAGCACTATACTGTGCAGGTAGTCCTTGACTTATGACTACAACTGAACTCAAAATTTCTGTTGCTAAGCGAGATAGTGTTAAATGGGTTTTACCCCATTTTACGACCTTTCTTGCCACCTTTCTTGTTAAGGGAACCACTTAAACCACTTAAACCACCATTGGTTTAAGTTAGTAACAGCAGTGTTACTAACAATTGGCTTCCTCATTGACTTTGCCAAGCATCTGAATTTTGATCACATGGGGATTCTGCAGCGGTCGTTAAGTGTGAAAAACGGTCATGTCACTTTTTCAGTGCCGTTGTAACTTTGAAGGGCCACTAAATGAACTGCTGTAAGTCAAGGACTAGTTAGTTGTACATGCATTCAAAAACGAATTTCAGCATACAAACAATACTGGCGGAGGAACTCTGGGAGTTGAAGTCCACATATCTTAAAGTTGCTGAGGTGGAGAAACAGGGCCATATAGCAGTGGTTCGCAACCTTTTCTTCTCCATGGAACCCCTTTAAATATCTTTTGTGGCCACAGATCATGGCCATGGACCCCAAAGACTTAACTCAAGATTTAAATTATAACATTATGTGTGAGCTTCCTGAAAAATTTAGAATCTTGCTCTAAGCCAGGGGTCTTCCAACTTGGCCCTTTTATGACTTGTGGACTTCAACTCCCAGAATCCAGCAGCCAGCATGCCTGGCTGAGGAATTCTGGGAGTGGAAGTCCACAAGTCATAAAAGGGCCACGTTGGAAGACCCCTGCTCTAAGCCCATCAGGTTTTTACACTGTACACAGCGGGGGTCTTCCAACGTGGCCCTTTTATGACTTGTGGACTTCAATTCCCAGAATTCCTCAGCCAGAAACGCTGGCTGAGGAATTCTGGGAGTGGAAGTCCACAAGTCATAAAAGGGCCACGTTGGAAGACCCCCGCTGTGTACAGCATTCCTTTCTGCAAGTATTCAGCTCCATGTATGAGGCCCATGAGTAGTAATCGGGCTGCAAAATCATAACAAGTGATTTGCTTCGGTATTGACTGCACTGCTCATATAGCAGGTTAGTTAAAAACTTGGCTAACATATGTTGAGCCAAGCCCATTTGCTTAATCAAAGTGTGGTTTAATTATACACTGTAAGCACAGGAAAAGGCTGATGCAGTATAACCAAGTTAAGCTTTGTGTGCAAACTCAGTTATACATCTCTAATCTCATGGGGATAGGAGTTGGGGACCTGGCGCTAGTGACTTTACTGGTTTAGTCATCCACAAAGTTAAAGGGGGAATTCATTTTGGGGCTGCTTAACCTGTGCTAACAGTTGTTTTGTAGTAAATGACAGCATCTGTCCATGTGAATGGGTCTGCTCTTGTACGTTTAATGGCTTTTACTGTGGAAGTTAAAATTGCAGAGCTGCATCACCAGTTTTTTTTCTCTTTTTTTCAGCACTGGTCATAGCTGTCCTACGCTTCATTCAGCTAAAGCCAAAGGTTTTGAATCCATGGCTCAATGTCAGTGGCTTGGTGGCCTTATGCTTGGCTTCTTTTGGTATGACCCTTCTGGGCAACTTCCAGGTATTTTGTTTTCTCGTCCTTACTGGTTGGACTCACACCTTTCACACTCATTTTGTTGCTTTTGGTGCAGTGTGTTGATCTCCTGGGGTAAACCAGATAGGAATTGCAACAAGATGAGCTAATTCTACTGTAGACAGAATCTCGCAAGTCTGGATAGTCAGATAGCCCTCGACTTACGTCAGTTCACTTACTGACCGTTCGAAGCTACAACGGCCCCGAAAAAAGGGACACGACTATTTTTCACACTTACGACCATTGCGGCATCCCCACGGTCAATGTGACTTTCAGATGCTTGACAACTGACTCATATTTATGACGTTTGCAGTATCCTGGGGTCATGGGATCACCTTTACGGACCTTCTGACAAGCAAGGTCAACGGGGAAGCCAGATTCACTTAACAACCATGTTGCTAATTTGACAACTGCGGCTTTTCGCTTAACAAACGTGGCAAGAAAAGTCGTAAAAGGGGGAAAAACACATGTCTCACTGAGCAACATGCGTTTTGGGCTCAATTGTGGTCGTACGTTGAGGACTACCTGAATAGTCCTTCAGCCTGAGAAACTAGGAAAGGTGTCTTCTGAGCCTCTTGTCCCCACTTACTATGCTGCGGTGGGTTATGTTAGTTTTAAATCTGACCGTTCTCTTGTCGATGGTTCAGAGGGTTAAATTTGTTGAGCTTGTAAGCTGGAAAGCTGACAGCCTGGGTTCAAGACCCAAGTGCCATGTAATGGGGAGAGCTCCCGTTACTTGCCCCAGCTCCTGCCAACGTAGCAGCTGGAAAACATGCAAATGCAAGTAGATAAATGGGTACCACTTCAGTGGGAAGGTAACAGTACTCCATGCACCTCGGCATATAGTCATGCTGGCTAGATGACCACAGAAATGTCTTCAGAGAACACGGAGTCTCTCGGCTGAGAAACAGAGATGAACACTGCCCCCTAGAGTTGGAAACAGCCATCCTGAGGAAACCTTTTACCTTTCCCTTTCCCCTTGGCTTTGTCTTTTTGCCCAGTCTCCCAGGATCTTTCCCACATACTGTTATATCTAGCCACTATTTATGAATCATGGCTTAAGGCTTTTGTTTCTGCATAAACGATTATGGTTTCTTTATTCAATAAAATGTGCTGGAGCAAATGATGACTTTTATAGCTTAATAGAATCCAGAACTTGGTTTCCTGTCTCATTTAATGAAATGTCCCAGTTCCCTATCAATGGCTTTCTTCTTCTGAATTGACTTAAGCCAGAATCAGTCCACTATGCTAGGCCTTGGAGGTAATTAGCAAGATCGTTTGGTGCCATTTGTCTTGCTTCAGCCACATAAGTTTCTTTTGAACTTCCTTCAGTTTTTCTGTAGGAAAACTTGATGGCAGAAAGGCAAGATCCATTGAGCATGCATGGCTGCCTGGATATACCTAAGATGTATTTGCATGAGCCAAAACCCTGATTGGGAGTCAAGCCATAAAGTTTCTAGGCTATCTTTTTGGCTGAGGGCAGCTGAGAAATTTGGCAAATTTACGATAGTGATATCTTCGAGAAATAAGCACAAGAAACGAGACTGATAGATTTGCACAAGAATAGGACTGTGGCATATTAAGAGATGAAGGGATTAAAAAAAACTTGCCAGCTTGCAAATCTGAAATCCAGATTTTGTGGCAAGATTGTAAAATATGCCTGGTTTTAATAGATTAGTAAGAGCAGTTAGAATCCATAGGCAGCCTCAGTTTTATTAGAACTTACATTGGTGGAGCAGTGGGCTAATGCCTCCTTAAGTAACACCAGCTGCCTGCAATTAGTGCAGGTTCGCATCCCACCAGGCTCAAGGTTGACTCAGCCTTCCATCCTTCCGAGGTAGGTAAAATGAGGACCCAGATTGTTGGGGGCAATTAAGCTGACTTTGTAATAATGCCGCTTGGGGTGTGTGAGAAAGCCCTAATAAGCAGGCATATACATAGAATGAAGGCTACTGCTAAGCTTGTAAGCCGCCCTGAGTCTTCGGAGAAGGGCGGGATATAAATGGAATTAAAATAAAAAATAAAAATTAGTACCTAAAGCCCTTCAAAACATCCTAACCAAAAGACCCAGCAACCTCAGAAGAAAATAACGGGAGTCATCTACAACAGGGGTCCCCAACCCCAGGTCTGTGGACCGGTACTGGGCCATGGCATGCCAGCAACCGGTCCGCACAAACAAGCAAAGCCCCATCTGCGGGATGCAGGCAGCACACAAAATCACACCCCCTCCAGTCCACGGAAAAACCTCTCTCCACAGAACTGGTCCCTGGTGCCCAAAAGGTTGGGGACCTCTGATCTACAACATACAATTTTAAGAACTGCAACCGCCACTATGGAGGACAAACAGGCAGAAGACTGGCAGAACGCTCCCACAAACACCAACTGGCAATCAAAAGGCATGATGAAAATTCTTTAATTTCATAACACCTAGACAGATTTAACCATAGTTTCAATTGGGAAAATGTGACCATCCTTTGACCAGGCCAAATCCAAAAACGCCAGGGAATTTCTAGAAGCCTGGCACTCTGACAAATCAGCTGTCAATTGACACATAGACATTAACAACATCTATAAAAAGGTAAAGGTTCCCCCACACATGCATGCTAGTCGTTTCCAACTCTAGGGGCTGGTGCTCATCTCCATTTCAAAGCCGAAGAGCCAGCGCTTGTCCGAGGACATCTCCGTGGTCATGTGGCCGGCATGACTAGACGCCAAAGGCGCACGGAACGCTGTTACCTTCCCACCGTAGCGGTCCCTATTTTTCTACTTGCATTTTTACGTGCTTTCGAACTGCTAGGTTGGCAGAAGCTGGGACGAGTAACAGGCACTCACTCTGTTACGCGGCACTCGGGATTCAACCCGCCAAACTGCCGACCTTCTGATTGACAAGCTCAGCATCCTAACCCACTGAGCCACCGCGTCCCTTAACAACATCTATAGGCTATAGCAAAAGAGATCATCAACCAGCCCCAAAGAGAAAAAAAAGACTCTAGCATCTTTCCACCAGTAATCAGCACCCAAATCAGCATAGAATAGATTTACTCCAAGGTCACCTTCAGACCAGTGGTGGGATTCAGCCGGTTCGCACCACTTTGGCAGAACCGGTAGCTAATTTTTTGTTGCCCAGGCCCAGAATGGACTTCCAGAAGCGGCATCCACACAAAGAACCGGTTGTTCACATATTTGAATCCCACCACTGCTTCAGACCAACCATCAAGCAAGCAATACCCCAATCAAGAAACTGCCATTAGTAAACAGCCCAACCAAAGAATCCCTAAGACCACCCACCCACCCACCCAGGCAGGCAAGACACCAGAATGTAAACTGACAGCAAACAGCACTCCTTACTAGCACTGATGATGCTACCTAGTTAGGGTAATGAAATGTCTGCAAGAAAACAAGCCAGCTCAGAGAGCACCAAGGGCCCCTCATTACCTACATTATCTGGGATAAGTATAAGGGATGATGAAAGGGCGACACTGCGTCAGTGATCTCTGGGTCTTCTTCAGAAAAGACAGAAGAATGTCAAAATCCCTCTCTAACTCATAGCTCCAAATATGTAAGAGTTATAGATAGTTCTCAAATTATGACCAGTCACTTAGTAGCCTTCTCCAGGTTACGACCCAGCTTTGGAGTTCTGACCCCGCCCCCTCCATCAAGTGATCATAGTTTTGGTGCTTGGCAGCCAGCCTGTGTTCACGGCCATTTGCAGCATCCTGTGGTCATGTGACCACAATTTACAATGTTTTTGAACTTCCGGTTTTTAGGAAAAACACCCACTGCAAACAATGAGTTTGCTTAAAGACCGTCTTGTTTGCTAAACAACCACTGCAGAAAATGTCATAAAATCGGGTCAGTCACATGGTGATCAGCTTAACGACCAGCCTGACTTATGACCATGATTCCGGGTACAATTAGAGTTGTAATTCGAGGACCACCTGTACAGATTATTCTGGACTTACAACAGTTCATTCAATGACCGCTCAAAGTTGCAATGGCCCTGGAAAAAGTGAGTGATGACTGTTTTTCATACTTATGACCGTTGCAGCATCCCCATGGTCATGGGATCAAAATTCATACGCTTGAAACTGACTCATAGTTACGACGGTCGCAGTGTCCCAGGGTCAAGTGATCAGCTTTTGTGATCTTCTGACAAGCAAAGTCGACGGGGAAGCCAGACTCACTTAGCAACCACGTCACTAACTGCAGTGATCCACTTCACGAGGGCAAGAAAAGTGATAAAAAGGGGGATAAAATGCACTTAACCAATGTCTCGCTTAGCAACAGAAATTTTGGGCTCAATTGTAGTCGTAGGTTGAGGACTACCTGTATCAGGTGGGAAGTTGAGAGATAAGCAGAACCTGGCAAGGGAACCTCTCCAGCTGTGTCAGTACTCATTGCAGATATATTAGGGCAGGGGTGTCAAACTCAATTTCATTGAGGGCTGCATCAGCATTGCAGTTGCCCTCAAGGGGCCGGGTGGGTATGGCCAGGGTGGGCGTGGCCTACTGGGTGGGCGTGGCCAGAGTGCGTATGGCCTACTGGGTGGGCGTGGCCAGCTCTACATCGTTCGCATCAAGGGCGCCTATGGGGGCCTGGGCAGGAGTGGGACAGATCTGAGGGTCTCTGGCAGGAGGAGGGTCTCTGGGCCAGGGCCAAGGCAGTGGGGGCCGTTCCCTCACTGTTTCCAGGATGGCTTCGCGGGCCACGTGAAACCACTTTGCGGGCCGGATCCGGCCCCCGGGCCTGGTGTTTGACATATCTGTATTAGGGCATTCTGAGTTGAGCACTAGAAAGTGGAAACTTTAGGAAAATTTGGCTGTTTTTTTTTAACTTGGCTGTATTAACCAAGGTCACCTGTTCTGTGCTCTTTCTCCCTCCCCCCCCCCAGCTTTCCAATGATGAAGAAATACACAATGTTGGCACGTTTTTGGCCTTCGGGTTCGGCACTCTGGCCTGTTGGATTCAGTCCGCGCTAACCCTCAAAATAAACTTGAAGAACGAAGGTAGACAAGCTGGAATCCCACGGGTGGTTTTGTCAGCGGCAATAACTCTCTGCCTAGTCCTATGTATCCTTTCAGTTTTCGCTGCTTCTTTTTTTTTCTTTTCAAAATGCAAATATTGCTTTCAAAAAAAAACACCCCAGCTTGAATCCTGATAAGCTGTTTCTGGATTGTTACTAAATTCAATACTGTTCCTATTTTCATGTGCTTCATTTGATGTTTGGAGACAGCCAAATGACCCAAATTACAGGTTTTCAAACTCCCCCCCCCCCCCCGTTTCAGTATTCAAGGAAACAAAGCTTTAGTGCTAAAAAGTTAGCTGCATTTGAATTATTATGGTTGGTTTGCACGGTGATGACGTTAAAGGTATGGTCAGAAATTGTTCATACAAAATTGCCTTTTGCAATGGATTGATGCAAGTCCATGCCGATTCTCAGTCATCCAGGTCACGGTTGTCCCAAAGGTGCTTTTTCAGGAGGCAACTGGACTTCCTTGTTTTTCTTTGAAGACATTTTGTTTCTCATCCAAGAAGCTTCTTCCGTTCTGACGGGATGGTGGGGAATGGAAGGATTTATTTTCCTTGCAGACAGCTGGTCATTTGCCTTCTTTTAGAGCAGGGGGTCCCAACCGGGGGGTGCTCGCACGATATTCCAAGGGGTGCGAAAACTTGGCTTGTGTCAAAATTATAGTATATATCAGGGGTGTCAAACTTCTGACCCGCGGGCTGGACGCATCACCTGGAAGCCGCGCCCACCCCATTGCTGACAATGGCAGAACTGTCCCAATACGTTGCACGACATCATGTGACGTCGCGAGTTTGACATGTCTGGTGTATATGCATAATTTCTTGCCGTTATATTTCAAACGTTTGTTAAGTTGTGCGAGAATATATCAGAAGCGCTCCAGGGGTGCAGAGTGTAGAAAAGATTGGGAGCCGCTGTTTTAGTGAGTCACTGAGCCCCCTTGGAGGTTTATCTATGTCCTCAGGGTCACCTGGGTAGTGCAAATATGCGTGTAGTACAAATATGAAAACATCCTGCAATGTTTTCAGATTTTATTTGGATTTCTCTGAAACGTTTTGTCCCTACAAAAGGAATGGAAAATGTGCAGCCCTGAACTCAAATTGATTCTAGCTGGGAGACGGTATTGGGGAATTATTCAATCTAAAAACAGCTGGAGGTCAACACTGCTGGGAAGTTCCTACGGTGTGGGGAAATAGCCCACAGGAAATGTTCTGTTTCTTTCTTGATGAGATCATTCTTAAGGAGGTCCTGAATATAGGATTATGCTATTGAAAATTCCAGATCTAATGTTTTTATGCCAGAGATTTTGAAACCTATTTAGGCTGTGGAATTTTAGAAAGACAATTTTCCCAGATTGCCTAATCCAGAGACAAATGCTGAATATAAAAAAAAATTGGCTGTGTTTGAGAGAACTTTAATTCATTCCTTTTTGCTCTTAATCTGCCAGAGATACTGTATCTTATCAAATTCTTGTAGAAGTTTAGAGTTGTGCAAAACACTATTTAAGAAACCCTGCCCTAGCCACAATCACTGTTGATAACGTATGCCTGAATTGGCACACGCTTTAGGTTTTCCTGAGAAACTTAACTTTATTGTAACATACAATACGACGTTTCTAATCTTTGTGTTTCACAAATATATACTGTGGGGGAAAAACACGAGCAGCAATATCTGGACGAGTCTTAGCAGCCAAGGAATAACATTTCCAGTTGCTTAAATTGATATGGTCTTCTTCTCATTACTAGCAAAGTTGGAAACTATGGTTGAATAAGCAATGTGAAATAAAGGTTGAGTTACAATTCTGTCAACTTAATACAGTAGTCCTCAAAGCTTACACCCATAATTGAGCCCAAAATTTCCATTGCCAAGCAAGACAGTTATTTTGCCCCATTTTGTGACCTTTCTTGTCACATTTGTTAAGTGAATCACTGCAGTTGTTAAGTTAGTAACATGGTTGTTAAGTGAATCTGGCTTCGTTGACTTTGTCAGGTTGCAAAAAGGGATCACATGACCCCAGGACACTGCAACCGTCATAAATGCATGCCAGTTGCCAAGCTCCTGACTTTTGAACACTGTGGGGGTGCTACAACAGTTGTGGGAAAAATGGTCATAAGTTAATTTTTTTTAGTGCCAATGTAACTTTGAATGGTCACTAAACAAGTGGTTGTAAGTCGAGGACTGCCAGTATTGCTGCTTTTCATGGTCAGACGTGGGTTCGATGGGATGTAGGTTTCAGGTATAGCCCTGATTCCAAGAGGCATTTCAATGTTTGCTCCTGTTACCGTGTATGTTTCTGTGTCTTTTCCTTGACCCTGCTTCAGATTTCATTTTGATGAGTGAGTTTAAGTTTCACATGCATGCGTCACGAGTCCAGTGGGGAATGGTGATGTGCTTCCTGTGTTTCTTCGGCTCCTTCGCGGTGGAATTCAGACACTACCGGTTTGAGATCATTTGCTCCGAGTACCAAGAGAATTTCCTCAGCTTTTCTGAAAGCCTCTCTGAAGCCTCTGAGTATCAAACCGATCAGGTGTAACCCAACTTCCATTGACCAGGCGGATGATGTTTGATGTCAAATGATTGAACTCACGGCCTCTTTCATTTACTGTTTTACCTTTTTTGCTAATTTCTCCCCTGCAATCACCTTTCTCTTTTCCTTCCTTCCTTCCTTCCTTCCTTCCTTCCTTCCTTCCTTCCTTCCTTCCTTCCTTCCTTCCTTCCTTCCTTCCTTCCTTCCTTCCTTCCTTCCTTTCCTTCCTTCCTTCCTTCCTTCCTTCCTTCCTTCCTTCCTTCCTTCCTTCCTTCCTTCCTTCCTTCCTTCCTTCCCTTTCTCTTCTGAAGAAAGAACAAGATGCCTCTTTGCATGGATGTGAAAAATGTTTCCAACTGAATCGCTTTCGGTTTGAGCCTGAACATCCAGCCTCAAATTCTGTGGAGATTCTCAGTCATCCAGATCATGGTTGCCCCAAAGGTGCTTTTTTTTTTCTTTTTTCCAAAAGGCAACTAGACTTTGTTTTTCCTTGAAGACATTTCGCTTCTCATCCAAGAACTGAAGAAGTTTCTTGGATGAGAAGTGAAACATTTTCCAAGGAAAGAAATAAAATCCAGCTGCTTGTTGGAAAAAAAAAACGCCTTTGGGACATCCCGCCTCCAACGCAAAATGGCTGTTCTAAGTGCAAAGCGGGATACTATCAAACTTCCTGCACGTTTTCTGGACTCAAGGCACATTTTCCCCAATGTTCAAAACAGTCCACTTCTTGCTTAGAACAGTTGTCACACATTTAGGACAGGGTGCTTTGTCCTTAAAATGGCTCATTGGGAAACCTTTGGCCCACCACTACCTCCGCACTTTTTTCTTTCTTTCTGCATAAGGCATTTTATAATACGGTATGAGATGCTGAGTCATCAAATTTACATTTGTTTCCCATGGTCTGCTTGGGACTGGCTGGCAGAACTTAATTTTGCATTATGTTATGTTACATAAAACAGGTAGCAGAGAACTATGAACTGTTATTCATACATACAGTATATGCGGTTGCACCTTGAGTGACAATGAAAGAGAGAAAAGGTCTTGTTATCTGCAAATTTTAGACCAGGATTACACAGCAACCATGGTCTGTGGACGTATCATAGGGCATCCATTGGGTGCAGATGATGTGTCGATAAGTTGCAATGCAGGCTGCATATGCTGTCTGTGTGCATACACCACACAAAAGACAGGCTACGATCGTGACAGGGTTATGACTGTGACACCTGAGCAAGTATCTTACAGATCAGGAGTGTATCTGCTGGATACCATTGTGTATATACTATAACCTGTACATTTGGCCATGGAATTTACAGTTCCCAAGACTATTATTGAGGTTGCAAACCAGTTTCCTGTGTTACTAAGTGTCTGGGGTCAGTTGTCTGCTGAGGTGCAATGTTATCTTCCTGTTTTTTTAAAAAAAATTCAGACTCTCTGAAAGGAACTGCCAACTTTACCCCAGTATGATCCATTAAGAGAGTGAGGCAGATGGTGCTTGACCTCAAAAATCAGGGCTTGGATTGTCAGTCTATCTGCCTTCCCATATTCTGGTGCTTTTACCACCCTTTATACTGAAAACAGGTTCGTTTCTCACTGACTTGGGGAACAAGAACACACACACACACACACACACACACGCACACACACAACAAAACCAGGAACATTTTTATGCAGCTTCCCTCTGGGGCCCAGTTAATGGATGGTGGGCAGCTATAGAAACTTAGCCAGGTGCAGAAGATTTGTTTCAGGTTCTTTAATATTTTCATAGAGGCAGGAATCTCAAGGAACTATCCTGCAAAATCCTCCTCCTAGACAAGTTTTTCAAGTTGCATAAAAGTTCTCTTTCTCCTACATGGCCCGTATATTTAACACATCTTTTTTTTCAGAGACTGGAAGATGTTTCTACTTTGGAATGAATGTTAAGACTAGATATGCCAATGTGAAGTTGTGGGATAGAGTTGTTACTTAAAGAGAAAAATGTAACATTGCTTGATGTGCAAAAAATAATAATAACATCAGATGTTGGAAGGCTAACCAAGTAGCAATAACAAGGAGCTTATAAAGGGCAATTGAAAAGTTGCTAATTTGCCATATGGAATATCTACAGTTGAAGGTATAGATTTCTTTGGGATGAAATTAGTTGCCACCCTCAGAAAATATTTCAACAACGAATTGTGCGAAAAGCGGAAGTTTAATAATTAGAAATAGGACACTTTGTCAAAGTGATAATGGTTTTCAATATAGGAAACAAAACGCACACAAAATTGTAAAATACACAAGTGTTTCTATATTAGAGGGGTTTATGAGAGAGGCTGCAAGTCAGGGGTAGATAGCTAAATGCTGTTCAGATGTTTGGATCTCATTTCCCATCAGCTCTGGACAGGATGGCCAATGGCAAGAGACTGTATTACAAACATCTGGTGGTTAACAGGTTGCTTACCCCAGCTGTGAAGGAATCCAAGCCAGCTGTGCTCGCCTAGTTATGAAAAGGTTGAAAACCTAAGAAATCCACCAACAAGCAACTAAATGGGTTTGTTAAAATGTGTTTTACTGTAAATAATTCATTGTCAGTTTTTTAAATCTTTTATGTTGTTATCATTTATAGTTTGCATTTTTTCTGAAAGGGAGGAAAAATGGCTTTGTGAACATTTTCTCTCTCCATTTAATATGCAACCCAACTTTTTTCATGATAATAGTGTAAATATCTTTTAAGTATTTCTTACGGCACATTTTTCAATATGGTTGAGCAAAGACTTCATAACTGCATACTGACACATGACCACTAAATAAATTTCTTTTATGGAAAGCCTGAGGATTATTTGGTGCTTGTGCCTACACAGCAACATAGTTATGTCATTGCGTGCTTTCTAAAGCTGAGCCCAAATGCCAAGTAATTAAAAGTATTCAGAGGAGTCCACTGAGAATGGCCTTGTTGCTCACTCACAGAAACATCTGTGTTCATGCAGGGAAAACACCGATAACCCAGAAGTGGTTCATCCAAAGCCAAAGTTATAAGGAATTATATGTTTACGTTTTTCTCCATGTGGAATATACAGGTAGTCCTTGACTTACGGTCACTTAGTGACCAAAGTTATGACAGATCCCCAAAAAGGTATCTATGACCTGAATTCCTCTGGTAACCTGCCTGCATTTATGTCCATTTGCAGTATCTGTGATCATGTGACTGCAATTTTATTTATATTTCATATTTACAATATTCTGTGTGGGAAACTGGCATCTACTTCCAGTTTCTGGCAAAAAAAAAACCCACAATGGGCAATGGATCATTCAACATCTATGGTATTCACTTAACGACTGCTGCAAAAAAAAAAAAGTAAAAAGGTTGGTCATACGATGAACCACTTAACGACTGGCATGAGTTACAGCTGCAATTGTAACTGTAAGTTGAGGACCATCTGTGTTTGTGTTTGCATTCTTTTCTTCCTAAGCTCCGTAGTAGGGAGAAAGGCGAGAAATTTATTCAGTGGGTTTTCTCCCATTTTACCGCCTTTCTTGCAATAGTTGTTAAGTGAATCAGTGCAGTTGTTAAATTAGTAACAAGGCTGTTAATTGAATCTGGCTTCCCTATTGACTTTGCTTGCCAGAAAGTTGCAAAAGGGGATCACGTGACCCCGGGACACTGCGACCGTCATAAATATGAACTTGTCGCCAAGTGTCTGAATGTAAATCAGGTGACCATAGGGATGCTGCAGCGGTCATAAGTGTGAAAAATGGTCATAAGTCACTTTTTCCAATGCTGTTGTAACTTTGAACGCTCGCTAAATGAACCATTGTAAGTCGATGACTGCCAGTATTGATGATCTGGATCTGGGCCTCAGTAACGGACACCTGTCTTGAGGAAAATTGGAATTAAATCCCTAAAGGTTTAGATACAAGGCAGAGATTTCCTTGATCTGGACAGAATTGTCTTCACTGGCATACCTCTAAAACCGAAAAGATTTTTTATTTTATTTTAATCCCATTTATATCCCGCCCTTCTCCGAAGACAGGGCGGCTTACAATTTAAAGCACAAATCAATGTGCTTAGCAATAGCCTTCATTCTATGTATATGCCTGCTTATTAGGGCTTTCAGCCCCCCCCAAGCGGCATTATTACAAAGTCAGCTTATTGCCCCCAACAATCTGGGTCCTCATTTTACCTACCTCGGAAGGATGGAAGGCTGAGATCAACAGCAAAGAATAAAAGTTGACTTTTCCCCTCACAAGTGCAATGGGAAGCTGAAGCCACTTTCGGACACAAAGTCTTCTACTTCAGTCATAGCTTTTATTTAAAGGCAAGACATGCACCACAAGGCGACAATCCTATATTGACACTGACTACATCGGCAATATGGAACCATTCTCCATTAGCATCCAGAACGAGGGGAAATTTATAAGCTCACTACGTGAGAATTTTCGTACCATGTCTTGACTTTTCCAACACTGATTGTTGGAATTGTAGAATTCTGAGGGTCAGCTACTCATTTGTGTGTTCACACCAAGAGCTTTCCACCTGGAAAGCAACAGCAAGACCGACTGGAACATCGTCATCATCAAATTCCGGAAGGGCTGCCCACAACATAACATACAGAGGACATCAAAATTTCAAGATTAGATATTATGTGCTTGTTCCGCTGTAAGATCTCTAGGCATCTTACTAGATTCTCAGGAGGTCTCCAATTAAAACCGGGATGTTCTTGACATCTTACGATTTCAGTGCTTCATCAAGCTGCGCCGTTATTACAACAGGCCCATTTCCAAGCAAGGATGTAACACTCAAATATGTTGGCCAGATGGGGAAAAAAAATATCGGCGTTAGTTCCGTTCCGTACGATTTGGGATTTGTTCCCCTTACATCCTTAGTGAAAAGGAGCAGGGTTTAAGGGAGGCAGAACATTACGTATAGCAAAACATAAATGTGCAACATGCACATGAAGAGACAGGTTTGGGTCTCTTCTGGAACACCCAGCAGCCTTTTAAAATCAGGAAGGAAGAGGTGTTAACACTGAGACATGCTTATCACTTTTGAAATGCCACGCGTAAAAGGAAACAAGCGGCGCTCTGCACCAGCGAAACCACACGAACAATCGGCTCTCCATGGTACCTTCAAGTGCAATAGGTAAAGTACTAACCTGCATATAGATATAGAATGCAATTTTCCAGCAATTTGATCCCAGGGGTGGGGACAACAACCACCCCTTTCCCCAGCTTAAGTATGACAACCTTTGAGCAGTCATGCAACTCTTTGAGACCAGGATCAATCATGCCTTCCACATGCACACACATTCCAGTTGGCACAGCTTGCATGCTTGATTTAGTTAATGGTGCCTGGTGCTGGTTGTTCCTTCCTCTTTCCAAAACCAACCATTCGGAGAGCTCAAGACTGCAACCTGTTCAACTCACGGATCTAATCAATAGTCCGATTTCCCCAACGTGCACTCCAAACGAGAATGAAGAACGGAAGACTTTGAAAACCTGCAATCAGCTGTGATGCGAATAAAAGATGGGAGTTCGTAGCAGACACCCAAGACACGTTCTGTGAGGAACGTCTCCGGGGCTGGCCCCTTGGAACTGAACGGGAGGTGGGATTTGCATCCCACCGGCTGGAGAAGCTTCTGTTGAACTGTACCTCTTGAATCTTCCTTTTGAAAATCCAAAGTAATTAAGCTCGCCACGTTGAGAGCTTCACTTTGCTACAATCACAGAACTGGTACTTTTCCGTGGGGTTGAATTCTGTGTCATCGGGGAAGTCAAGTGTTCAATATTTCTCTTTTTTTGAGACTCTTGTATCACTGGCAGGAATGACGGCAAATGGTAAGGAGAATTTTCTCAGCTGCTCCTCTATCTTTCCCCATCCCTTCCTTAGTTCCTAGATGCAAATTTTAAGCAGAGGAAGGCAGGGAGAGTTCACTGAAAGAAGTTATGAGTCTGTAATACGATTTCTCATCGTCTGTCAGTCCTGCGTTGCCCGGCCGGATCACTATAGCCACGTGCATTTCCGCTTCTTCGGCAGCATCTGCTTCTGAAGGACACAAAGCGAGGCTCATTTAGACAACACTGAACCATCTACTTTCAGGGTGTCACCTGTTCTGTCCATGTACAGAGAGTCTTCGACTTACAACCTCAATTGAGCCCCAAATTTCTGTTGCTAAGCAAGACATTTTGTTAAGTGAATTTCGCCCCATTTCTCGCCACAGCTGTTAAGTGAACTATTGCAGTTGTTAAATTAGTAACACAGTTGTGAAGTGAATCTGACTTCCCCAGGTCTGAAGGTCACAAAAGGTGATCACATGACCCCGGGACACTGCAACCGTCATAAATACGAGTCAGTGGCCAAGCATCCAAATTTTGATCACGTGACCACGGGGATGCTGCAACGCTCGTTTAA
Source organism: Vipera berus (assembly GCF_964194415.1). Classification (NCBI taxonomy): domain Eukaryota; kingdom Metazoa; phylum Chordata; class Lepidosauria; order Squamata; family Viperidae; genus Vipera; species Vipera berus. Next base: position 10,760,454 of record NC_138209.1, on the reverse strand, counting down.
GTGTGAAATGTGGTCGTAAATCTTTTTTTTTTCAGTGCCTTTGTAACTTCAAACAGCCACTAAATGAACCGTTGTTAAGTCGAAGACTATCTGTACTTCCCATTTCCTTAGGAGCCACTATAGGTAGTCCTTGACTTGATGATGGGTCGCTTAGCGACCGTTCAAAGTTATGACGGACCACCTCCCAAAAGATACTTATGATCCAGTTCCAAGGTTCTCATGCCCCTCCCCCACGGTCACATGACTGCATTGTGGGTGCTCAGCATCCAGCCTGCATTTATGGCTGTTTGCAGTGTCCCGTGGTTATGTGACTGCGATTTATGGCTTGTTTGCTGAAGTGTCTTGGCAAAAGCACCCCATAGCGGACAATGGGTTTACTTAACACCTGATTCATTCACTTAATAACTGCGAGTTCATTTAGCATCCATGGTGATTCACTTAACAACCACCTCCCGAAAAAAGTTGTAAAATCAGGTTGGTCATGTGATGATCCAACTTTACAACCGTCACAACTTATAATTGTAATGGGCAGGCTCTATTCTAATCGTAAGTCTACCTGTAAGGGGCTTATCTAAACAAGTGGGGGAAGGGGGAAAGCATATAGTAAAAAAAAATCCCTACATTCAAACCGTTTCAGGCAATAATCTGGGGAGGGGAAAGCTTAATTTGACAGCCCCATCAGAAACAGAAACAATCATGTTACTCTCAAGTTTGCAAGTTAAGTTTTTTTTATGTGAAAATTAGTTAAAACAGGGATATTCTCCTTCCTTTTTGCAATTTCAAACCCCAGCAATGTGGAAGTCACACAGCAGACTTGAGTGGATCGCAGTTGCCTTAAAATCTTGAACCTGGACACATCTTCCCAAATTCCAGCTGGTGGTATCAAACATTAAACCAAATCAGCTTTAGGTCCAAAGCATCTCCTCTACAGCTCTCCCCTAAAGGGGGAATTACACAATTTTTTTGGTAAAGGTTTGGTCCACATGGCTATTGACCTTCAGATGTGCTCTCATCTTGCCTCTAGCACCAACTAGACATGTATCCTCTCACCACACCAGGGAGCCCTCACCAGCTTTTATTACCTTGAGTGACATCCGTCAAGAACAGTATGTTGTTTGTGGCACATCCAATGCTTGCAGCAATCCGCTGATAGCTCTCACTGTCAACTTTAGGTCCTATCTTGGTGTCAAAGTGACCATCAAAGAGCTGGAAGGTGGAAGGAGAACATTACAGAATAACAGAGTTGGAAGGGACGTCCAAGGTCTTCTAGTCCAACCCCCTGCTCAAATAGCAAACCCTACTACACCATTCCAGACAAATGGTTGTCCAATCTCTTCTTAAAAACCTCCAGTGATAGAGCACCCATAATTTCTGAAGACAAGCTGTTCTACTGATTAATTCTCATGAAATTTCTCCTTATTTCTAGGTTGGCTCTCTCCTTGCTTAGTTTCCATGCATTGCTTCTTGTCCTGCCTTCAGGTGATTTGGAGAACAGGTTGACCCCTCTTCTTTGTGGCAGCCCCTTATATGTTGGAATACTGTCATCATGTCACCCCAAGTCCTTCTTTTCATTAAACTTGACATATCCAATTCCTGCAACCCTTCTTCCTATGTTTTATTCCCACAACAATTCTCTTGCGGTAATCTACATGGGACTTGCCCAAAATCAGTTGAGGAGTTTTTATGGCTAAGGACACACTAGAAACTTGGAATTCCTATGATCCTAATCCAACACCTTAAGCACCACACCACAACGGATGTCTTTGTAATAATACTGTTGTTGTAGAGGCAGAAAATGCTATTATCTTTGGCAGGGAAACACTGGAAGACCGTTTATGTGGGCAGTTAGTTCATCTTTTGATGCTTTTCCAAAAGCCAACTGGATTTTCTTGTTTGTTTCCCCCCCCTTGAAAACCTGTTGCTTCTCTTCCAAGAAACAGTTCTGACTGAATAGTAGCGAATGGAAGGATTTACATTCTTTGCAATCATCTGGTCATTACTACTCTGAAACTGGACAGTCCCCTCTTGACAGAGGGGGAGAGATACGGCATCATTTATCTCCTGTGTACAACAAAGATCTTTCAGAAGTCCCAAGAATGTTCCGTACCCATTTACACTCTGATTCAGTGATTTGGAGGATACAGACAAAACCCCAAGTGACCTCAACAGCTCTCAAGAGAACCAATGACAGATCTTCAGAGTGCTGGCCAGGTGACTGGAAAGAATATAAATCCTTCCGCTCCTCACCATTCAATCAGAACTGAAGAAGCTTCTTGGATGAGAAGTGAAATGTTTTCAAGGGAAAAAACAACGCACAACAATGGATGCAATATTACAAAAAGAACATGTAGTTCTTCCTATGTTTTACTCCTGCAACGTTTGGAAAGCTTTGGAAAAGCACCCTTGGGACAACCATGACCTGGATGATTGAGAATCTCCACAGACATTTAGACTGTATATGTACCTCTAAAAGATCACCTTCTGTAGAGTTTCCAAATAAAAGCTTCTGCGCTTCCACACTCCCAGAGGAATAAATATACACCTTTCTTCCTGCTTCTTTCCACTTTTTCACTGCGGGAACAACATCCTTAAAGAACCTGGAGTAGGGAGGGCAAAGTATGGAGGCAGAATGGTTGAAGAGGCAATGAAACTTGCTTTCCTGTTTTATGACATCACTGGGAGCTTATCCTAATCGTGATCTCTAAGCAGCAAGCAATAAAAGGACTATTGAAAAGCAATTAAAGCATCCATGGTAAAATCAGATCATCATCAAATGTTCAAGGAAAAGCTGAGCAGAAAGATGGGCTTCCAAAGATGAAGAAAACAGAGCAAGGGGGTTGTGTCTTGTATAAATGTGGTAAAAGCATTTCAGAGACTAGAGCAAGGGCCTTCAAACTTGGTCCTTTTATGACTTGTGGAATTCTGGGAGTTGAAGCCCACAAGTCATAAAAGGGCCAAGTTTGAAGAGCCCTGGCCTAGAGTCATTGTAGAAAGTGCTAGTTTTTCTACAGGTAGTCCTCCATTTACAACTACAACTCAGCCCCAAACTTCTGTGGCCAAGCAAAACGGTAGTTGAGGTTTGTCCCATTTCACAACCTTTCTTGCCACACCTGTTAAACCACTGCAGTTGTTACGCCAGTAACGTGGTGGTTAAGTGAATCTGGCTTCCTCACTGACTTTGCTGGGTCAGACGGTCACAAAAGGGGATCAATGTGATCCCCAGGACACTGCAACCTGTCAGTTGCCAAGCAACCAAACTTTGTTCACGTGACTGTGGGGATGTTGCAATGGTCGTAAGTGTGAAAAGCGGTCGTTAAGTCACTTTTTTCAGTACCATTGTTCACTTGAAGCGGTTGCTAAAGGAATGATAGTAAGCTGAAGACTACCTGTACAGGTAGTTGAGTTACGGGTGTAATGGAGCCTGTCCATTCCACTCGTAACTCGTGGGAGTGAATCTTGTACCTCGAACGTGATCACTCCCTCGCTCGTTAAGACGCACGGGGCTCGTTAAGTGAACAAGAGGTATCTCAGGGAGGGGAATGCCATGGAGGGCGTAGTAATGGAACAGGCCCCCAAGGCTTCCCTGACCCACTAAGATACCTCACGCGAGATCAGTAGCGTGAGATCTCGCCCCATTGATCTTGCATTACTCTAGGCCTCCATTCTCTGCGAATGCACTGAAGGCCTGGAGCAGCCAAGAAAGCGAAGGATCTCAATCTTCGCAGAGTATTAAAGGCCTGGTGCCTAGGGAGACCCAGGGCAAGGGGTGGGGAGGGAGGGAATAACCAGGGTGAATGTTGCAGTGTCCCTGCAGTCGCTCGTAAGGGCGAACGACTGCTGTGGCGCTGCAACGTTCGCAATTTTGGGACTTGCTCGTAAGCACTCGGCGGCGCTCATCACGCACGTAACTTTGAACGAGCGTTAAGTGAACGCTTGTAACTCAGGGATCACCTGCATTAAAATGACCCACTGATAAAGAGCACCAAACATTCCATCCCGGCCCTTTTTGATGACATCACGACTGCATTACCTCTTTTGATGATGAAAGAAATTATGTATAAAGCAGCCTCAGCCATAAAAGAAGTCTGCCCACCACAAAGGACTACTCACTCTCCCTTTAAGCAGCCATTTTCGTAGGCTGCTCTCCACATGTGGCCCTGGAGCTGTTTCAAAGCTGTGGTCTTCCTATCCAAAGACATCTGCCAGAGGACATTGTCTATCACTGCCTGGATGACCCGTTCAACCTCTTCTTCTCCATCCCTGGTTTCCAGTGGGATAGGCACCACTCCCTCCATATGAGAGTCTTCTTCAGCCTAAGGAAGTCAAAACAAAAAGCAAGAAAGGTGATAGCTTAAGGAGGTACATCTGGCAGGACCCAGAAGAAGGGTCTTTTCTGTGGTGGCTCCCTCCTTTTGGAATATCTCCCTTTCAGAAATTAGATTGGCCTCCACGCTGACCTTTTCGTAAGGCCCCGAAGACTTGTTTTTTTTCCAGTGGGTCTGGGGAACCCAGAGTAGGATGGTCCCCATCAAATGGCAATAGCGCTTAGACTTATATACCGCTTCATAGTGCTTTTACAGCCCTCTCTAAGCGGTTTACAGAGTCAGCATATCGCCCCCAACAATCTGGGCCCTCACTTTACTGACCTCTAACTGTGTATAGTTGCATGGAGGTAGGTGGGTGGGTTATTGTTTTTTTTTTAAAAAAAATATTTTATATACTGCGTTTTTATTGCTTGCAAGCCATCTAGACTTGCTATGAGTGAATAGGTGGCTATATTCATTTTCTAAATAAATAAATAACATGTCAAGGGTGATGGGAATTCCAAGTGATGTTTCCAGCAGGGATGCAATGGAGAGGCCCCCCCCCCCCACTAAATAGTTCTGTCACGACGTCCTTTGCCAGGAAACAAAAGCACTCCAAAAGGAACGGGTAACAAGGTTTATTTCTTCTCCAAAGCAAACCGCGGTAAAGTCAGCGTTGAGGCACCTAGCCTCAACGCTCTTTTATCATGTTACCACACCCTAACCCCACCCCTTCAAAGCAAACCGGCATCCGCCCGCCTCCCCATAAAGACCCCACCCATCACCGTGCATAGCCACCACCCAACGTGTGCGCTGCTGCAGCCTGTCAAGCCCTCTCCCAGGTGAGTTCTGTCCTTCCGCCCCCTCGCGCGCCCCAGTCCGTGCTGGCGTTGCAGACGCTAAGCTCCCCCCGAGTCCAGTAACGGAGGGTGGCAAAACAGGCACAGCCACACACCCCTCCACAGTTTGCTGGGGCGTGTCCGCCTGTTCGCTGGGTGCAGCCTGTTGCCGCCCGGGCGCCATCCGCAGTCCAGGGTCCAGCCGCCGAGTATCAAACGTTAGCGCCGGACCGGTGGGTGCCCGGCGCCGTCCCCGGTGACGAGGCGAGCGCGCGCCCGGCGGCTGTTCGGGATCGGACGCGCCAAACAGCTGAGCGCCGGCCAGCTGCTCGGCGGGATTGCGGCAGCGTGCTCCGCGATGCCCGGGCGAAGCCACGCCCTCCGAAAAAGCGTCCGGGGCTCGGGGAAGGCGCCACCCGGGCGCGCCGATCAGCTGGGGACTGGCCAGCTGCTCGGCGGGGCTGCGGCGGCTTGCCTCGGCAGGATACGAAGCCACGCTCTCCAGGGCTCGAGGAGGCGGCTGCTCGGGCGCGCCGATCAGCTGGGGACCGGCCAGCTGCTCGGCGGGGCTGCGGCGGCTTGCCCCGGCAGGATACGGGGCCCCGCCCTCCAGGGCTCGAGGAGGCTGCAGCTGGGGCGCGCCGATCAGCTGGGGACCGGCCGGCTGCTCGGCGGGGCTCCGGCTGCGACGGCGCGGCCATTGTCGAGGCCCGGGCGGACGGGAGGCCGGCGGGGCTTGACAGTCGGCTCCCCCTACCATCTGCCCTCCTGCAAAAGAAGAATGACAAGATAGACCTCCACAAAGACGAGCCGCTGAGTCCCCAGTGCTACCCCCCGGTTTGGAGGGATGTGTACGGTGAAAAGCCGTGACCAGACGGTCCGCTTGAACATCTCCTTTCCTCACCCATGAAGCCTCGGCTAATGGATATCCTTTCCACATCACGAGATACTGTACCTGCCCCCTCCGTACCCGGGAATCTAGGATTGCCTGTATTTCATACCGGTCCCCGTGCACAGGCCCCGGAGCGTTCTCACCCGCCTTCTCTGTTATTCCCCTAGCGGGCTTTAGTAGGCTACTATGGAAGACCGGGTGGATTTTTCCTAGGAACCTTGGTAGCCGTAAACGGATGGTCACGGGGTTGATCACTTGAATCACTTGGAAAGGGCCAAGAAACTTGGGGCCTAGCTTCCTGCTTGGTACCCGTAAGTGCAAATATTTAGTTGACAGATACACCCACTCCCCGACCTTGGGGGTGTCGAAGGGCTCCCTTTTCCTGTCTGCCTGCTCCTTCACCCGTGCCTGGGCCTTCACCATCGCCTCCCTAGCGGTTTTCCAGGCGGCCCCTAATTGGTGCATCCACTCCCCAGGCCCGGTGGGTGTCGCCGATCCCTGTCCACACTCCGGGACAGGGACGAAATCATACCCCGCCACCACCTGGAATGGTGTCAAACCCGTGCTGCTATGCACGGCGTTATTGTGGGCGACTTCCGCAAACACCAGGAGGTCTGCCCAGTCTGTTTGCTGATACGACACATAACTCCTGAGGAACCTTTCCACCGTGGCGTTGGCCCTTTCAGCGGCCCCGTTAGTGCTTGGGTGGTAACCGGAGCTGAGGCCCTGGGTAGAGCCGATGTGTCGTAGAAACTCTCGCCAGAATTGTGCTGTAAACTGGACCCCGCGGTCCGAAATAACCCGTCGGGGAACCCCGTGCAGCCGATAGATGTGAGTCATAAACAGTCGTGCCAACCGTTTGGCGGACGGCAGCCCCTTGCAGGGGACGAAGTGCGCCTGTCTGGAAAAAAGATCGATGACCGTCCAGATTACCGAGTACCCTCTGCTGTCCGGCAGCCCGACAATGAAGTCCATGGCGATGTCTTGCCATGGTCGTACGGGGTCCGAAACCGTCTGTAGCAGACCCAATGGCTTCCCGACACGGGGTTTTGCTGTGGCGCAGACGTGGCATCCCCGGACGTGGTGTTCCACATCCGCCTTCATGCACGGCCACCAAAATTGACGGCGTGCTAAGTGTAACGTTTTCAGGAAGCCGAAGTGACCGGCCTGCCTGGCGTCGTGACAACGGCGCAAAATGGCGGGGCGTAGTGCCTGAGGCACATACAGCTTATCTCCGTGCCAGGCCAAGCCGTCACGCATAGTCAGAAGTCCGGGATGCTCCTTCAGCCAGGCGTCTGTAGCTAAGGCCTCGTCCATGGCACGGGACAAATCGTCCCCCACGCTGCAGACTGCCTGGGTCGCGCTCGGGGATGCATTAGGCGGGATGAGTTCTTGTATGACCGCTTCTCGTTTGGTGTCGTATTGCGGCAGCCGTGAGAGTGCGTCAGCAAGGAAGTTCCGCCCCCCCCGGTACGTACTTCAGGACGAAATTAAAGCGCCGGAAAAAGAGAGCCCATCTGACGTGCTTGGGCGCCAGCTTCCTCGGGGACTGCAGAACCCCCAGGTTCTTGTGGTCTGTCCAGACCTCGAAGGGATGGGCAGCCCCCTCCAGAAGGTGTCGCCACGTCTCCAAGGCCGCGCGCACAGCAAACGCCTCCTTCTCCCAGATCGCCCACGAACGTTCCGCCGATGACAGTTTTTTGGAAGAATAGGCACAGGGTTGCAACACGCCCTCCGTGTTCCGTTGCAACAGCACAGCCCCTACCGCGACGTCGCTGGCGTCGACTTGGACCACATACGGACGGTCGGGGTCAGGATGTACCAACACCGGCTCCTTCGCAAACAGGGTCTTTAATGTCTCGAACGCCCGTTGACACGTGGTGGTCCATGCCAGCTTCAACCCTGGACGTGGTTTCACCCCGGAGTTCCGCGTCCGCAACAGGTCCGTCAGCGGCAGGGCTGTCGCTGCAAAACCTGGAATAAACTGGCGGTAAAAGTTCGCGAACCCCAGGAAACTCTGAAGCTGTCGCCGCGTCCGCGGCGCCTGCCATTGCAGGACGGCTTCCACTTTGCGAGGGTCCATTTCTATGCCGCTCGCCGACACGCGATACCCCAAATAATCCAGCCTCGTCTTGTGGAACTCGCACTTGGTGAGCTTCACATAGAGGCGGGCAGCCAGCAGCTTCCGAAGTACCTGGCGCACGAGGGCAACGTGCTCTTCCATAGTCTTAGTGTATATCAGAATGTCATCCAGGTACACTAACACCCCGCGGTACAGGTGCTTGTGAAGCACCTGGTTTATCATCTGCATAAAAACGGCTGGGGCCCCCTGGAGTCCGAACGGCATGACACGGAACTGGAAACTGCCCAGCGGACAGTTAAACGCCGTTTTCCACTCATCCCCAGCCCTGATCCGCACCCGGTAATACGCCTCCCGTAGGTCTAGCTTCGTGAAGATGCGTCCGTCGACAGGTGTGCCAGAAGATCTTTCATGAGTGGCAGCGGATACAGATGTTCAACGCAGACCGCGTTGACGCCTCGGAAGTCGACACACAAGCGAAGCGTGCCATCCTTCTTCTCCCGAAATAGTATTGGCGCTGCTATCTTGGATCGGGCAGGTTGGATGAACCCCCTCGCGAGGTTTTTGTCGACGTAACGACGTAGCTCCTGCATCTCGCGAGGCGTCAGCGCGTACATGCGTGGTTTCGGCAGTTTTACGCCCGGCTCCAGCTCGATGGCACAATCCGTCGTTCGGTGGGGTGGCAGAGCGTCGCACTCTTTTTCGTCGAAAACCTCTGCTAGGTCGGCGTACACCTGTGGGAAGCAGGCTTCCGCCACCCCCTCTGCCCCTTGGACCCGCTCACCACCAGGCCGCTCTACAGGACCCACATATGCGTGTGGTGGTGGTTGTGGCCCTGTCCCCAACCGCAGGTGCCGGCAACCCTCCCCCCACCAGATCGTGGGACCCTACTTGTCGAGCCATGTCAGTCCCAGAATCACTGTCTCCGTCATTGATGGTACAACAAGGAAGCGCAAAGTCTCCCAGTGGGTCCCCATCTCCAATCGAATAGGACCTGTCACCCGAGTGACTGGAGCCCCCCCCAAAAGGGATCCGTCCACTTGCTGGAAACGAAGAGGAGTTGGCAGGCGGCGTACCTCCAATCCCAGCCGAGCAACCACCACTTGGCTGATAAGGCACCGGGTGCTGCCTGTGTCGATCAGTGCTGGGCAAGCCTCCCTACGTCCCGTACGCGGGTTGACGAGTACGACCGGTACTGTGAAGGGCACCACTGGGTCACTCACCATAGGGTCCTCCTCCTCCTCCAGGCTCTCGTAGGGCTCTGGGTCGTTGGCCTCGGGTGGTTCTGTACCGATTGCTGCTGTGGTCATCAGGGATGCCAGCTGGTGAGCTGCTCTTGTTCGCTCCAGCGACTTCCGTGCGGTAGGGCCTTTTCCGGCGGGAGTTGCCGCGGTGGCACGAGGTGCCGGCAAGGGGCAAGCGGCCACTCGGTGCCCCGGCTGATCGCACCGGAAACACCTTATAGCCGGTCTTGGAGGCGGCACGGGTGGGCTTGCCGTTGAGGCCACGGCCTTCCGACCCTCCTCCTTCGGCCTTTCGGGGGTCCTACGGGTCCCGACCACCCCCTCCGCCTTACCCCTGCATTCGCGCAGCCGGACGTCCAGTTCTACGGTGACCCGGTACCACTCCAGCAGTCGCTCGGGCACTCCACGCACCACGCACGCCCTCCGCAGCGCACCGTCCAGCCCCGACTGGAAGTGGTGTACCAGCAAGCGTTCCGGCCAAGAGCGGAGCTTACGAGCCACCCGGCGGAATTCAGCGACATACTCTGCTGCGGGCCTGCCTTGTTGTCGCAGCCCCACCACCTCCGCCTCAGCTCTGTGAGTACGGGCCACGTCCTCGAACTGCGTCCGCAGTGACTCCAGGAACAACCCGACGTCAGCTAGTTCCCGTGCATGCTCGCCGTACAGGTCAGCCGCCCATGCCGCGGCCTCTCCCTGCAGGCTTGCTGTAATAGCCACCACCATGGCCCATTGGGAGGTATAGGCTGCACCGTACTGGTCCAGGTGGTGAATGGTGTGGCTTAGGAACATGGCAAGCCGGTCAGGGTGGCCGTCGTACGTAACCGGCAGTGGTGGAGGGCCCCAGAACACCCCCGGGCCCCAGGGGCCCCCCTGGGGCCTGGGCCCCCTTGTACCTGGTGCTTGGTGCCGCCTGCTCCATGGCCGGGCGGAAGCCCCAGCCGTTGTTGCCCACCTGGTGGCCTCTGCCTGGTCTGACATCCCGGGGCGTTGTCGTTCGGCCTGAACAGCTCCCATCTCCGTCAGCCGTGATGGCGGGGCCCGAAACCTTGGGCCTGCCAGGCGGAAACTGGGCTGGCCCGCCTGGCCGGGTGTCAGCCTCTGTAGTGACCACCGCTGCGACTCCTGAGCCGGTCCTGCAGGTGACCAAGGTGCAGTGTCCTGATAGCCAAACTCCCCAAAACGGTCTCGCAACACGTCCATCGTGTAGGCCCCTGGGGCCGTAGAGTAGCTCCACTCCTCGCCTTCCTCCTCCGTCAGCCGCCGTTCCCTCCAAGCCGGCACACCAGCCCGTGGACGGCCCTCACCACAGTCTTGGTCCCAACGCTCCAAGGGAGGGCTTTGCCACCCTCCCCCGCTTTGAGCCAGAGACCCTACCTCCCACCTGTCACCAGCTTCAGCCGAGGCTATAACCCCCTTGGTCTTCGGCCGCACTGCTGGCTCCTCCGGCTCGCCAGGATCAGGGGGAGTTGCATCTGCAGCCCCAACAGCCCCTTCCTCCTCGGCTGCCAGATCAAGCCCCGATGGATCCTCTGCCATTCCCAAAGCGTGAGTAACAGCAGTAGGTATCCTAGAATAACGCTGACTTACTGTCACGACGTCCTTTGCCAGGAAACAAAAGCACTCCAAAAGGAACGGGTAACAAGGTTTATTTCTTCTCCAAAGCAAACCGCGGTAAAGTCAGCGTTGAGGCACCTAGCCTCAACGCTCTTTTATCATGTTACCACACCCTAACCCCACCCCTTCAAAGCAAACCGGCATCCGCCCGCCTCCCCATAAAGACCCCACCCATCACCGTGCATAGCCACCACCCAACGTGTGCGCTGCTGCAGCCTGTCAAGCCCTCTCCCAGGTGAGTTCTGTCCTTCCGCCCCCTCGCGCGCCCCAGTCCGTGCTGGCGTTGCAGACGCTAAGCTCCCCCCGAGTCCAGTAACGGAGGGTGGCAAAACAGGCACAGCCACACACCCCTCCACAGTTTGCTGGGGCGTGTCCGCCTGTTCGCTGGGTGCAGCCTGTTGCCGCCCGGGCGCCATCCGCAGTCCAGGGTCCAGCCGCCGAGTATCAAACATTAGCGCCGGACCGGTGGGTGCCCGGCGCCGTCCCCGGTGACGAGGCGAGCGCGCGCCCGGCGGCTGTTCGGGATCGGACGCGCCAAACAGCTGAGCGCCGGCCAGCTGCTCGGCGGGATTGCGGCAGCGTGCTCCGCGATGCCCGGGCGAAGCCACGCCCTCCGAAAAAGCGTCCGGGGCTCGGGGAAGGCGCCACCCGGGCGCGCCGATCAGCTGGGGACCGGCCAGCTGCTCGGCGGGGCTGCGGCGGCTTGCCTCGGCAGGATACGAAGCCACGCCCTCCAGGGCTCGAGGAGGCGGCTGCTCGGGCACGCCGATCAGCTGGGGACCGGCCAGCTGCTCGGCGGGGCTGCGGCGGCTTGCCCCGGCAGGATACGGGGCCCCGCCCTCCAGGGCTCGAGGAGGCTGCAGCTGGGGCGCGCCGATCAGCTGGGGACTGGCCGGCTGCTCGGCGGGGCTCCGGCTGCGACGGCGCGGCCATTGTCGAGGCCCGGGCGGACGGGAGGCCGGCGGGGCTTGACAAGTTCCTGCCTTCCACATAACTTCTTGTTTCTTCTTAGGCTGACATGCTCACCATTTTTATTTCCTGAGAATGCCAACAGCTACTTTCACCAATCTGGATATACTCCAGATGTGTGGACTTCAATTCCTGGAATATTTAATACGAACCTTGCTGGTTGAATTCTGGAAGTTGAAGCTCACATGTCTGCACAGGACCAAGCTTGGGAAGCATTGGCCTATGTCAGTTCCAGAAGCATTCCAGTAAATCACAGTAAGACCCAAGGGCTGGTGTTTTGCTTTAATTCATGCCTTCTTGCGATGCAATTAGTTTTAAATTTTAAAAAATGCTATTAATGTCATTCAGCATAAGCCTTATTTTTAACAGTGTGATTACAGAATCGTAAAAAAACAGGTTTTTGCATTTTTGTTCTATGCCATTTCTGTGCAGGTCTGTATGCAATTTTTACATAGATTTTTTTTAAAAAAATGCACTTTCTACTAGACTTGTGTGACTTCCTATACACAACTCATGGTCCAGCCTTGTAACAACTTCCCACTCCTCTGGGCAAATAAAAATTGTCCCCGGGTGATCAGGTTTTGAAGGGAGGGGGGGGAAAATCTTTCTTCCATACCTCATTAATATATATATATATTTTCAGCAATTTGGCAAGTCAGAATTTATGAGAGTTGGAGGTTAGCTAGGAAGTTGGAAGGAAAGAGAAGAAGAGGTCAGCCAATAGCAAGACGGATGGACTGAATTAAAGCAGTAACCGGTGCATCATTTGAAAACCTGAAGGACAATTGATCCCCACGGAGAAAATCTATCAAGAGTCATATTGACTTGATCACTCAGAATAACAGAGTCGGAAGGGACCTTGGAGGTCTTCTAGTCCAACCCCCTGCTCAAGCAGGAGACCCTATACCACTTCAGACAAATGGCTGTTCAATCTCTGCTTAAAAACCTTCAGTGATGGAGCACCGACAACTTCTGGAAGCAAGCCATTCCACCGATTAATTGTCAAGGAATTTCTCCTTAGTTCTAGGTTGGATCTCTTTGGCAAGTTTCCATCCGTTGCTTCTTGTCCTGCCTTCAGGGGCTAGGGAAATAGGATGACCCCTTCTTTATTGTGGCATCCCCTAAAATATTGGGACATTACTATCATGTCAATTAATCAGGAAGTCGATATGGGTTATTTGCAAGTCTAGTATAGGTTCAGGTATTATAATTGGTGGCAACCAGGAACACCTGCTGCCAGCATCAAGCTCCCTTCGTCCAGTGCGCTCCCACAGGGAGGGTCTTCTCAGGGTGCCGCTGTTTAAAGATTGCCGGCGGGTAACACCCAGGGGTAGGGCCTTCTCAGTGGGCACGCCTGCCCTTTGGAACCAGCTGCCCGCGGAGCTTAGGACTGCCCCTGACCTCCGTTCATTCCACCGGGACCTGAAGACCTGGCTCTTCGAGCTCTCTGGCCCAGGCTGAGAATTTTTTAATTTTTAATTTTAACTGGGTTTTTATTTTTTCTCAGGGTTTCATTTAATCTTTTTAAATTTGTTTTAACTTTTGTATTGATTTTCTTTTAAATATCCTGTAAACTGCCCTGAGTCCTTCAGGAAAGGGCGGTATATAAATCTAAATAAAATAAAATAAAATAAATAAATAAATATTAAAAAGATGTTGAGACTCTAGAAACAGAAAGAGCAACAGAAATGATTAGGGGAATGGAGGCTAAAACATACGAAGAACAGTTGCAGGAATTGGGTATGTCTAGTTTAATGGAAAGAAGGACTAGGGGTGACATGATAGCAGTCTTCCAATATCTCAGGGGCTGCCACAAAGAAGGGGTCATCCTATTTCCCAAGCCCCTGAAGGCAGGACAAGAAGCAACGGATGGAAACTAGCCAGAGAGAGATCCAACCTAGAACTAAGGAGAAAAAATTTCTTGACAATTAAAACAATCGGTGGAATGGCTTGCTTCCAGAAGTTGTCGGTGCTCCATCACTGAAGGTTTTCAAGCAGAGATTGAACATCCATTTGTCTGAAGTGGTATAGGGTCTCCTGCCTGAGCAGGGGGTTGGACTAGAAGACTCCCAAAGTCCTTTCCAACTCTTGTTATTCTGTTGTTTTGTCATTCTGCCAATAACCAGACTGGCATGGAAAGAGCCAGAGTTGTGTTAAGATAGGCAATAAATAAATAATGAAGAAGAGATGTCCAATGCTCTACCTGCTTTCTCAGTAGGCCAACATCTTGTTGGCACTCTTCTTCTTCCCAGTGGGTGTCTAGATAATCTCGAATGTTTTCTCTGATGTAAGGAAACAAAATATCCTGGGGACACAACAAAAACATATAGGTGGTTTAAGCTACTGTGGACATATGTTTGGAAACAACATCAAACCCTCAGGGCATCTTCAAAAGCATTGATTATCCAATACTGTTAATTTAGTCACTTCACCAAATCTATGCAGTCTAATTCTCCGAAGAGAAATTTAAATACATAGGTAGGAAAATAGTGAGAATACTTAGTGAGAACAAAGATGAAAAAGAGACAGAATCATTTCTGAGAGTAAATGTATATTACTAAATGCAGGTATTTTTTTTTGCAAAGGGGTCAGTCTTTCATTGTTAAAAAAACAAATGAAGAATCTGTTCGTATTGTGCACATGGTCTAAATATGCGATAACGAATGTGATAGTTTTTAAGGTTCCTGATTGATTTGGCTGCAAAAGCCCCACAATTCTTAATAAATTCAAACAGGCCCAATGGGAAAAATTTGACCTACAGGTTGACTTACAACCACAATTGGGACCTGCTGCTAAGCAAGGCAGTCATTAAGTGAATCACAACCAATTTTATGACCTTTTTGCTCCTGTTAAGCAAATCATTGCAGTTGTTAAGTGAATCACGCAGTCATTAAGCGAATCCGGCTTTCCCCATTGACGTTGCTTATTGAAATCCAGCTGGGAAGGTCTCAAATGAATCATGATCTGCTGTAAATTACAGGCTGGTTACCAAGCACTCAAATTCTGATCACCTGATTGTCAGGATGATGTGATTATAAATAGGCAGACTGGAGACAAGTAACTTTTTTCAGCACCTTTGCAACTTTGAACGGTCGCTAAATGAATGGCTGTAAGTCAAGGACTTCCTGTATGCCAGTGATGTGAGACAGATTCCTCCGTTATACTTTTTTCTGCTCCAGCAGACCATGTGCCTTTCAATTAGCTGCATAATTAAATGCTGAATCAGCCACAGTAAGTGCTATTCTTAAACATCAAAAAGAGGATAATTTGAGGCACAGCTACATGAGATAGAACTAAATTAAACTAAGATTGATCATGTCTGCTAGATCTCCATGTCCTGGTCTACTGGGCTTGCTAAGTGACCATGATGTGACCTTCATGTTAAATAAGTAACGTATGTTAAGGTTGGTTGCTCGGGCTCGAAAAGCAAATCATGGGGAAAATTAACTATATAAAAGAGACCTTCTTAAAGTTATTAAGGTCAATTGAAACAAAGCCCCGTTTTGTGCAACCAAAAATGATAACCTCCATCTCTGCTTGACTAATTGTGCTAAAGACCTATTCGTGCATTGGACTGCAGCAAACACTACTTTGGTGGTAGATGTGAGATGTGCTTTTAAGTAGTTTTCGAGGAAAGGAATGTGATTCATTCTCTCTAGTAAGTTACCTTGAAACAAATTCTATGCCAATACGCACTCATCCAGAAACTCTAGATCAGACATGACCAACTCGTGGCCCATGGGCCACATGAGACCCTGGACCACTTGTAATGCAGCCACAGAAGATATAAAATGTAAACAAATAAAAATAAAGGAAGTATGTATGTACACAAACACAAATTGGCCCAAGACAATTCCTCTTCACTCAGTGTGGCCCAGGTAAGCCTAAAGGTTCGATAACGGTGATCTAGATGCTTATGCGGAATAGACCTTCTGGAAGGAAAGATGATAAAAGACAGATCTCTTTAATTTAGCAACAACTTATGAGCACAATGGAGACCAAAATGTTTGCTAAGCAAAACGTTTGTTAAGTGAATTTTGCCCCTTTTTCACCTTCCTTGGCACAGTTAAGTGAATAACTGCAGCTAAGTTAGTAACATGGCTGTTAAGTGAAATCTGGCTTCCCTGTTGACTTTGCTTACCTCGTGGCTTGACTACTGCAATCAGCTCTACATGGGCTGCCCATGAAGGCCACCTAGAAGTTTAAACAGATCCAGAATGCAGCAGCGCAGGCAGTAATGGCCACGCCTCAGTACGCCCATGTAGCTGCACAGGTTGCCAGTTTGCTTCCAGGTACGGTTGAAGGTGCTGCCTATTAAGCCCTGCCTGGCCTAGAGCAGGGGTAGGCAACTTTGGCTCTTTTATGATTCGTGGACTTCAACTCCCAGAATTCCTGAGCCAGCATGGTTCAGTTTGGAAACCTCTCCCTTTCCCCTCAGCATGGCTGGCTCAGGAATTCTGGGAGTTGAAGTCCACGAGTCATAATGGTCTAGGCTGGTTACTTGAAGGAACACCTAACTCCAATAGTATCTATTGGACCTGGAGTGTCTTCTCCATAGCAGTACCTCCCCCACCCCCATTACATAATCTGTATCAATTGTGCCATTGTGCTGCAGTCCATAATTATTTCTTCATAGTTGTTACTGTGACTTTTCCCCCCTAAATGGATGGGGTTACTTCAAGGTGGATTGCAGTACAAAGCATGTGCTAAGTGAAAAGGCTGCATACTTTGCAGATCCCACTTAGAATATTATTGGAAGAAAATCCTCCTCTAATCAGAAAGTGGATTCTTAGCTATTATGTCTTCATGTCTTTCCAGGTAGCAAGCCCACAGAGGCACTGCAATTTATTGCCCAATAAACCTGCACTGGGCTGTTCTGGTACTTGAAAAGTCAACGCAATTAATGTGTTAAGACTGGTACTGGAGAGATCCAGGTTCAAGTCCACCCACAGGCATAGGAGGCACTTTCTGTCAGTCTAATTTATCTCTCAGGATTGGTGTTGTGGAAAAAAAATGGGAAGGCAGATATAAAACATAATTTAATCGTTTTTTCCATTGAAACGCAACAATATTGGCTTAGAATCTCAGAATGAAATACGCGACTAAGGTATCATTTAATAATGCTTTACTAAATGTCTCAGAGTTGGCTGGTTTCACACAAGACACTGCATCAAATCATATCCATCTGCCCATCCAAATTTTGCATAGATTAGTATAGATCATCAGAAAACATTCAACTGCATAGCAAATATGAGGCTTAAAAGAGAATCTTTATATAACACAAAATATTTTTTTTAAAACAACACACGACTCACATACCGTAATTCCATCTTCTCTTACCTTACAGCTACCAAACAGTTAATCATTTACCCTAGAAGTTAGATTAATTTCCTTCCCATGTCAGAATGGCTTTACAGGAAACCTGCACACACTCAACCCAGCACTTTTTAGAAAGAACAGAGTTAAACAATGAATAGTGTACTGTCTCCAGTTAAAAAACACAATCCTACACCAGTAGTTTTTCAACCTTGGCAACTTTAAAATGGGCGGACTTCAACTCCCAGAATTCTCCAGCCACCAATGACACTGTCCTACACTGTCATACTCATCCAAACCACAGGAAATAGATACAGACACAATTTACATCCTGCCTTTTATTTTGTACCACTCAACGCAGCGTACTAATGCTCTTTCCTTTTCAAACAAAAAACAGACCTGCAGGGTAGGCTGGGCTGAGAGAGAGAGAGAGGGGGGGGGGAATTGATTCAAACAAACCCAGCCAGTTCAGTGCTTAAGAGAGGAAAAGAACAGAATGGAGCTGGAAGGGACCTTAGAGGTCTTCTAGTCCAGCCTATACCATGGAATTCAGAGTCTGCTGGGTTACAGCCCAGCATCTTCACCGCTACACTAAACTGGCTGCGCCCTCGACACGTTTGGGGCAAAATCCTCACGTTTCTCTGAAAAAAAAGGCGGCCAGACTGAAGGAAATGCTCACCCAAGAGAAAATACCGACAGGCGTTCAGTTTAGGCAGGGCAAAAGGCAGCTTCCCGCGAGAGGAAGACACGGGTTTTGCAATAGCCCCGTCCACACACGACCTCCCCCCCCAAAAAAAACCCACCCCTTTCCTACCAGCCTGGGAATCGCAACGCAGGCAGCTCACCTTGACAAACGTGATCGGAGTGGTCGTGCCTTCTACGTCGAGCAAAAAGACGCTGACTTCCGCGGGGACCGTGAACCCCACCATGTCCCCGGTTGGAAGCTGCCCCGATGTCCGCGAGTCCCGATCTCCCCGGAGGACATACGCGAACCAGGAATTCCCGGGGATCGGGTCCGCTGCGCCGCAAAAACCTCCCCCGGCAAGCTCGGGAGAGGGAATTCAGACAAGACAGCAGCGGCGTCGGCGGCGCCGCCACGGTCTTTCGCGAGCACGAGCGGAGGGCGGAGACCCACGTGGCTGGAAGCGGAGCCGCCGCAGCACCCGGATCGCGCCGCTCTGATTGGTGGCCAGAAATGGGGTGGCGGGGGGGGGAAAGATAAAATGTGTGTATGGGGGGGGTTTTGTAATCGCCTATGCCAGGGGTAGGCAACCTCGGCTCTTTTATGACTCATGGACTTCAACTCCCAGAATTCCTGAGTCAGCTATGCTGACTCAGGAATTCTGGGAGTTGAAGTCCATGAGTCATAAAAGAGCCGAGGTTGCCTACCCCTGGCCTATTCGGTCGGAGAGAGAGAGAGAGGAAAAAAAAACAGCTTCGGGGGGTTACAAGTGGGCGGCCGGTGGTTGCAAACCGCGTAGCGCTGCACGCTTGTCTAGTTCTTCCTTGGTTTTGCACCTGGGATCAGTCGCGGTTGCAAAGGCTTGCAACTCGTTATCCTTGCACGCGGCTCCGAGTGCAAACCAGGCGGGTTAGCTTAGCTTAGATTTATTGAATTTATATGCCGCCCTTTTCCCTTAAGGACTCAGGGCGGCTCACCACAAAAAAAATTAAGAAACGTGGAATACAAATTTTAAAAAAGAATTATTAAACAGTAAATGTAATAGATACATGAGGTGCAAAGGGCCTTTTTCCGGCCTGAGGAGGCGGTTACTTAGGATAGGAGTTTTATTCTTTCACGCCCGGGACTGCTGCCACGAAAGGCTGCGAAATTCCCGGGTTTTACAGCGGAGTAAAAAAAAAAAGGAAGGCGATCTGATCCCGGGATTGTTAATGATGGTCCCTTGCAGCTGTTAAAAATGGAAGGGGAAATGGGCGCGCAAATACGACTGGGGCCCGTCTCTCAGCTAGACTCGTGCTCATTTCCTTTCCCCCCCCCTCCAGGACAAAAGGGACTCGAAACGGTTCGAGGAAGGGCCGTTCCCCGAACTCGGTGGAGGTTAAGAACCCGCGCGTGAAGGTGCACGCCCCAAACGACCATGTTGTGTAAAACGAGCGGCCATTTTCCCCAGCGCGCGCGCGCGCGCGCGTGTGTGTGTGAAATGGATCGAGCCAGGGGCGAAGGCGTCTGAGAACTGCGGAGCCGGCGCCCGGCTTCTCGCAGGAAAAGCTAGGTTATTCAAAGTTGCGCCTGGAACGGCAACGCTTTGCTGGGCTTTGGTGCTGCTCGCCTCCCCAGCGACCGCTTTGCACGGGTGGCTTAACGCGATCCGTGGAATTATTGGTCCAGCGCGCTTAGAGGGGAGGGTCTCTGTTGGGCTAAGAAACCAAATAGCCGACATCAGCCTTTTAGGGGATAAGAACAAAGCACCTGAAAGCAGGACAAGAAGCAACGGATGGAAACTAGTCAAGGAGAGAAGCAACCTAGAACTAAGGAGAAACTTCCTGACAGTTAGAACAATTAACCAGTGGAACAACCTGCCTCCAGAGGTGGTGAATGCTCCAACACTGGAGGTTTTTAAGAAGAGACTGGACAGCCATTTGCCTGAAATGGTATAGGGTTTCCTGCCTGAGCAGGGGGTTGGACTAGATGACCTCCAAGGTCCCTTCCAACTTTATATTATTATTATTATAGCTGCCTTGCGCATCTTTTAAACCCGGCTTTCCGATTTGTCTTGCGAATCCTCCAAATCTCAAATGACTCTAAAGCACAGGTCTGCAAACCACGGCTCCAGAGCCGCATGCGGCTCTTTCAGCCATCTCCTGCGGCTCCCAGTCCTCTGCTATCTGTAGTTCCCCCCCCCCCAAAAAAAAGTGGGACTAAAAAAGTTCAACCAATCAATTCAAATATGCAGGGTAGGTGCACATCTCGCCTTGGCTCCACTCTTCAGTCAAACCCTGTTCTCCATATGTGCACATCTACGCGCATGCGCACACATTGTTTTTGCTGCTCCCAGTTTTTCCTTTTGTGAGGGAAACGGTTCCAAGTGGCTCTTTCACTGTTTCAGGTTGCTGACCCCTGCTCTAAAGCAAACATTTGTCGAGGCGCAGGGAGCCTATTTGAAGCTCTAAATTCTGTGCTTCCTTCCTTTTCGTTTAAAACGGCACGGTAATGCCTGCCGCTTAATACTTCACTGTGTGTTAAAAACTAATGGTGCCTGATATTTTTTTTGCCGTGTGTGTGTGTGTGTGTGAAAAGAAACACCTAAACTCTGATGGACGGGGCCTTTAGGATGGTTGCCCCAATTCCTGCACCTATTAAAATTACCAGAGAAGAACCTGTTTGAAAGGGTACCCACCTGCTCAAAAGGAAACGGGGGGGGGGGGGAAATGAACCGAATAGGCAAACACCTATTCACAGTTTGACTGCCGTATGCTAAATAACTAAACCCGCGTTGACTTTGGCAAATGGGGGCATCTAAAGACACTGCGCCTGCCACTGTGTTGATAAAAAACCAGCCTCAGCATTATGGTGTGGGAAGTCAGCCCCCAGAGAAGGAAATATTAAAAGGGCAGAAAAACACATTTCCTCAAACGATCTTGAAGAGGCAGGAAAGCATGCCCAGTTTTTTTAATAACCCCAGGTCTGACTTCACCAAGCAGAAGCCAACTCTACACAAATGCAGGTGTAGACCCTCAGGAAAGTTGAAGATAGGAGATTAAGAAGACCCACGACACCTAAAATCTACATAGCCCACCCAAACTCTAAGACAGGACATAATAGGATTAACCCACAGCTGCCAAAAGGGCAAACCCAGACTCAGCTCAGAATATATGGCACGGGAAATAGCCTCAAACAGGAACAGGAAGCAGCTCCAAACAAAAGGCTCCAGAGGGTATAAAAACCCACTGCCTGCATGCGTTCACTCTCTTTTCTGCCAGCCATCTTCCTGTCTGGTTCTCCTTTTCAATAACCTACAGCCTTCTTCTCAAAGCAGTTGCCATGTTTATTCCCAGTGTGGATAAACCACGACAGAAGATCTTTCTTCCAACAATGGCAGTGAGACCCCCGTCCTACCAGCATGTCCTTAAATTTTCAAATGTGGTTACAGGTAGTCCTCGACTTACAACCATTCATTTTAGTGACCGTTTGAAGTTACAGTGGCACTAAAAAAAGTGACTTATGACTGTTTTCCATACTTACAACCGTTGCAGCATCCCCATAGTTACATGATCCAAATTCGGATACTTGGCAACTGGTTCATATTTAGGATGGTTGCAGTGTCATAGGATCACCTTTTGCAATCTTACAAGCAAAAACCAATGGGGAAGCCAGATTCACTTTACAGTTATGTTATTCACTTAGCAACTGCAGTGGTTCATTTAACAGCTGTGGCAAAAAAGGTCGTAAAATTAAGCAAAACCTGTCTTGCTTAGCAACAGAAAATTTTGCTTCAATTATTATTGCAAGTCGAGGACTACCTGTACTGGTGGTAGATTGAAGATCCTTGTTTTCCTAGGTATAATCTAACCATTTTGCCTCTTTAGAAAGTTCCCAAAACAAGGGCAAAGCATCCTACCTCTCTTCGTTTTTAGGGATATGGACCAGACGTGCCTTAGCTTCATGTATAACCTTTGCAAGTTTAATAAATACATTTGCAGCTGCCACTGATGTGATTCAGTTTTTGTAATTGTCAAAAGACCCATCAACAGTTTGGCTAAAAAACCCGGGTATTGCTGATTTTATTTTTGGATGGCTTCGCATATACAATGGAATTTTCTACACCTTTTCTAGACAGTCATCTTCCATCAGGGACCTTCAAAATGTGGGTGAACGTTGGCATCCAAGCTGGGCCATGGAGATGATGGGATACAGAAGTGGTTCTAGACTAGAGAATGCATCCTTTAGCACCATTTTGCTTCCTCTTGTTCAGTTTACTTAAGAAATTTGAGACCCATTAAAATTAATGTGACATTCATTTTCATATTTTACTCTGATTTGATTGTTATGAGCTGCCCAAAGTAGTTGATAGTCAACTACTAGCATAATTTTTTTAAAAAATAGTATTTTTGGGGGGGGGGGGGAAATAACGCTACCATTAATCCATCAAAAGCACAAGTTGCATTAGTTCCATCCACAAACTGTGTCCACTGATATTTTATACCCAACAACAAAAATTTAGAGTTTACATTTACTTCTAAATAGTCTCTCCAGAAGTATGGGTTTTCCATCAGTTTTGTAGGGGGAGGGGGCGATGTGTCACATTGTCACTTTTCCAAGGAAAACAATTATGTGTGAGACAGCCAACTCGTATTATGGAAAATAATGCAGACCAGTTATCTCCTAGGGACCTAGCCAAGTAGAACAGAAATAATTTAAAAGCTATTACGTGTGTGTAATAAGAGCAGATTAACTTTAGTTTAAATTAATCCATAAACATTAAATCATTTGAAAATTTTTGAATTACCTTTCAGCACATCTAAAGAGTTCGAAGCAGGTACACAGATGTTCAAAGATTTTCATTTTATTATTTGCAAATGCCAGTCAATATAGATGCAAAATAAACTGTTGAAGGAAAAGTCTCCATCTTGATTCACCCAAGCCGGGAATAAACAACATGGCGACAGCTTAAGAAAGAAGGTTGCAGTTTGTTGAAGAGGAGAACCAGACAGGAAGATGCCTGGCAGAAAACAGAGTGAACACATGTAGGGAGTGGGTTTTTACACCCTCTGGAGCCTTTTGTTTGGAGTTATTTCCTGTTCCTGTTTTGAGGCTATTTCATGTGTCATGTATTCTGACCTGAGTTTGGGTGTGCCCTTTGTGAGTTAATCCTACCATGTTCTGTCTCAGGTGGAGTATGCAGATTTTAGGCAAACTGGGCATGCTTTTCTGGTTCTTCAATATCTTTTTAGGAAATTCTCCAAGGCACCTGAAAGCAGGACAAGAAGCAATGGATGGAAACTAGTCAAGGAGAGAAGCAACCTAGAACTAAGGAGAAACTTCCTGATAGTTAGAACAACTAACCAGTGGAACAACCTGCCTCCAGAAGTGGTGAATGCTCCAACACTGGAAGTTTTTAAGAAGAGACTGGACAGCCATTTGTCTGAAACTGTATAGGGTTTCCTGCCTTAGCAGGGGGTTGGGCTAGATGACCTCCAAGGTCCCTTCCAACTTATTATTATTATTAAATATATTTTTCTGCCCTTTTAATATTTCCTTCTCTGGGGAGCTGACTTCCCGCAAAACCTTTTTTTTAAACATTAGGAGATACATCCTAATATATATCCTAACACTTGGTCTGTGATGTTCTTCGTTAGTTTCAAAATAAGGTGTCCTGTTATATGGTCTACTTTACAACTGCAGATGAAGCATGCAATCAATGGTTGTAGTAAAAAAAAACCATCCCGGACAAGAAATAGAAAATGCATTCTTGAGTAAATACTATAGAAAGTACCTTGTCAAATAATTCCCCCTTGAACCAATAACATAACAAAATTAATAAGGTTTAGGCAGTTTCTATACAAAACCCCAATAAGCAAAAACAACTTTTGAGACCGCAAGGGCTCCTTCAACAGGGTTTATTTTTTTTTAAAAAAAGTGGGAGGCAAAAAGAATGCAGAAAGAAAAACGAAGGTCTGCATTTTAGGACTTGATGCTTCTTAGGAGTGAAGGCAATGCTTAAGGCTAGATGCATCTTCATGCAGAGCCTAATTTTAAAAAAAAGATTCTAGGGGGGAAAAAAATCCTATTTTTGAACCGATGGCTGTTCAGCTCCTCTCAATCCAGCCCATCGCAAAGGCCCCGTTAGACCGGCTTGGTGTTCACAAGTTACGCCATACGCACGTGGGGCGGTCGCCGACCCGCTCCTAGGCCTGCATAAATGTAGCTTGCATGCTTTGGGGAAATGCCTGATGAAAGCCATGCTTCGCCCATGCTTTGTCACATTCGGTGGGTTTGCTTTGTGCAACGGAGCCTGGCCCAAATTCAGAAAACCATGCTTGGAAAGGGATTGGGATCCACAAAGTTGCAGTTGCAGGGGAAGGGAAACCTTGCAAAGGCGTGTTGGGCTCCCCGAGACATGCAAGCGCTTCCCCGCCTCCGCCGTTGCCCTTCCGCCATGGGCAACCCCGAAATTCCTCCACCCGCCGCCGCTCCTTCAGAAGCCGCACTGCGCCTGCGCCGCTGGAGCGCGCTGATTGGCCGAGGGGGTTCCTATATAAACGCAGCGCAGGCTCTGCCCGGATCTCTTGTTACGGCCGCCATTTTAATACTCGGGTCGGACCGCGTATTCAATCTCTTTCCTTGCGTCTGTGCGCGCGCTTTTTTTTTTCCTTTCCCCTCGGCCCGTTCCCGCTATGGAGGAGAACACCGACTACGGCAGTAGCAATAACAACAACAACACAAGTGCCGGCGGCGGTGGCGGCCAGGAAGAGTTCGCCGAAGGCTCCAAGATCAACGCCAGCAAGAACCAGCAGGATGACGGGTACGAGGGGGATCGCAATCAGGAGGAAGGGACAGCTTTACCGAACGAGTAAGAGGGGGGGGGGAGAGAAGAGAGCGAGTCGATAGCTCGGGCGCCATTTTGGCCCGTAAAAAAAAAAAGTAATCCGGGGGGGGCCTCTCAGTAAGGCCTTTCGCCCGGCAGCTGCCACGTGATCGCGCTCTTTCCTTGCGAGCGTTGCACCTCCCGCCGCCGTATTTCCCTTTGTGTCTTTTCACGCCCCCCCACACTCTCGCGGGAGGGGGGCGGGGCCTCACCTCCGAATGGGTGGAGCGGCGAGGGGGAGGGGCTTGGTTGGTCTTTCGTGACGCAACCGGCAGCCTATAGGACTTTAGTGGGCGGACCCGGACGGGGGGGGAGGTGGATCCGGAGCGGCCGAGATTGCGCGTTGCTGGCCCCGTCGGGTGGGCGGGGCGAACTCCAAACTTGCAACATTTGAAGTGGAGGAAGGAAGGGCGGAGTTGGCAAGAAGGTGCTTTTGTGGGCGGGGCGAGGACGTCGCCTCAAGATGCTTATCGGGTTTGGCTTGGGCCCTGCAGGCGCGCGCTCTCCTCCGCTTCAGGCCAGCGTAAGCCTTGCGGGGTGAACTGGCCAAGAGCGCGGCTGGCCGTAAGGGCCGCCCCACCCCCCCGATAACGTTACATCAGGGGTCTTCAAACTCGGCCCTTTTATGACTCATGGACTTCAACTCCCAGAATTCCTCAGCCAGCAAAGCTGGCTGAGGAATTCTGGGAGTTGAAGTCCATGAGTCATAAAAGGGCCGAGTTTGAAGACCCCTGCGTTACATTTTCAAGAAAGATCGTGGGGTTTTGATTCTCATCAGGTGCATGTAATCCCAACCCTCCCGCCGGGACGATCTTTCCAAAGTTCCACATTTCAGATCAGGATTCTTTTTTTTTTTTTACCTGCCACCCTCTTTGCTGTCAGCCACTTGCAGGGGAGAGCTGTCTGTTCTCTAGATATACTAGATTTATGATTTTGTATCCTTCTCAGCTGTATGCATCTGGATTACATCAGGATGAGAAAGGTGGTCTAAAAGCAGTGTCCGAAACTTAAAATCTGTGGATTTCAATTCGTAGCATGCTGGCTAGGAAATTAAAAGGAGCTGAAGGCTACGTGTCTTGATGTTGCAAAGTTTGAGACTGGTCTAGGACAGGGGTCTTCAAACTTGGCCCTTTTATGACTTGTGGACTTCAACTTGCTTGGCTGAGTAATTCTGGGAGTTGAAGTCCACAAGTCATAAAAGGGCCATGTTTGAAGACCCCTGGTCTAGGAGATGATTGGAGGCAAGCATGCCTTTTATTTATTTATTTATTTTAATTCCATTTATATCCCGCCCTTCTCCGAAGACTCAGGGCGGCTTACAAGCTTAGCAGTAGCCTTCATTCTATGTATATGCCTGTTAAAGTAGTTACAGGTAGTCTTTGTCCTACGATCACAACTGAGCCCCAAATTTCTGTTGCTAAGCAAGACAGATGGGTTTTGCCCCATTTTACAGTCTTTCTTGCCACAGTTAAGTGAATCAAGGCAGTTTAATAACTGCAGTTAAGTGAATCTGACTAATCTATTGCTTGTCAGAAGGACACAAAAGTTGATCGCATTTCCCTGGGGCACTGCAACCATCATAAATACATAGCAGTTGCCGTGGGGATGCTTTTTTGTGTGAAAAACAGTCATCTTTTTCAGTGCTGTTGTAATAGTTTGAATAGCCACTAAATGAATGGTTATAAATAGGGGACTGCCTGTATTTGGAGGACTGCAAATAGCAGAAAGTAAGCCATGTGCAGGACAGAGTATGGGGAGAGAGCTGTTTTGGTGTCTACAGGCTGCACACAACACTTGGAAGCCATAATGGATCTCGAAAAGATGTAAAGTACTGTACAGTATTATTAAAACATGCAGTAAGTTGCTTGGATTGTTATTTTAGGTGCAGATGAAGGATAAGGTACCAACTCTCCTGGGTTTTAGGATGCCCTCCTTAGCTGTAGTGTGGTTCTGATGTTTGAGGATTAGATAAGAGATGTCTTCATGATCTTGGGTTAGTTATGTGTGCCCCCTCTGCCAATTCATGATTGGTTGTTGTGAAGATAAAATGAAGCAGTAGTGTATGTGCAACTTTGACATTGAGAAGATAATAAAGTAAAAATACAATCAAGGTTATCTACTGTATGCTGGAATTTACGTAGGAAAGAAAGTTTGAAGATAGTGAACTCTGAACCTCCGGTTCCATTTTTCTATGGCAAATCTGATGCCACCATTGTAGCCTATTAGCAAAGTCAACATCATACTGGTTATAGCTTATTTATCTCCTACTGAAAAATTTGTGGTTCCCGTAGTTCAGGGGTAGGCAACCTTGGGTCTTTTATGACTCATGGACTTCAACTCCCAAACTTCCTGAACCAGCCATGCTGGTTGCCTATCCCTGCCTTAGTTTTTTGTAGACATGTTTTCAGTTATCCAGTTGCAGTTATTTGTTTTGATTACAGTTAAAAGAAAACAGTTGCTTGAGATCTTCGTGAAGAAAGGTTGCCACTTTTGTAGAGCTGTAGTAGTTGTAGCCTTCACTTTAAATGCATAAACGTCTTACCTGTGTTTATGGTTAAGGAGAATTTACAGAGTGCAATGTAATAATTAAGAAATTGGACTGGCATCAGGAAGATCTGGATTTGCTTATCCAGTGTCTCACACAATTGCTGTGATACTTTGGGGTTTGTAACCGTTCATAGGCACAATGCTGTATTCTGATTTTATGGGAAGATGTGATTGGCACCTACCTTGGAATAAAATGTATGCAAGTTTTTACTGGTTTTTTAAAGTTACTTCCTTGGAATCTGTTGTATTTCATTGGTGTTTTTTTACAACAATATTGAAGTAATCCAGTTACTTTCTTCGATCTCTAATTGCATCAATACTATAGTTTTGTTATTCAACTGTTTTGATTCAGGAATTGGCCCACCTTTTATTTATGAAAAAATCCTACTGTAATCCATTAACCCTTTCAGTAAACATGTTCCAAATTTTGTCTATGGAGCTGAGATAGCTGGCCATAATTTCAGAATATACAGAACTGCTCTTCATTTTTTTAAATAAAAAAAATCTCCCCTCTTTTTAAAGACTTCCAAATGTTAATTGTCAGAAGGGGGTAGTTTTTGAGATTGTTTATGTTCCTTACAGTCATATTTAGCAGAGATATGCAGAAATTGCAAACACCTAATTTCAGTACTTTATTCAAATAAAGTTTTTAGAGTTCAAAAAGTGATATTTTGACATGTATCAGAAGTATTCCTGTACTGTTCTACTGCACTGTGTTTTGAAAATGGTGTTTCATGGCTGGATTGGGACTGTTTTAAATTTGGAATGTTTCCAGAATGGCTGAGGTCACTTTCTATTTTATTCTGCTTTGCTTTTTTGCTTAAGACAGTTTATGTTCAAATGTATTGCATACCTAGCATATGTTAATAAACTATTTTGGATTGTTAGACATTTCACTCCTTCCTTCACTGGTTTAGGTAATATTGAAGATCATTTTCATGTTTTGTAAATGTTGGAGAAGATTAATAACTTCTGCATGACAATTGGCATGTTTTGTGATGGAAAGTAGATGAAGGATGACATTCTGGATTTTTTATTCTCCCCCTCATTGTTTCAATTAAAAATTATTTCTGGTTTTTTTCCCCCAAGTACAATGTACTTGGGGGAAAAACTTACTAGCTGATTTGCCCCAACCTGAATTGGGGCAAATTAGCTAGTACGTTTTTTTAATTGTGTTTGATCAATGTAACCATATGAATGCCAGTTTTTGAAACCTTGTTTTTTTCCATTCCAGTAAAATGTTCATTGGTGGTCTGAGCTGGGATACAAGCAAAAAAGACTTGACAGAGTATTTGTCTCGCTTTGGTGAAGTGGTGGATTGCACAATAAAAACAGATCCTGTCACAGGGAGGTCAAGAGGGTTTGGGTTTGTGCTTTTCAAAGATGCTGCCAGTGTTGAGAAGGTATGTAGTCATCTCTGTGGGACCATGGAATCTTTTCTAAACAATTCCAACCATCTGTTGATTTTTCCTCCTGGAACTGAATTTTCAATAAATATCTTTTTTTTAGGTCTTGGAATTGAAAGAACACAAACTGGATGGCAAGTTAATAGATCCCAAAAGGGCAAAAGCCCTGAAAGGGAAAGAGCCACCAAAAAAGGTCTTTGTTGGTGGACTGAGTCCAGATACATCTGAAGAACAAATCAAGGAGTATTTTGGCGGTTTTGGAGAGGTATAATCCATTTAAAGCTTTATTTAAATGGCGGAAGGGGAGAGTGTTATCCAGTATAATGTCTAGTTAAAAACATAGCTTATTGCAATACGCCCAAGTAATTTTTGCCATTTTCTTTTGACTGACTTGACCCGTATAACGTCTAAATCAGGGGTAGGCAACCTTGGCTCTTTTATGACTCCTGGACTTCAACTCCCAGAATTCTGGGAGTTGAGGTCCAGGAGTCATAAAAGAGCCGAGGTTGCCTACCCCTGGTCTAAATCAAGAACAGCAGCCCAAATTGCCTGCAAAAAATTGGGAATGAATTTGCACTGAGAAGGATGCAAGGGAATTTGCTTTGTTCTTTTTGACCACATCAGTGTTGTTTGTAGCAAGGTGGTGATTGTCAGGGTAGAGATGACATAATTTTTGGTCTAAAAAGTCTGAACTGGAAAATCAGAGGAGAAATAACATGGAAAGGAATGCAAATATGGTGAGGTGTTAGTGATTATCTTCTAAACGTTTTTTTTTTTGCATGGCAAAAGTTAAAAGGGGCTAAACTTCATGGAGTTGATTTAAAACATGTGAATTGCAGCTACATAAAGTTTACGATACCTTCCAAGCATTAAAAAAAGGAAGAAAAAGAGATTGGTTTTAAAAATTGGAGGTCCTATTACGGGGTGGGTAAGGAACTTGGGGTTAAGTGAATACACTTTGATTGTTTTTAATGTGGCTTTCAGATTGAGAATATAGAACTTCCCATGGACACAAAAACTAATGAAAGGAGAGGTTTCTGCTTCATCACTTACTCAGATGAAGAACCAGTAAAGAAATTGTTGGAAAGCAGATACCATCAGATTGGTTCTGGCAAGGTATTGGTGGTTGTTACTTGTAGAAGTTGCAATCATTAACTTCATATAGTCTTCATACATTTCGTATTAAAAGTTACACTCACTTTCTTGTTTGTCCTTAGTGTGAGATCAAAGTAGCACAACCCAAAGATGTTTATAGGCAGCAGCAGCAACAACAAAAGGGAGGCAGAGGTGCTTCATCTGGTGGGCGTGGGGGATCCAGAGGACGTGGCAGGGGTAAGTATGGTAAATTGTAACGTAATGGCTGAAGTACACAACTCGCCAAATAAAATAATTTAAGAAAAAATTCCCTCAGTTTTAGCACGAAGGGAAAAGTACATTCTAGTTTGTTTGGTCTAGCACAGGGGTAGGCAACCTTAGCTCTTTTACGACTCGTGGACTTCAACTCCCAGAATTCTTGAGCCAGCATGGCTCAGCTTGGAAACCTCTCCCTTTCCCCTCAGCATGGCTGGCTCAGGGATTCTGGGAGTTGAAGTCCACGAGTCATAAAAGAACCAAGGTTGCCTACCCCTGGTCTAGCGTTAAATGAGTTTTGGAATACCAGACTAGAAACTGCGTTGGAAAGGAACAAAGCAAGTACTTCACAGATTTTGTCCTATAGCAACTTCTAGTTTTTATTTATTAACTTAAAACACAGGTAGACTTAATGCTGCAATCAATTCATTTTTAGGTCAAGGCCAAAATTGGAATCAAGGGTATAACAATTACTATGATCAAGGATACGGAAGTTACAACAGTCCTTACAGTGATCAAAGCTATAGCAGCTATGGGGGATATGATTATTCTGGGTACAATTACCCAAGTTATGGCTACGGCCAGGGATATGCTGATTACAGTGGTAAGATTTTTATTTGACTTTCCATTTAATTGTAAATTGTAACTTAATTTTCTGGTCAGTCTCTCTTTCCAGGAAGAGCTAGTACTGTTGCATGTATTCAAAAGCGTGGGTGCATGCTTTTCGAAAGCATTCTTTGTAGAGTTGAGGATTCTAATAGTTGTATTAGCTTTTCAAAGAAGCATTTAAAATATTTTTAACACCCTTTTAACTGTTGTTACTTTTAACTCGGGTGCCATGGCTCAGCAGTTAAAAGCGCTGAGTTTGTCAGCTGGAGAGCTGATAGTCCAGGTTTGAGACCTGAGCTCCTCGGGAAGGGATGAGCTTCCATTCCTTGCCCCAGCTCTTGCCCACCTAGCTATTTGAAAGCATGTGTTCTGTGTGCCTTCGGACAGTACTGGCTCCCTTGGCCAAGAAACGGAGAAGAGGACTACTGTGCCGTAGAGTTGGACATGACTGACAGGAAAAACCTTTACCTTTTACTTTTTAACTATGTTAATTGAACTGTAATGTCTTGATTTTGAGTTTATTGTAAATCAATGAGACCAAATAAATTAAAAAAAATTGAAAAAGTCAACTTTCTGAGGTGCTTTTTATAACAATAGCTGATGTCAAAGTTTAAGAGTATTACAGAATTTTTTTTTGTGTTTAAATAGTAAGGTCTAGCTTGACAAGTGCTTTTTTTTTGTTGTCAAACCAACCTGAGGTTTCTTACAGTTCCTAAAACTGCCAATATTTTCTCTTGCAATAGGACAGCAAAGCACATACGGAAAGGCATCCCGAGGTGGCGGTAATCACCAAAACAACTACCAGCCATATTAAAAGAAAATATTTGGGAAGAAACAGGTGTGTATTGGGTGAATGTATCACCTCTCGTGTATCTAATCTAATTTTAAAGATCAATAGACAAATAAATTTTTAAAAATCACTTCTCTTGGATAGCTTATTTTTTAAAAAAAAATTAAAACGTGTGTGAATGTCTGTTAAACTTTCTGTTTTAAGTGTCTATAGATCTTTAACTCTGTAAAAGGTGATTCGTCGTCCTTAGTATGTCAGAGAAACATAAGAGTTTTTCTGTTTACATTTTTGTGTGCCAGGTGGTGTAGACGAATAATTAAACTTAATAGAAGTGTTAACCAACAGGTAAAGTACTGAAATGGGTACAACTTAAGCAAAACAAGATTGTTGTCTTCTAACTCTGACATTATACCTTGTTTGTACCCGCCAGCGGGAACTTCCTTGCAGGCCGTGTGTCACCCTGACCACGTCTATCTCTGGGGGTCGCACGTTGCAGGCAGAGCGCAAGGCATACACCAGAAAACGCTGTCCTGTGGTATGGTCTCTTCCAACTTCATGTACCAGCGTAAAGATTAAAGTGGAAAACTTCAGACTTTGGCTTCTTTTTTAAAAAAAACTTTGAAGATTTAAGTGTCTTAACTTAACTTAAAATGGTTTTTTACAGGAGTTAAAAGTGCATAAATGCCTTTACAGCTTAATCATTTTTGGCCTTCTGTTTAGTGTTGTATATCAATTGTGGACCTCATTTTAAGTGTTCGTTCTTTAAGATTTAATGCTTGCTTTTTTTCTTTTATAGCTATTAGTGAAATCTACAAGCCAAAACGAACTTTTAAATCTGGGAACATTAAAGATCATGTGCAGAGAGCAGTTTCTATTTTAACCACCTGGCTAACAATTTTCCTTGTATTGCCACTTTCTATTTTTATTAGCGGTTGAAGCTATGAAAGATTCTTTCCACAGCTTGGTTTCTAGTAAACCAAGAACTGCTTTGCTGAGCTTCTACAGTTCTTTGACATAGCTCCATCATTTGAGCTGAACTGGTCAACCGGGATGTAAAATGTAATTGGGTGATCAAAAGTTATTTCATGTTGACAGATGCATATGATCTTTAACGGTGAAGCAAGGAATAATAGAGGACTTAAAGCAGTTCATGAAAATGGACCTTTTAAAAATTCTTTCAAACGTTGCACACAGGTCTCATAATGATTTTGTCTTGGTTTTATAGGTAGAGACTACAGCAAAGCCATCTTGCAGAACTTAAAGGACTGACTGGAGAGGGTAGTCTTCGTGACATGAAATTGTTTTGTAAAAGACTTTTAGTGTATGACACAGCAGTGTCTAACTGTACATAGTGACTGGCTAGTTTTCTTCATGGTTTTTACTTTTTTGTCCTTTTGTCATCTGTGTTACGATGCCAATGTGGTTCTTGTGTTTATACAATTTTATTTGTATAATTTCTTGTTGAATGACTCAAATAAAAACTTCTGTGACTGTTGCATTTTGAGGTTGTGCTCTTGGCACTGCTGTATAGTAGCAAGAGGTGAACAGTTTTTGAGACGCCGTTGCCATGCTTCCTACAGATGCTGGGACTTGAAGGTCAGCAGCACTGGAGTGTCGTGTTACGGATATGTACCTGGACTAGAAAATTGCAGTGAGGAGGCTGCAAACAGAATGATTATTCAAAAGAGTAGTATCCTGTGTTGTAATGCCTTATGATTTGTTATAATTTTGTTAACTGCTGGGAATCTTCAATATAGAAATGTTAATAAATAAATTTTCATGCATTGAAATGACCACTTTGTGATCACATGAAAATAGAGGCAAACACAAACCTAATTTATGT
Source organism: Vipera berus (assembly GCF_964194415.1). Lineage (NCBI taxonomy): Eukaryota > Metazoa > Chordata > Lepidosauria > Squamata > Viperidae > Vipera > Vipera berus. The sequence continues at coordinate 10,727,104 of NC_138209.1, read as the reverse complement.
AGCCATCAACTTTGGTAAGATACTGATTGCTAAATAATAGATTTTTTTACAACTTCTACTTGAGAATATATTCTGGATGTACTGCCACCTTGTGTTATTTCTAACCCTAAAGATAATGCTGATAAAATATGTCTGCAAAACCAGTTTATGAAAGCAGAATAGTGGCTGTTTCTAGATAAATATGAAAGCGCTACAATTAGGATTGTTTCCCCCCCCCCCCCTATAATTTTGTTGATTAAAAATGTTTTCTAAAAGCAGATTATCTGAAAATCGGCTGGGCAAAAATTTCAGCAAAGAAAAAAGCCTGAATTACGGAGAAATCATGTTAAGACCTAAGTAACAAGGCTTTTACAAAAAAACCCCTAATATCAGCTGAATTTGAGCACTTTCCTGAATAGAAAATTTAATATAATTTTGTCAATCTTGATAAAATGTTAAAAGTAAGTGTGATAGAAAAATGTAGCATACTTGGGAAAGTTTGCATGTCAACCTAGCATTAAGGATATAAACAGCTTCAAAACTTAACTACCTCATTCAGGCTAATTTTGTCTATAAGCTTAAGACTTATTTTTATACTTTTTAATGTTAGTTTTGCCCAGAAAATGGCAGCAGCTGGCTGATGTTGTCTAATCTCTAAAGCTAACTGGTTGAATCTGATAAAACATTTTGAAAACGTCAAGACTTTAAGGCTTTACTGGGAAGTAAAGAAAAAGTTATATTTTCATGTTTCAAGAAAGTTCTATAGATGCATTCAAGAAATAAGGGATTGAGATTGACTCAAAGGGACTTCACTTTCAAGAGCTGTGATCTATAAAAAGCAAAATTACAAAATGTATTACCAGCTTTACTGAGTTCAGTTTTGCCCATTTGAGATTCAGGTGAGTTGTTTTAGAGTTAATTGAACAATTGGAAGCAAATAGCTTTTTAGAGAAGAGTTATGAACTTGATTCTATTTACTCTTGCTGATTAGTTAACTTCACTTCTGTACATGGCTGATTGCTGGGAAAGGCAAAATGTGTTGCTTGTATTTTAAGAATAGAGCAAAGCAAAACTAAGAATTATATACCGGTATATATATATATATAGTATTTTAAGTATGAATAAAAATGTCCAGAATATGAGAAGATTTGGCTCATATTTCAAAATCTGGTTTGGAATGGAAGGTGGTCAAATAGAGTTACTGATGACTCAACTGTGATTCGAATGGTTTTAGATGCTATATTGATGAATATTGCAGATCATTACTTTTATATTAAATTTTTTTGCTGGGAGACACCTCCAAGTACTTATTTTCCTGATGCTCTTTGTTTAAATTAGTTGCTGAAGGACCATTGTGTCTTGGAGAGTGGTTGAGGGGCATTTAAAGGTTTCCAAAAAGTTTGGACCAATTTAATTCTGCCTTAACGCTATTCATGGTGAGGGATGTGGCAATGATTTTTTAAAAAACCCAAGTTGCAGGATTTTAATTTCTTCAGTTCCCCAGTCGGGAAATTTTATCTGCCTGGCAGTTCACAGTAATATTTTTATTTTATTTTTTATTGGAAGCGTTTTTGGGTCATTGTTGTTTTACCCACTCCGCTAGAAGATTGATATACCGAAGCTTGGGTTTTTATCAATTTTCTAGGGGAGTGGGTAAAAGCAGATGACAAACAAAATATAAAATGTTGTAATGTGGCTGCCAAAGTAATGAGTTGGAAAGATGGCTTGTGTTTTGCAGCGCAGGAGCGATTTTCTGGCGTCTAACGGTGCAGGCACATAATGGCAACGCTTTAGGGCTGCAAATCCCCCCATTTTTAACGTCTCGAGGATTCGTTTTTTTTCCAACCGTGGCAACTTTTTTTTAAAAAAAAAAAGATGAGCGGACTGCGATTCTCAGATTTCCCCACATCCACCGTACAAATTTTCAAGGTCGAGGAACGCCGCAATAGAGAGAGGGGGTAAGGAAACAAAAGTTGGAAGCGCCAAGGCCGCATTGCTCGAGCGTGGCGCGAAAGAAGCTCCGCTCTAGCAACCTGCCTCGGTGATTGCACCCGGGGAGGAAATGCGCGCCAGGAAACGAGGGGGGGCAGAGCGGCTCTCGCTCACGTGACCGCGCCGTCGCATTCTTCCCGTCAGCCATTTTAGATCGGAGTCAACGAGGCGGCGCCATTAAAAGTGCGAGAAAGAAGGAAATAAAGGGGGGGGGAGCCTGTTTCTCCCCGTAGCCGGAGCTCCGCTTCCCTCCCCGTGGAACTCGATTTTTCCCTTTCAGCGGCCATCTATTTCTCTCCTCGTTCGAGACCGAGTCTCTACAGCGCCCCCCCAACACACACACACACGCACGCACACAAATAGGCACACACACTCATGTCGGACGAGCAGTTCGCCGGAGATGAAGCCATGGCGGAGGCTTCGGAAGAGACCGAGCAGCTCGAAGGGATCGTGGCCCCCGGCGGAGACGGCACGGAAGGGGCCGAGGGTGGAGGAGGAGAAGGCGGCGGCGGAGGAGGAGGGGGCGGCGGCGGCGGCGGCTCAACCGAATCGGAGGGAGCCAAAATCGACGCGAGCAAGAACGAGGAGGATGAAGGGTAAGCGGGCGGCCTCCTTTCCTTCCTCCCCCCCCAATATCCACCAATTTCGGTCTCCGCGAGGCGCAGGAGCTGAACGGGCGGCCCGAGGAGACGGCGGCGATGGGAGGCGATCGCCTCTTGCAGGAAACGCGCCGTCGCCGCTTGCTTCCTTCCTTCCTTCTTTCCTTCCTTCCTTCCTTCCTCCCTCTCCCTTCCCTCCTCCGCCCCCCGTAACCCGGCCCTTCTCCCCCTCCCCTTCTCCGAGGGAACCTTGGAAGAAAAGCGCGCTGAACTCGGGCGGCTGAGGCGCGGGGCGGTCGGGCATCGCCGGCTGTGGAAGGGTCGAAACTTCCGAAGGGCTTGTCCCAAAGGTGCTTTTTTTTCTTTTCAGGAGGCAACTGGACTTTCTTGTTTTCCCCTGAAGACTGTTCCGCTTCTCATCCAAGAAACCTCTTCAGCTCTGACTGGATGTTTGGGGGGTGGGGGGTGGGTGGGTGGATTGGAAGGGTTTATATTCCTTGCAGACAGCTGGTCAGTATAAATCCACTACTCAGGTGACCCTGAGGATACGAAGAAGCCTCCAAGTGGCCTCAACCACTCTGTAAACTAAAGTCTAAAAGAAAGCAAATGACCAGCTGTCTGCAAGGAGTATAAATCCTTCCATTCCCCACCATCTAGTCCAGGGGTAGGCAACCTCGGCTCTTTTATGACTCGTGGACTTCAACTCCCAGAATTCCTGAGCCAGCTATGCTGGCTCAGGAATTCTGGGAGTTGAAGTCCATGAGTCATAAAAGAGCCGAGGTTGCCTACCCCTGATCTAGTCAGAGCTGAAGAAGCAAGACGTCTTCAAAGAGAAAAGAAAAAGAGAAAAAAAAGTCCAGTTGAATCCTGAAAAAGCACCTTTGGGGCAACCGTGACCTGGATGACTGCAAATCTCCATAGCTATTCCGAAGGGATTGCTTTGGATCCCTGTTTTAGACAGCCACATTCGTGACCCACTTCTCGTGACCCACTTCTCCCGCCCGGCCATCCTAGTGGAGGTGGGAAGAACTAGTCGAAATCACCGGCTTGTGGTCTGGCTTAGGACAACACCATTATTACAGGTAGTCCTCTGCTTACAGCAGATCATTTAGTGACTGTTTAGACTTACAATATCTCTGAAAAAAAAGTGACTTAGGACCATTTTTCACACACGACGGTGGTAGCAGCAGCCCCGTGGTGGTGTGCTTAAAATTCAGGCATTGACAACTGACTCATATTTATGATGGTTGCAGGGTCCCAGGGTCATGTGATCGATCACCTTTTGTGACAAGCAAAGTCAACAGGGAAGCCAGGATCGCTTTACAACCATGTGACTGATTTAACAACTGCAATGATTCAATTAACAACTGTGGCAAGACAGATTGTGAAATCAGCCCAAACTCATTTAACAAGTGTCTTGTTTAGCAGCTTAAATTTTGGGCTCAGTTGTGGTTGTAAGTCGATGACTACCTGTATTATTTCATATGCCTTCTCCCCTGCCCAGTAACGTGAATTTCAAGAGTTGAAATAGTTGGAAAGAACCTGCAGGGTGAAAACTTAACAACAATCCTGTTTTGTTGTTAAAGTGCCATGTATACAGCTACAAAAATGTATTGTGGGAAATAGTGCTAGGTTGTAGCACCAGAGAAATTGTATAGATTTTTTCTTCATTTCGGGATAACAATCTGAAAAGTTTGTTTTGGGCTTGGGCATTGAATTTGAATGTCCTTTTAAAGTGAAATAAAGATTAATGAGTACAGGAAAGTAATTGACATATGCAGCCTCATAGACCCTATTGCCGATCCTTTTGATTTTGTGGTTGACATGGTTGGCTATTAAATATCTGGAGGGTATCCAGATATTTGTGAGAAGAAAGCTTTGTATTTTGTATGCAGTGGAGTATATAGATTTGATTGCCTAAAACAGAGGATTTCAAACTTTTTCAGTTTTAAAAATTGTTAGCAGAACCCTAATCTTTAGTGATAAAAATTGGCTGTGTTTGAGTTATTTTTTTCCACTTTAGTCTGTTATAACTTTAAAGTTGTTGTGGAAAAACCTTTTAATGCAACCAAAACTAGTACATTATTTTAAAAAGCAGTTCAGGTATTACATATGATTTGCATGTTTTATTTGGAATAGACAGGTCTGTCATGGTGCATCAGTCTTGTAAATACACAGGGTTTTTTTGGGGTGTTTGAAAAAATATTTAAATAGTTAAGTAATAAACACATTGATTACGTACCTTAAAGAGGAAGAATCTATTTTTGTTCAATGTGGAACTGTTAACAACATAAAGCAGACCAATATCTTGCTTAGCACATTTGTCACTTGGATATTTTTCCCCCAAGTCTTTAGCAAACGTATAGTTAGTGAATGTTTTGGAGAGCAGACAACATTGTTTGGCCTCTAGAGCCACAAGGATATGGCTGGAGATGTTATGATATTAGAATAGGTTAGGATAATTTTTTTAAAAAAATTGGGAATGGTTTTTAACAGTTGCAAGATCTTAAGCCTTGCTGAGGCTTAAGATACTAATTTTATCTCTTGGTTTCCTCCTCTCTTTAAGCTGATTTTTTTTGTCATGGTTTCTCTACTTAAATCGCCAAGCCTTCATCAGAAGTCTCAAATTTTAATTTTGTGGGATGCTTCAGTGGCCACATATAGTTATGTGTCCCTGTTTTACAACATACATCTAATTATCTGCTTTTGATTCATAGAATCATAGCACTGGAAGTTCTTCTGGTCTAACCCATACTCAAGGCAGGAGTCTTATACTATCCCAATCAAATGGTTCTCCAATCTATTTTTGAACTATTGTAATGATGCATATTTATCTAATAAATGGGCTTATTTATTTTAACTTAAATATGCGTCAGCTGGTTCCTTTTGCATGACTACTTCTGAAAATGAGTTAATTATTCCATGCAGAAATTCAGCCCAAATATGAGGTGTTCTATCAACATTTGCATTTCATCACATGCTGTAAGCAAGTGCTAAAGTATAAGGTGCAAACTTAAGATAAAAAAATTCCATGGCGTTGGCTTGGAAGAGAAGTGAGGCTTCAATATGCTCTTTTGACGTAGAGATAATTATCATTTTTTTCCTTCAGTATTTATATCTTCACATTTCCCTACATTTTGGCCTGTTTGGGAAACTTGAATATGTGGTACGTGTGGTACCGTTTCCTGATTATAAATTTCTTTGTCTGGAATTGCAATGCAGGGAGTGGCTGAACATGTCCTTACTTATCATTTTGGAAATTGCTGTTAGGTATTTTATATGGCAAAGATTTACAGGAGTAATATCAGTGTAAAAATCTCTGAGGGAGATTGGGTGGTTTAGAAATAAGAAATATAAATAGATAAAATATTACATGAAAATTTTCCTTGCGGTAGCATATGGAGCTATAAAGATAATTCATGAGAGTGAGTTCTGAAAACTTGACAATACATAATGATTGATTAGTAGATTCTGTGTCATGTGCAGTATACAGTATGCAGTGTATGCAGTGCTCACAGCAACAAAGATATGTTCACTTTCAAAATCAAGAGACTGAAGCCAACATACCATCACCAGTATTTTTAAATTTGCTGCAGATTTTGTCATTGATATGCATTCAAACAAAAACTTGTGTTTGCAGTAAGATCTAAGACACCCCATCGCTTTGTTTTGTTGCAATAGAGTAAAAGCAGCCTTGGATGTGACATGTAAGCAGAGCCAGCCAGTTGTGTGGTCACTTCCATGCCAAGGTGGCAGCCCTACTTTATCTTGTGTAGGTAAGCGTATAGCTGTGGGAAGTATTTTAGGCTACTGAGTGGGTGTTAGCTTGAACTGTCAGCAGCATGGAGGAAGGAAGGGGTGTTTGCTGTTAGGACAGCGTTTGGATTAACTTTGCTATGTGTGTAACCTCTTCTGAGAGTCTTTCGGACTGATTGACAGCAGTTAGGTTTAGGCTACTTGTATTGGGCTTTTCTTTTCCTGATTTTCTCTTGTCATGCAGTTTCCATCTGCAGACCAGCCTTTTAGCTAGAGCAGTTTTTGAAAAATAAGATCTTTGGTTTGAATCACCTCCTCCCATGATTCATTGATTAGAATCAGTGGGGTTTGTGTGTGTGTGGGGGGGGGAGCATTGCCAGATTCTATTTCTCTTAAATATTAACATAAGGAATAAATTCTGGAGACACTTCATTTTTCTAGTGCGTTAGGTGACAGAAGGTGATTGTGAACAGGAATTTGGTTTGTTTTTGAACATATTTGTAATCTTGGAACCTTAAAGGCAAGTTGGGTGTACTTGTGACATACGCTGGTAAGTGAAAGTATAGCGTTGATAATTTACAGCTTGAAACTCAATTATGTCTACAGAAAAATGTTCATCGGTGGCCTTAGCTGGGATACTACAAAGAAGGATCTTAAGGATTACTTCACAAAATTTGGTGAAGTTGTAGATTGCACCCTGAAGTTAGACCCAATTACAGGGCGGTCGAGAGGCTTTGGCTTTGTGCTGTTCAAAGAATCTGAGAGTGTGGAAAAGGTAAGTTTGTTTTTATTTTTTTCTAATTAGACAGGCTGCCTAGAGCTGTCTCCAAGCGAGATGGGTGGCATATAAGTTTAATAAACAAAATAAATAAGACAGTGGAAATAATGTGCAAGTTCTTGAGGTTCTGTTAATTTCGAGAGAGCACAAATTGTAAGGTAAGGGTTTGTTGCGTTATAGTCATAAAAATTTAATATGTTTTATTTTGTAAAGCTTTTCTTAAAAAAAGAAAAATTGCTTTCAGGTCATGGATCAGAAAGAGCACAAACTGAATGGCAAAGTGATTGATCCTAAAAGAGCTAAAGCAATGAAAACAAAAGAAGCAGTGAAAAAGATTTTTGTGGGTGGCTTGTCACCAGATACGCCAGAAGAGAAAATAAGGGAGTATTTTGGAGGTTTTGGTGAGGTGAGTTAATTGTTTTCATATCTTGGTTAAAGAATTCTTAATTATTTAGATAATTGTATAACGCTCCTGAAGAAGAAAAGAAAGTAGTCCTCGACTTATGACCACAATTGAGCCCAAAGTTTCTGTTGCTAAGCGAGATAGTTGTGAAGTGAATTTTGCCACATTTTATGACCTTTCTTGCCACAGTTGTTAAGTGAATCACTGCCATTGTTATGTTAGTAACCCAGTTGCTCAGTGAATCTGGCTTCCCCCATTGACTTTGCTTGTCAGAAGGTTGCAAACGGTGATCATGTGACCCAAGGACACTGCAGCTTTCAGAAATATGTGTCAGTTGTCAAGCATCTGAATTTTGATCATGTGACAATATGGATGAGGTCATAAGTGTGAAAAATGATCATGTCACTTTTTTCAGTGCCTGTATAACTTCAAACGGTCACTGAATGAACTGTTGCAAGTCGAGGACTACTTGTATTTGGTTTGGGTGTTGGTTTGACCAGTTTGTTTGACTCACAGTTGCTCATGCAAATATCTGTTTTAATCGTGTCTTTAATTAGAGGGCACAAGTGCATAGAGTTTATAATACCTGGAGTCTTAAGTTATCATAAACCAAGTACTTCTTGGGATTCCTTACTTTTTTCCCCAGAAGTCAATTTCAGCATTGATCTGTAACTGATTAGAACAGACACGTGACGTCGCACGACGTATCGGAGCTTTTTCTCCATTGCTGGCAATGGGGTGGGCGCGGCTTCCACGTGACGCATCCGGCCTGCGGGCCGGCAGTTTGACACCCCTGGATTAGAATGTCGTGTTTGTATTGGTGATCATTTCTGGAGTTGTAAAGTAATGCCAGCTTCACTAAAATCAACAGGTGTTTTAGCATTGCATTCATTTTATTGTAGAAGCAATTCTATTATATGGACAGAGCATTTCAAATTAAATGTAAGTAGTAAGTTTTGCAGAGATGGGTAAAATTTCAGGCATCTTTTCTGTAAAAAGTGAAAGAACTATAAATTCTTAAGAGCTAATTTTTCTTAGTGAGTGTGTAGACATACCGATTTATAAAGATGCTGAGCTGTATTTTATATTGATTTTTGTAATTACCAGTTTTATGTATACTTTCGTAAATAAATACAAATCCATATATGATCAGCAGTATAAACATCTTCTAACTCAATAAATGGACTAACATGAACTAGTTTCTTCAGATTATTTAGTATAATAGTTGCTTAACATTATTAAATAATTGTTAAGCTTTATAATAATTTAGACTACAGAATAACTGATTTTTATCAATCTCATTTGGTATATTGATCAGGTGGAATCAATAGAACTTCCTATGGACAACAAAACCAATAAGCGCAGAGGATTTTGCTTCATTACTTTCAAAGATGAAGAACCAGTGAAGAAAATCATGGAGAAAAAATATCATAACGTTGGTCTTAGTAAAGTATGTTTCAAGCTATGATTCCAAAACGCCTTCTTTTTAGAAAGCGAATCCTGGTTTTGTTCAGGTCAGTGCTTTGAAGATTGAAGTATAGACAGGAGAGAACACAAATGGACAGGCTGGTGTGGATTCCTTGGATGAAGCTACACTTGTAACAAGTGTGATGCATCTTTTGCATGCTTCTCAAAAATCCTCTGGTGAACAAATATTTGGAATCATTATTTGTGATTAATCACACACAGTCCTTTCATCTTTGTTTAATCTATATAACAATGAGTTGGTAGAGTTGAAAGAAATTGCACATTTTGCAGAACTGGAAAAATTAATATGGGATGCTATGTGCTGCAACGTTTATGCCATAGGTTACGTTATTTTGTGTATGTTTCTGGGTGTGTATGTGTGTTTGTGTTATGTGGTCTAATTTTTTGTTTCAATAAGAGTCACCGGTTTTCTAACTGCTTTTGATTTGATATAGTTTATTAATTGTGATAGTAATTTCAAAAAGATTCTTCTGAAGTATATGATGATGGGTTATCATTATTTTACTAATGGTGTTTTCTTGCTTTTACAATTCCCCCCCCCCAGTAACAGTATTGGATCATGTATTACTTGGTGAAATTAAGTTAATTTCAAAAGCAAACGTTTAATAAGGTTTTGCCAATTACAAAAACATTAAACCTGGTAAATATTGTCTCATTAAGTAGGTACTGCTGAAACATTCATAATTCTTATTACCAAGGTATTTTGAGAGAACCTGTGATGTGATGCTAAACCGTTTTTTATTATTATTAAATTTGCATTTTATACTGACAAATCATATGATGAATATGTTGCTTTGCCTTGCCCAGTGATCGTAGAAGCATTAATGTCATAGATAACAATGATAATGTGGACTAAATAACGCTTCACAAAAATATCGAAATATTCAGTTGACTTTTTTTTTTAAATGTTTCAGTGCGAAATAAAAGTAGCAATGTCAAAAGAGCAGTATCAGCAGCAACAGCAGTGGGGGACTCGAGGTGGATTTTCTGGAAGAGCCCGTGGCCGTGGTGGAGGTAGGCTTCTGCAATAAAAAAAACTGCCAGTCTTTTTCCAGATGCCTGAGAATTTTGAGTTTCACGGTTCTTTTCAATTTTTCACCAAAGTTAAAATCCAGCCACTGGCTTTGTGTTTAAGAATGCAGACATTAATTTGTGTGCCGTTCTTTTTCAAATTTCAGAAAGAACTGTTGGAGGGGATAATTTTGAACAGTTGGGAAAGTTACGTAACACATCCACACGTGTGGCACAACGTGATCTAGCTGCTGCTCCTGCAGCAGCACCATAAAAAAAAAACCCCTCATTGGCTTGCCTGAAATTAAACGCATGGATTGTTTTTGTACAGCGTTTTAATAGTTAAGCGTGATGTGAAAAAACATGCCTGCGTAAAATTAGGTCAATGAGAGAAGTGCCTTAGCCGGGATCAGAAGCAATAATATGGTGTCCCTTTATCTGCATTTCTCCCATGCGTGTTGTCTGAACCCAGACAAGAAAGAGTTGGGCTCAAAGTTCGTCCCCCCCCTTCTAGCCTGCTGGGAGACAAGGCTTCTCTACCCCCTGCTTACCCCTCCCTCCATAATAACACGGGGAAAAGGTAGCAAGAGGAAGATTGCTGAGGTGTTTCCATTTTCTCTTTTTAATACCTTTTCTTTCTTTTTTTAAAAAAAGTGAGAGGCAGCTTGCTTCAACAAAGGTGACTGGAATTTTCTGCTTGGATGGCAACTTTGATTTGGTATCTTTTGCCATGTTATTTAGTACCTGAACTGAAGGGTGCATGGCATAAACATCGTTAGCATAAAGTTTGTGCAATATACAAATTTATGCTCGTATAATTTTGGAAACAAGCTACTGTTTTGAAGGGTCAGTTTGCTTGAATGCAGTTATCGAATATCCAAAACTTAGGCATGTTTTCCTTTTCTTGCTCTAATTTTGTTGTAGGCTCCAGTCAAAGCTGGAACCCAGGATACAGTAATTATTGGAATCAGGGCTATGGCAACTATGGATACAACAGTCAAGGTTATGGAGGCTATGGAGGCTATGATTACACTGGCTACAATAACTATTATGGATATGGAGATTATAGTAGTACGTATACAGCAAAATTTATCTTGATGTACCACGGAGGTGTGAATAAAAGGGGAAACAGTTCTGCCAAAGCATTCTGGGTCAACTATAAATCAGGTTCTTCTCACTTCTCAGCTTTTCCACGTGCTCCTCTCCCGTCTGCCCAAAACTTTCTGGACATAGGTCATCTGAAAGGAGCTATTCCATATATAATAATAATAATAATAATAATAATAATAATAATAATAATAATAATAATAATAATAATAATAATAATAATAATAATAATAATAATAATAATAATTAATAATAATAATAATAATAATTAATAATAATATATTATTATTATTATTATTATTATTATTATTATTATTATTATTATTATTATTTAATTTTTATACCGCCCTTCTCCCGAAGGACTCAGGGCGGTGTACAGGGCAATACAATAAAATACAATATATAAAAATTAAAAGAAATATTAAATACAACAGCCCAATTCAATAGATTAATACAAAACGTTAAAATACCCCTAAACCCATCAGACCAGGCCGGCTTGTTCAAATAAATATGTTTTTAGGTCACGTCGGAAAGAGCCGTCCGGAGCTCCACCGGTAAACGGTTCTAAAGGTCTGGCACGCCCACAGAGAACGCCCTCCCCCTGGGGGCCGCCAGTCGACACACTTTGACCGACGGCACCCTAAGGAGGCCCTCTCTGTGGGAGCGCACTGGACGAAGGAAAGTTGATGCCGGCAGCAGGTGCTCCCGTAAGTAACCCGGACCCATGCCATTTAGGGCTTTATAGGTCGTAACCAGCACCTTGAATCTTACCTGGAGGGCAACCGGAAGCCAATGCAGCTCACGGAGTAGAGGTGTTACATAGGAGTATCGGGAAGCCCCCACCACCACTCACGCGGCTGCGTTCTGCACCAGCTGGAGCCTCCGAGTAGTCCTCAAGGGCAGCCCCATGTAGAGAGCATTGCAGTAGTCCAAACGGGAGGTCACGAGTTCATGAGTGACTGTGCGCAAGGCATCCCGGTCTAGATAGGGCCGCAACTGACGCACCAGGCGAACCTGGGCGAAGGCCCCCCTAGTCTTATAACCACAATTGAGCCCAAGATTTCTGTTGCTAAGTGAGATATATTTGTTAAGCAGATTTTGCCCATTTTATGACCTTTCTTGCCACAGTTGTCAAGTGAATCACTGCAGTTATTAAGTTAGTAACACAAGTGAATCTGGTTTCCCCATTGACTTTGCCTGTCAGAAGGTCTCAAAAGGTGATTACATGATCCTGGGACACTGCAACTAGCATAAATATGAGTCAGCTGCCAAGCATCTGTATTTTGATCACCTGACCATGGGGATGCTGCAAGGATCGTATGAAAAACAGCCATGTTCCTTTTTTCAGTGCCGTAGTAACTTCGAACACGCACTGAAGAAACTCTTGAAGTTGAGGGCTACCTATACAGAATATTATGCAATTTTGCTGCTATTTAAAATAACGGCAAAGCTATTGTGCTTGTAGTGATCGGCTTTTCAAAAGATGGAACGTCCTTTTCTACGAGCAGTTGAAAATCTGAGCAGAAAATATTGGACCCCGTTTTAGAAAAAAATCTGTCCCAGAAAATGAAAACTCTCAATTTCTAGTGGAATCCTATAGTTTGTTCTGAAGAACTTTTGAGCCTTCAGTTGCTTCTTGTTGCAGAGCCATTATTAAGATATATCGACACTAGAGCCCCCCCCCCCAGTGCTTTTAATTCTTTCTCTTCCTTACTTTTTATGTATTGCTCTTTGCATCTTTGCAGTATCTTGCACAAAAAT